>NC_082663.1:120214696-120517727 GCF_025265405.1 Mesoplodon densirostris | reverse complement strand
TATTTGTAGATGTTATATAGACAGGGCTGGACTGAGGGACACTAGCACAACTGAGGGTAGGGCTGAGACCTTATTGAGAAGAGTATTAAAGAAATTCTACATACTGATTAAGACCCCATTTCCAACCAATGAGCTCTCAGAGTGCTGAGTGCCTTCTTTATAATACCTTCCACCACTACCCCCATTCTTACTGAATTCTACTCTGGAAAACAACATAGGCCCAAGAGAAGAGATTTACAGATACTAACTTTTGGTCCCCAAGCAAAATGTTTCCTATTTAATTATCCTAAGGTGAGATCCATCACTCAACGAGTCCCACCCAAACATGCAATGCCTAATCAGCTTTTTATTTTCTCATGGAAAAAACACAAAACCAAAAAACAGACAGCCAAGCAGCATAATACATAAAAAGGAAGGTCTCTAACATGAGAGTGGAGACCAAAGACAAAGAGGATAAAAGTAATACTAAAGAAAAATGAAATGCTAGGATTAGAAGAAAAAATTTAAAAACCTAAAATTAATATCTTCAGAGGTATAAGAAAAGACCAAGTCTCTGTGATACAATAGAAGGCTGCCATTGATTGATAAAGACCTAAGTGTAAGGGCTAAAACTATAAAACCCTTTGAAGAAAACATAGGTGTAAATCTTCATGACTTTGGATTAGGCAATGACGTTTTAGATATGACACCAAAAGCATAATAAGCAACCAAAGGAAAAAATAAATAAATTGGGTTTCATTAAAATAAAAAAAATCTTTTGTGCTTCAAAGGATACTATCAATAAATTTAAAAGACAAACCACAGAATAGGAGAAAATATTTATAAATCATATGTCTAATAAGGGTCTAGTATCCAGAATAAAGAACTACTCCAACTCAACAATAAAAAGACCAAAATCCTATTTTTAAATGTGCAAAGCACTTGAGTGGATATTTCTCCAAAGAAGATATTCAGATGGTCAATAAGCAAATGAAAAGTTGCTCAACATCATATACCATCTGGGAAATGCAAACCAAACCACAATGAGATACTACTTCACACTATCTAGGATAGCTATAATCAAAAAGAAAATAACAAGTGTTGGTGAGGAGACACTGGAACCCTCCTACACTGTCAATAGGAATGTTAAATGGTACAGTTACTTTGGAAAACAGTTTGACAGTTCTTAAGAAGTTAAACAGAGTAACTATTTATGACCTAGCAATTCTAATTCTGGGTATATGCCCAAGAGGATCAAAAACATACATCCACATAAAAACTTGTACATGAATGTTCACAGCAGCATCATTCATAATAGTGAAAAAGTGGAAACAAACCCAAATGTCCATCAGCTGATGAAATGTGGTACATCAATACCACATTAATATTATTTGGCCATAAAAAGGAATGAAGTATTGATATGTGCCACGACATGGATGAACCTTGGAAACATGCTAAGTGAATGAAGACAGACCCAAAAGGCTACATGTTGTATGATTCCACTTATATAAAATGTCCAGAACAGACAAATCCATAGAGACATAAAGTTGATTAGTGGTTGCCAAAGGCTAGAGGGAGGAGAGAAGGGAAAGTGACCACTAATGGGAACCAGGTTTCTTTTCAGGGTGATGAAAATGTTCTGGAATTAGACAGTGGTAATGATTGTACAACTGTTTGAATATACTAAAAACCACTGAACGGCTTTAAAATGTGACTGTTAGGGTATGTAAATTACATCTCAATTAAAAAATTAAAAACTAAAAAGCTATAGAAAGAACCTTCAGAGAACAAGAGAGAGCTTTTTGAGAGGAAAACTATAATAGCAAAAGTTTAAAACTCAATCAGAAGGGTTAAAAAATAGGTTGAGAAAACCTATTAGAATCCAGGGAAATAAAGACAAAAATAGTAAATAGAGAAGTGTTAAGAAAAATTAAATATCAACCAAGGAGGTCACTATACAACTAACATGAGTTACAGAATAAGAAAACAATGAACACAACAGAGGAAATCATTTTTTAAATTACACACACACACACACACACACACACACACACACACAAATCCCAAATCCTGTCTTAGTCTAAAGAACACATTACACAAGATTGACAAATCTCATTGGGTATTTATCACAGTAAACGACAAAATTCTTACACTCTGGGCTTCCGTGGTGGAGCAGTGGTTGAGAGTCCGCCTGCTGATGCAGGGGACACGGGTTTGTGCCCCGGTCCGGGAAGATCCCACATGCCGCAGAGCGGCTGGGCCCATGAGCCATGGCCACTGAGCCTGCGCATCCGGAGCCTGTGCTCCGCAACGGGAGAGGCCACAACAGTGAGAGGCCCGCGTACCAAAAAAAAAAAAAAAAAAAAAAAAAAAAAAAAAAAAAAAAATCTTACACTGACACATAATTAAGAAATTCTACAAAAATGGAGATAATATATAATGACCTAATTTCATCTTGAGCAAGGTTTCTCAGCTACAACACTATTGGCATTTGGGGCCATATACTTCTTTGTGGGCGGGGGGCTGTCCAGTGCATTGTAGAATGTTTAGCAGCATCCCTGGCCTCTACCCACCAGATGCCACTAGCACCATCTCCTCCACTTGTGACAATCAAAAATGTTTCCACACATTGCCAGGTGTTGCTGGGTGGCAAATTTGCCCCCAGTTGAGAACCAGGGATCTAGGAAAAAAATAGGTCTCAGAAAAAATGGGTAATGAGAATGTTGAATATCTCAACATTGGAGATTAGAAGACAATGAAGCAATGCCTTCAAAATACTAGTAGCAAATAATTCCTCACCTATAATTCCACATCCAACAAAATCAACAAATCAACATTTGATTTTATAGCATCCAAAATTTTCAGATGTTCAAGTTCTGAATAAATTTGTTGCCAAATATTTTTCAGGAATTTAGGGGGGTAAACCAATAAAGAGGAAGACATAATAAATGCAGAAAATGAAATCAAACATATGAGAGACAGAAAATAAATTTCCAGGATGAAGGGTATAGCAAATCCCAAACTGCCAGCTGTGGAGTAGGTCTAAAGAGAAAATAGTGTACAGTTGAGCAGGAGTCTGGGTGGCTCCACAATAGCTCCAAGAAAAGATAATGGGGGCTTCCCTGGTGGCGCAGTGGTTGAGAGTCCGCCTGCCGATGCAGAGGACACGGGTTCGTGCCCGGGCCCGGGAAGATCCCACATGCTGCGGAGCGGCTGGGCCCGTGGGCCACTGAGCCTGCGCGTCCGGAGCCTGTGCTCCGCAATGGGAGAGGCCACAACAGTGAGAGGCCCTCGTACCACAAAAAAAAAAAAAAAAAGAAACTGAGAGGGTTTTTTTATGGGCTTAATAATACAATGAGGAGCTTTAGACTTTAGAAAGTATGGGGATAACTTTAAAATATGTACATAGAAAAGTAAGTAAAGTGGAAAATGAGGCAATTATTAACTTAATAGTAAAGAAATAGAAACAAAATCTTAGAGCAATATGAGGTTTGGGTCTAAGTGATATTTCAATAGTCATAATTATTTAAACACTATTTAAACAGAATAATGATATTGGTATGAGAGAGGATGGGGTAGAAGAAATGTGCAGGTTTGTGTGTGTGCCCTTTGTAAGTAAATGGATAATATCTAAAACTTAAATTTGAGAAAAAGCATTTTGTAAGCATATTATTTAGAAATATGGAGGCAAATATCATGGGGGAAAAAACCAAAAGGTTCAAAAGTTGTTACCTCTGGACAGACTTGAATAAACTTGAAAAAAGTTGTAGCGTTGTATGACATTAAATATTTGAAACATAAAATGTCTAAACAATTATGAAGATTATCCTTTTAAAGCACATTGTAAATGTTATAAACATTGTTAAGGTAACTACATATAACAAAAGTATAAAGTAAGGTGAGGAGAGGAGGAAGTGTAACATTGTTTATTTGCTCGTTTTTCAGCAGGCAGTTGATCATTGCTAATATCTTAATATGCACCATAACTCCTGTTTGTTAATCTTATAGGGAATATTTATCTAAGCTTAAGCAAGTTCTATAGTTTCATATTATTTTTATTATATTTCAGTAAAATCTGATGGTTTTAATTATAAAGAAAGCAGTTTCTTACAGATTCGTTTCATAAAATTATTTCCATCTAGCTAGTAACTTATAAGCATCATAGAAATATTTTAGAATGATGATGACATTGATAATTATTCATGAGTGGGACAATCATGGTGTTAATTCACTTTCTTTTTTGGTCTTATTGAATATGTTTGAATCATGTGACTACATATTATTTTAAAAGAATGAAAATCATTATTTCCATACTAAAAACCATTTATTATGAAAAAGAAATCATAACTCTACCAACATTTTTTCTATTTAACTGGGATTAAATCCTGTTAAATTATAGCAGACGGTCTAAATAATGATATCAATTTTGAAAGAAAATACTCAGAAAACATCCAGATAAAATATTAGTTCATTTGAGGAAAGACAATAGTATTTTCAAAACAACACTACGGAAATCCAACGATATTCGAAGTCACAAAATTTTTTGCATAGGTGAAAATTATTTTTAAACCTAAAAGCCATCATTTACAATAGCCTGACATGCTATGATCGTCGTAAAACACAATTCTCTTAGTCATAACAAGATATCAACGAACAAGCTCAAATATCAGGAACCTGAAAACATTTGTGACTTCCAAATATCTGACCACCAAAAAACTGAGAAACACCATTTCACCATTTCATGTCTCATCTCACATGCAAAATGTGAAGGGCTTAAAAAAAAACCAGCAACAATAAAAAACATCTAGAGATTCGAAATGTAAAATACTTAAAACTATAAATATGACAAAACTTACGAATGAGTGAATATGTAAGCTCTATGTGAATGAAAGGGTTGGAAATTAATACATTCGTGAATATGATCATTTATCACGTCTTGTCAAGTGAGATTCTTAATTGAACCCAAAATGGTTTCTAAAGTTCGAGTTTTCCTCGGTGTCCGTACCAACCCCTTCACCCATGATGTTGCGGACAGGAGGTTTCAGACACCTGAACTCCCTGGTCCCAGAGCCTGCCGTCAGACACACCTCGTACTGGTAGCTCTGGGACAGGGTCCCCGTGCCGCTGACGTCCACCAGGTGGCCAGGAAAGGGGCCCCCGGGCACCAAGCAGCGACCCACCGAGGCCGCCCCGCCCCTCCTGCACAGCCGCACCGCGACGAACACCAGCACCGAGAAGAGGAAGAGCGACGACACCGACGCCAAGGCCACCACCAGGTAGATGGTGAGCGGGGCGGCCAGGGCCGCGTCCGCCGCTTCCGCTTCCGGGGCCGGCAGGTAGGGCTGCGAGAAGCCGTCCACCAGCAGCAGGTGCAGCGTGACGCTGGCCGAGAGCGGCGGCTCGCCGTTGTCCTTGACCAGCACCACCAGCCTGTGCTTGGCCGCGTCGCGCTCGCTCAGCAGCCGGGCCGTGCGCACCTCGCCGTTGTGCGCCCACACGCCGAAGAGCCCGGGCTCCGTGGCCTTGAGCAGCTGGTATGACAGCCAGGCGTTCTGGCCCGAGTCGCCGTCCACCGCCACCACCTTGGTCACCAGGTAGCCCGCCTCGGCCGCCCTGGGCACCAGCTCGGTGCAGGGCGCCGAGGCGTTCTGCAGCGGGTACAGCACGAAGGGCGCGTTGTCGTTGTCGTCCGCCACGAGCACGCGCACCAGCGCCTGGCTGCTGAGCGCGGGCGAGCCGCGGTCGGCGGCGCCCACGCGGAACTCGAACGCCCGCAGGGCCTCGTAGTCCAGGGACCTCAGGGCGAACAGGTGGCCGTTGTCCGGGTTGATGGACACCAGGGAAGCCAGGGGCACGTGCGGGTCGAGGGGCGGCAGCAGCGAGTAGGTGACCTGGGCGTTGGCGCCCGCGTCTCTGTCTGTGGCGCGGACGCTGCCGATGTGCAGGGCGGGGCTGTTGTTCTCACGGACGGACAGGGTGTAGGAGGTCTGGGTGAAGGCGGGGGCGTTGTCGTTGACGTCGGCCACCAGCACGGTTATGTTGTGCTCGGTTTTCAGCCTGGGGGTTCCCATATCTGTGACGGTGATGGTGATGTTGTACTTGGCTCTGCTCTCTCTGTCCAGCTCTCCTTCTGTTACCAAGGTGTAGACATTTTCTACAGTAATTTTTAGAAGGAAGGGGAGATGGTCTTGGATGTAACACATCATTTTGCCATTGTCCCCGGCGTCTGGATCTGAAATTCCGAAAATAGCGACCACAGTGTCAGGGGTGTTTTCTGGGATATCATTCATGAGTAATGACATGGTCAATTCAGGGGCGTTGTCGTTTACATCCGTCACTTCTATGGCTACAGTGCATTTTCCTGAAAGACCCCCGCCGTCTGAGGCCTCAATTTCCATACGGTAAGATCGAATTTCCTCAAAATCCAACATTTTTTTTAATCGAATATCCCCCGTGACTGTGTTGATTTCAAAGGCCTGAATGACTTGATTTGAGGATTGGAAAAATGAGTAGGAGAGCTCTCCGTGGGTCCCAGCATCCAAATCTCTGGCAGAGACAGTGATGACAAGGGAGCCTATAGGGCTGTTCTCTGGGACCTGCACCTCGTAGAGCTGCCGAGCAAATTCAGGGGCGTTGTCATTTATGTCCAGGACCATGATGAGAACCTGGGAAGTCCCAGTCTTTGGTGGTGACCCACCATCCAGCGCCGTGAGGGTTAACCTGATCTCTGGCTGCTCCTCACGGTCCAGCTCTTTGTCCAGCACCAGCTCCGGGTATTTCCTGCCGTCGCTGCGATTTCGAGTGAAAAGGTGGAAATGGAAGTTGGTGCTAATTGTGTAGTTCTGAACTGTGTTACTGCCCACATCTAAATCTTGAGCTATTTTCAAAGGAAATGCGGTCCCTGTATGGCTACTTTCTGAGATTTTCAGGAGGATTTCATTTTCCAGGAACTCAGGGGCATGGTCATTTACGTCTTGGAGCTGTAATTCACCTTGAATAAACTGCACCGGATTTTTCAGTAACACCTGGAAATGCAGTATACATGGATCCATGTCACCGCACAACTCTTCCCGGTCCAGTTTTTCGTTTAGGAGCAAATTCCCACTCTTGTGCTCGACCTGCAAATGCTGTTTATTTCCTTTGGAAAGAATCCGGGCGCCCCGCGAGGCCAGCTCTCCTAAGCCCAACCCCAGATCTTTTGCTAGGTTGGCCACAACTGAGCCGCTGTGTCTCTCTTCTAGAACGGAATACTTAATGACCGCACCACCCACCTCCCACAATAGTAATGGAATAATAATGGCAGTCACTTGCCTTTTTTGCGTCGCTTTGGGTAGCGGCGTCTCCATGGTTCCTCCGGGTCTAAAAGATGCAGTATTTAATCACAAAATAATTGCTTTGCAGCCAACTCTGCTATCTTGGTTCAGAAATCTTGAGTTAGCTCTTAACATTGATTGACGGGGATAGCTGCCTCTCTGAAATCTTCTTTACCCATCAGTGTAAATGTTTCCTTTGTGAGCTGCCACAAACGGATCGGTTTTTATGGAGTCTGGGAGCATGCAGCGACAGTTTTTCACTCTCTTAGCCTGCAGCGCCACCAAGCGTTCTGCTTCACAACTTCAGGTAGTCTTTATTTCAAAGAGTAATGTAATAATAGCTAAACTGCATTGAACACCTTTTGGGTCACAGAGTGTTATAAACTCCTTTCCCCCTCACCTGTGATGCAGTTTTGTTCAAGTATCTAACAACAGTTGTGAGAGCAAAGTAATACCTATTTATCTATATATTCATCTTCCCTATAAAGGTACAAGTTCAGTAGACAAAACTGGGCTCAAGACAAATTTATTTATTTATTTAATAAGTATTTCTGCAGGAATTTTTCTAGCTTCTCAGGATAAAGCAGTAAATTAAACACAAAAATTCTTGCTCTCAGGAGCTTATATTCTATTACAAAAATACTAATTTGTTCTATCGTGTTAGAAGTTATAAAATTTTAAATCCAGTTTCTGCTCCCAATCAAATTGCAGTGTGCCTGTAACTTCTGAAAAATGTGATTTCTTTTCAGTCTCTGTATACATAACCTTGGGGAATTTTTTTCCTTCATAACCTCATTGTGTGCATAGCTCACTAAAGTTGAGAAGAAATGGCCATTTGTTTTATTGGAAATCAGTAAGTTCTGAATTCAGGCAATGTCTTTCTGCAAACATGAAGAAGGCAATAAAGCCAATGAAGTCAAAGATATACTTTCTAGGGAAGGGTTTTGACCTGTCAGCATTGGACAGGGCCCATCCCAGTGTACACCCTCTGGGACTGTGCAGATGGGGTTACTGAAAAAATCCACTGCAACAAGTAAAGCCATGTGGTTGGAGTAAGAATAGCAGAAGCAGTTCCCCCAAAGAAGAATGGAGGAAGAGAGGGGAAATATCTGGGAATACAAACCAGTAAGGGTTCCCTACACTCATTGAATTGATCAGTAATCATCCCTGACAAAAGAGCCATGATAGTTAATTTATTTGGACACAGAACACAGCTAAATATAATTTAGTTAAGCCCAGTTCCATTTTAATTAAGGATAAAAAGAAAATATTCACTCAATTGTCACTGCCAGACTTTGACGGGACCTTGTAAAGAGGGATATTTCATAAAATACTACAAATAAAACCAACAAAAATAAAACCAAATATGGGTTAAACTGTGAAAGTAAATGATTTTGTGGTTAATAAAGATAAATGGTGCATACACAGCACTGGAAGGGAAAATCTGACATTAGCTAGTAACCTGCTACTCATAACTTACTTACGTCTTGGCAGGTATCACACATATAGAAGGAGGAGGAGTTTGAAAAGTATAATTTGGATTTTACCAAAAATACCTCTGAACTTGCAAACTGTTAGACAAAGACAAGGAGATAAAATGTACTCTAAAGCACTTTATATTCTGTAATAGAGATTAGGGTGAACAAGGATGTTTTCTGTTTAGAAGGAAAGTTAAAACCGTGATATTTAATAATGTCACTTATTGGCAAGGATACTATATTGTAAAGAGAATACTAGTATTACTAATTCCTTGAAAGTTATTTTTTAAATTCGCTATTAGAATGTTAATAACATTTAGCAAATATTTATTAAGCATTTATAATTGGCTTGGTGTTGTTTTAAAAAGGCCAGCATATTCTTACATGAAGCTCACAAACTAATGTAATGTGTTGACAATTTTGTTAAGTCTATATTCATAGAAAATATGTATTGACTATTGTGGTAATACTGAAATACACATAAATATGAATGGCTATTTTAGCATTTAGCCATCTTTAGTATTTATCTTTAGTTTTCCACACTTTAGTTACCCCAAACTTATACTGGGAATACAAAACAGTAAGTGTTCCCTACACTCATTGAATTGATTGGTAATCATCCCTGACAAAAGAGCCATGACAGTTCACTTATTTGGACACAGAGCACAGCTAAATATAATTTAGTTAAGCCCAGTTCCATTTTAAATAATATCAAATACATTCAATAATATCAATTACATTAAAATTTAAAATATCTGATTAAATAATATTAAATACATTAAAATTTTTTCCCTACATAGCAGTAGTGATGACAATTGTCACAACTACTTAGAAATACAATCTTAAGGACTTTGGAATATAATTTTTGTAAAAAGGATAGATTATTCAATTAAAAAAATTTTTAAAATGCAAATAAAAATTTACTTTTGTTCAAATTTTCAAATATACTTGAGTGAGAGTAATTTTTAAAAACTACTAACGATAATATAGGGAAAATACTGTGCATACCCAGTACCTGATTTTTAAAAATTTCACCCTAAGGAACAGTAATAAAATAATCAGGAAAACGGACCGTCAATAATATGCATTAATAACATGTAGGTTTAAATTAAAAGAGATTTCCAACTTATTAAGTAGGGTTTAATAGAATAATCCGATACTTAACTGAACAGGAAACTACTCCGAAAGGTGGGGTTTTCCTCCATTTCCCTCCTAGTGCCCTGGGGAGGGAAGTTACGGTGAATAGGTTTCAGAAACTTGAACTCGCTGGCCCCAGGGCCTCCCGTCAGACACACTTCGTACTGGTAGCTCTGGGAGAGGGTCCCCGTGCCGCTGACGTCCACCAGGTGGCCCGGAAAGGGGCCCTCGGGCACCGAGCAGCGACCCACCGAGGCTGCCCTGCTCCTCCTGCACAGCCGCACCGCGACGAACACCAGAACCGAGAAGAGGAAGAGCGACGACACTGATGCCAAGGAGACCACCAGGTAGACGGTGAGCGGGGCGGCCGGGGCCGCGTCCGCCGCTTCCGCTTCCGGGGCCGGCAGGTAGGGCTGCGAGAAGCCGTCCACCAGCAGCACGTGCAGCGTGACGCTGGCCGAGAGCGGCGGCTTGCCGTTGTCCTTGACCAGCACCACCAGCCTGTGCTTGGCCGCGTCGCGCTCGCTGAGCAGCCGGGCCGTGCGCACCTCGCCGTTGTGCGCCCACACGCCGAAGAGCCCGGGCTCCGTGGCCTTGAGCAGCTGGTATGACAGCCAGGCGTTCTGGCCCGAGTCGCCGTCCACCGCCACCACCTTGGTCACCAGGTAGCCCGCCTCGGCCGCCCTGGGCACCAGCTCGGTGCAGGGCGCCGAGGCGTTCTGCAGCGGGTACAGCACGAAGGGCGCGTTGTCGTTGTCGTCCGCCACGAGCACGCGCACCAGCGCCTGGCTGCTGAGCGCGGGCGAGCCGCGGTCGGCGGCGCCCACGCGGAACTCGAACGCCCGCAGGGCCTCGTAGTCCAGGGACCTCAGGGCGAACAGGTGGCCGTTGTCCGGGTTGATGGACACCAGGGAAGCCAGGGGCACGTGCGGGTCGAGGGGCGGCAGCAGCGAGTAGGTGACCTGGGCGTTGGCGCCCGCGTCTCTGTCTGTGGCGCGGACGCTGCCGATGTGCAGGGCGGGGCTGTTGTTCTCGCGGACGGTCAGGGTGTAGGAGGTCTGGGTGAAGGCGGGGGCGTTGTCGTTGACGTCGGCCACCAGCACGGTTATGTTGTGCTCGGTTTTCAGCCTGGGGGTTCCCATATCTGTGACGGTGATGGTGATGTTGTACTCGGCACTGCTCTCTCTGTCCAGCGCTCCTTCTGTTACCAAGGTGTAGAAATTTTCAACGGATGGTCTTAGAAGAAAGGGGAGATTGTCATCTATAGAACAAGTAATCTGTTGGTTATGTCCAGAATCTGCATCTGATACACTGAAAACTGCCACTATGATCTCTGGCAGGTTTTCAGGGATGGGGCTGGTAAGTGACGACATAGTCAATTCGGGAGCATTGTCATTCACGTCCAGGACCTTGATGACTAAACTGCATTTTCCTGATAGTCCCCCACCATCTGTGGCCTCAACATCCACCTGATATGATTGAAATTCCTCAAAATCCAATGTCTTTCTCAGTCGAATTTCTCCCGTATTTGCATTTATTTCGAAGGGTTGGTTAACATCATCGACTTGAAATAGGGCATAAGATACCTCCCCAAAGGATCCTGCGTCTAAATCTCTCGCTGAGACGGTGAGAACCAGAGAGCCCAGGGAGCTATTTTCAGGGACTTGGGCCTCATAGAACTCCTGAGCAAACTCGGGGGTGTTGTCATTGCTGTCCAAGACCACGATCTGAATTTTTGTGGTCCCAGACCGGGGCGGAGACCCGCCATCCAGCGCTGTGAGGATTAGCCTGAGCTCGGGCTGCTCCTCACGGTCCAACGCCTTGTCCAGTACCAGCTCTGGGGACTTCCTGCCGTCCTTGCGGTTCCGAGTGAGAACGTGGAAGTGAGGATTGGAGCTGATTTTGTAGCTCTGAAGGCTGTTGCTACCAGCGTCTAAATCCTGTGCCATTTTCAAAGGAAATACCTTTCCTGGCATAGTAATCTCTGATATTTTTAGTAGCATTTCTCTAGCGGGGAACTCTGGGGCGTGGTCATTTATATCTCTAATTAGCAAGGCAGCCTGAAAAAACTGCAAGGGATTTTCCAGTAACACTTGGAAGGGTAGCACACAGGGCTCAGTAGAGCCGCAAAGCTCCTCCCGGTCCAGTTTTTCATTTAGCAGCAAATCATAGGTCTCTGGATCAAACTGCAAATACTGCCTATTCCCCTTAAAAACAACTCGGGCGGCCCGGGCAGCCAGCTCTCCCATCCTGAGTCCCAGGTCCTTTGTCAGGTTGGCCACAAATGTGCCACTTTCTGTCTCCTCCAGTATAGAATACTGAATCGATTCTGAACCTGCCTCCCACAAAAGAATCAATATAATGAAGATCACCACTTGCCTTTTCTTATGATGTACTTTTGTTTGCACCATCTCCATTGTTATGTCTGGTTCCAGAGGAAAAATCCTTTTCCAATCCCAATCACCACATCCACCGTTGACCCTCCAAAATGTCTGCTATAAAATTTCAAATTCGTTCTTATAATTTGTCTGGTGGCGACCGCTCCCTGAACACTTCTATCTTAGCTTTAGCTGTGCGTTCTGTGTTTTTTTCTTGGGTTTCTCCGTGAAATGGAGTCCACCGAATGCAGAGCTTTTATCCACTCTCTTAGCCTGCACTGCCACCATGCGTTCAAATTAATAACTTCGTGGGGGTGCTGCAGGTCGACACCATATCCAAAATCTGAGCATTAAAAGGTTTTTTAAAAATCAGTGTTTCTCAAACTGTAGTGTGTGAAGCACATGAATAAAGACTTACCTGGGAGTCACGGGGTGTTTTTTCAAAGTCAATTCCTGAGCTCCCCTCCAGAACTTGAATCAAATTCTCTGGCAGTACTAACAGAAATTTGCACTTCAGTCTTACTTCTTAAGTGATTCTGATGTGAACTAACACATTTAAGAATCATTCCCTCAGGTAATGTAAACTTCCTATAACCAACTTTTATTCATTGGCAGTGCAGTTTATCTCTGAGGAGCAGTGTAATTTCTGAATCCAAGTATACTATTTAATTGTCCCATCAACAAACTATACAAAACGTAAAAGTTGGTTAGCAAGACCAATCTTAAAATACACAATCATTTCTCTAAATTATATGGCTAATAAAATGATATGAACAACATACTTACTTTGTTTTGTGGGCACACCTGCACAGTACAGGGAACAATTAGGCTATTAGGAAAACTGAGGCCAAGAAATACTTATGATAGAAGTATCTAATCAAATTAAAGTGTTTAAAAGATGGACTAGGAGCAATCAGGTATCTGTCATAAGTAAGCATTTTAGGATTCCCTTCATTTTTGTATGGGTAGAAATGGTCATGATTTTATTAGTGTTGTTCATTTTATTGTAACTTTTTGGTCAAATTTCCCTGCTATATTAAATAATTAATCAAGGTCCAAATATATTGCCCTGTTGTAAGAGCATATGCAATGCAGAAAACAAACATTCAGGAATCACCTCTACCAGTCTCTCACAAGGATGACACTAGGTCCTATAAATATAGACCAAGTAAGGTAGTGTGAAAGGTGAATTATATTTGAGTGGATACCTTGGAATTCAATGATGGTTCGTCATGGCTATATTCATTCACAGCTCACCAATTTCTGCTCAGATAAATTGGAAAATGTATCTCTAAACTTCCTGAGAATACATTAAATGGGTCAGTGCATATCTGAGTACACAAAATACACCAAACATAATTCATTTAAGAATGATTTCATATTTATTGAGAGGTGAAATCAATCGAGTTCAAGCAAAATTCACTTCAGGTAAGGAGTGAATAATGGAGGATTAAAAATGAGGATATTTTTCAAAATACTTCAACTCGAGCTAAAATAAATAAAGCTAAATAAATCTAAACTCTGAACAGATGAAGTCATTTTGTAGTTGAAAAGCACCTCTATCTACCCAGAAGGATAAAATTAATATTTTGTTTCACTTGATAAATTTTACTGAGAACAGACTTCCTTGAGGATCTGAATAACAAAATACACTGATGAAGTAAAACTAACAATCATAAACATCTTGGATGGGTTTAGTTTCTTCTCTGAAACAAAATTATTTCTAGCTCAATCCTAAATGCTTTCAGTGGGCAGTCTGAGTTCTGATTCCAACTTAATGGCATCCCTGGCATCCACAGAGTCCTTTATTCACTCTCTTTGCCTGCAGGCATCCTCAAATACAGCTTATTAAATTATTTTTTCATTTTAAAGCAAATCTTAATTATTAGCAGTACAGTATGTGTAAAAAATCAAGTTAGATCATTGAAGTGTCTGTGAGAGCATTACCTGTTATGATAGAAAAAAGATAGTATCTTTTTGTTATCTTCTTTGGTTTCCTCTTTTTTAAAACTTATTTTATTTATTTATTTTTCGCTGCGTTGGATCTTCGTTGCTGCACGCGGGCTTTCTCTAGTTGTGGCAAGCGGGGGCTACTCTTCGTTGCCGTGCGCGAGCTTCTCATTGCGGTGGCTTCTCTTGTTGCAGAGCACGGGCTCTAGGCGCGGGGGCTTCAGTACTTGTGGCTCATGGGCTCTAGAGCGCAGGCTCAATAATTGTGGTGCACAGGCTTAGTTGCTCCGCGGCATGTGGGATCTTCCCAGACCAGGGCTTGAACCCATGTCCCCTGCATTGGCAGGTGGATTCTTAACCACTGCACCACCAGGGAAGCCCCTCTTTAAAAAAAAAAAAACTTTTTTTTTTGGCTGTGTTGGGTCTTTGTTGCTGCGCATGGGCTTTCTCTAGTTCTGGGGAGCAGGGGCTACTCTTCATTGCGGTGAGCGGGCTTCTCATTGCGGTGGCTTCTCTTGTTGCAGAGCACGGGCTCTCATGCCTGCGGGCTTCAGTAGTTGCAGCACGAGGGCTCAGTAGTTGTGGCTCACGGGCTCTAGAGTGCAAGCTCAGTAGCTGTGGCGCACAGGCTTAGTTGCTCTGCGGCGTGTGGGATCTTCCCAGACCAGGGCTTGAACCCATGTCCTCTGCATTGGCAGGTGGATTCTTAACCACTGCACCACCAGGGAAGCCTCAAGAAGAAAGTATCTTAATGTAACCCCAAAAGATATCAGTTGGGTATGTGAAGAAACTGCCTTTTTGGAAAGTGGATTACATTAGATTCCATCAGGAAAATGCTTCTCAGTTGCTTTGATTTGATCAGCTAGAGTTGAATTGACTTTGCTTTTACAAACATCTCACAGGAATAATTCAAGTCTTTATTATGGAAAAAGTTCAACATATACAAAGTAAACAGCATAAACTTGCATGTACACATCACCCAGCTTCACAACATTCTGTCTTGTTTCATCTGTACTTTTTCCTCCAATTTATGCCTCCCACTCAGTGTTTTTTTTGGTATAGTTCTTTTCTTTTTTTCTTTTTTTAACATCTTTATTGGAGTATAATTGCTTTACAATGGTGTGTTAGTCTCTGCTTTATAACAAAGTGAATCAGTTATACATATACATATATTCCCATATCTCTTCCCTCTTGCATCTCCCTCCCTCCCACCCTCCCTATCCCACTCCTCTAGGTGGTCACAAAGCACAGAGCCGATCTCCCTGTGCCATGCGGCTGCTTCCCACTAGCTATCGGTTTTACATTTGGTAGTGTATATATGTCCATGCCACTCTCTCACTTTGTCCCAGCTTACCCTTCTCCCTCCCCATATCCTCAAGTCCATTCTCTAGTACGTCTGCGTCTTTATTCCCGTCTTGCCCCTAGGTTCTTCATGACCATTTTTTTGCTTGTTTTTTAGATTCCATATATATGTGTTAGCATACGGTATTTGTTTTTCTCTTTCTGACTTACTTCACTCTGTATGACAGACTCTAGGTCCATCCACCTCACTACAAATCTCAATTTCGTTTCTTTTTATGGCTCAGTAATATTCCATTGTATATATGTGCCACATCTTCTTTATCCATTCATCTCTTGATGGACACTTAGGTTGCTTCCATGTCCTGGCTATTGTAAATAGAGCTGCAATGAACATTGTGATACATTACTCTTTTTGAATTATGGTTTTCTCAGGGTATATGCCCAGTAGTGGGATTGCTGGGTCGTAGGGTAGTTATATTTTTAGTTTTTTAAGGAACCTCCATACTGTTCTCCATACTGGCTGTATCAATTTACATTCCCACCAGCAGTGCAAGAGTGTTCCCTTTTCTCCACACTCTCTCCAGCATTTATTGTTTGTAGATTTTTTGATCATGGCCATTCTGACTGGTGTGAGATGATATCTCATTGTAGTTTTGATTTGCATTTCTCTAATGATTAATGATGTTGAGCATTCTTTCATGTGTTTGTTGGCAATCTTTATATCTTCTTTGGAGAAATGTCTGTTTAGGTTTTCTGCCCATTTTTGGATTGGGTTGTTTGTTTTTTTGTTATTGAGCTGCATGAGCTGCTTGTAAATTTTGGAGATTAATCCTTTGTCAGTTGCTTCATTTGCAAATACTTTCTCCCATTGTGAGGGTTGTCTTTTCATCTTGTTTATGGTTTTCTTTGCTGTGCAAAAGCTTTTAACTTTCATTAGGTCCTATTTGTTTATTTTTGTTTTTATTTCCATTTCTCTAGGAGGTGAGTCAAAAAGGATCTTGCTGTGATTTATGTTATAGAGTGTTCTGCCTATATTTTCCTCTAAGAGTTATATAGTGTCTGGCCTTACATTTAGGTCTTCAATCCATTTTGAGTTTATTTTTGTGTACAGTGTTAGGGAGTGTTCTAGTTTCATTCTTTTACATGTAGCTGTCCAGTTTCCCCAGCACCACTTATTGAAGAGGCTGTCTTTTCTCCACTGTATATTCTTGCCTCCTTCATCAAAGATAAGGTGACCATATGTGCGTGGGTTTATCTCTGGGTTTTCTATTCTGTTCCATTGATCTATATTTCTGTTTTTGTGCCAGTACTGTATAGTTCTTTTCTTAAGGTAATGTTTACACAAATTGAAATGCACCAATCTTAACTGTATCATTTTTAACAAATGGATCCATCAGTGTTAAAGATAATGAACATTTCCATGATTCACTGGGAACTGTCTTAATTATATTTTCCAGGTTAATTTTAATAATTAGGTGGCAAAATATTGATCTCCTCTGTACACAACACAGAAAGGTAAACAATGTAAAAAATCACCATGTCCCATGCTCTTTTTTGTTCATGTATGCTAATTTGAAGTGACCATTTCAAGATTAATTTAGTTGTATTATTACCAATGGGTTGAAATAGTACTTTAACTGATGAAACATTGTAAAGTGTGTTAAACTTAATTTTATTAGTTAACTTATAACTGTTGCATAGCTGATCAAGCTGATTTCCATTTATATGCCACGTGTGTTTGTTTTCCTTTCATTCCATTATAACATTTAAAAAACTTCAAGTTATTAAAAATGAAAGATAAAGACTAAACTTCAAGGATGGATTGAACCTCTTGGAAATCTTTCTAAATTTAGTTATGTGCAAGGAAAAACACAATTATTCAGGGAAAAGATAGAAATGATATATAAGCCAATAACTTATGAAAACCTTTCAACTGATGTGATATATGCAGCAGAAAAGTTTTAAAATATAAACAATTTGATGCTAAACACATTTGAAATCTGAAATGGTTGGGGAAGATCATTCACTTCAATATATTTGAAAAATTTCCCTTGAGACTTTGTGTTTGACCCATGGATTAGTTAGAAGTGTGTGTGTTGTTTAGTTTCCAAGTGTTTGAAGATTTTCCTGTTATTGATTTTTAGTTTGATTCCATTGTGGTTGGAGAGCCCATGCTGTATGGTTTCAATTTTTAAAAATTGGTTGAAGTTTGTATTATTGACTTGTTTACATGGTCTGTCTTGTATATGTTCTCTGAGCATTTGAAAAGGATGTGTATTCTGGAGTTGTTGGGTGGGTGTTCTATAAATATAAATATGTTGGTTGATGGTATTGAGTTTTATGCATTCTTGCTGATTTTCTGCCTAGTTGTTCTGTCAGTTGAGATAGGGTTGAGAGAGGGTGTTTAAGTCTCCAACTTTAATTGTGGATCTATTTCTCCTTTCAGTTCTATCAGGTTTTGCTTCACATATTTTTCAACTCTGTTGTTTTGTGTGTACATATTTAGGCTTTCTATGTCTTCTTTTATCATTATATAATGTCCTACTCTATCTCCAATGTCATTTTCTTTGCATAATATATTTTTCTATCTTTTTACTTTCAATCTGCCTGTACCATTATATATATTTTCTAATTAATTAATTAATTAATTTTTGGCTGTATTGGGTCTTTGTTGCTGCGCGTGGGTTTTCTCTAGTTGCGGCGAGTGGGGGCTACTCCTTGTTGTGGTGTGTGGGCTTCTCATTGCAGTGGCTTCTCTTGTTGCAGAACATGGGCTCTAGGTGAGCAGGCTTCAGCAGTTGTGGCTCACAGGCTCTAGAGTGCAGGTTCAATAGTTGTGGTTCACGGGCTTAGTTGCTCCTCAGCCTGTGGGATCTTCCCAGACCAGGGCTCGACCCTGTGTCCCCTGAACTGGCAGGCGGATTCTTAACCACTATGCCACCAGGGAAGCCCCTGTATCATTATATTTGAAGTGAAGTTTCCTATAGACAGCATACGGTTGGTCATTTTTTAAAAACCCATTCTGCCCATCTCTGTTTTAATTGGTGTGTTCAGACCATTTACATTTAATATAATTAGTGATATGTTAAAGCTTAAGTCTGCCATTTTATTTTTTGTTTTTTATTTGTCTATCTTTTCTTTCTCCATTTTCTTTTTCCTGTCTTCTTGTGTGTTATTAGAATGTTTTTTAGAATTCTACTTTGATTTCTCTATAGTGGGTTTTAGTGTATCATTTTGTATAGCTTTTATAGTGGTTGGCCCACACATAACTTATCACAGTTTACTGGTTGTCATTTACCAGTTCAAGAGAAGGGTTGAAAACCTTCCTCCCTTTACATACCTTTACCCTCCCCCATTTATAATTGTCTTAAATATTTCCTCTACATACATTTTGAACTATATCAGACAGTATTATAATTTTGGATTCAACCGTCAAACATAATTTAGAAAACTAAATTCTAAAAAGGAGAAGACCAAAGAAGATATACAGACTGCCAACAAACACATGAAAGAATGCTCAACATCATTAATCATTAGAGAAATGCAAATCAAAACTACAATGAGATATCATCTCACACCAGTCAGAATGGCCATGATCAAAAAATCTACAAACAATAAATGCTGGAGAGAGTGTGGAGAAAAGGGAACACTCTTGCACTGCTGGTGGGAATGTGAATTGGTACAGCCACTATGGAGAACAGTATGGAGGTTCCTTAAAAAACTAAAAATATAACTACCCTACGACCCAGCAATCCCACTACTGGGCATATACCCTGAGAAAACCATAATTCAAAAAGAGTCATGTACCAAAATGTTCACTGCAGCTCTATTTACAATAGCCCAGAGGTGGAAACAACCTAGGTGTCCATCAACAGATGAATGGATAAAGAAGATGTGGCACATATATACAATGGAATATTACTCAGCCATAAAAAGAAACGAATTTGAGCTATTTGTAATGAGGTGGATAGACCTAGAGTCTGTCATACAGAGTGAAGTAAGTCAGAAAGAGAAAGACAAATACCGTATGGTAACACATATATATGGAATATAAGAAAAAACAATGTCATGAAGAACCTAGGGGTAAGACGGGAATAAAGACGCAGACCTACTAGAGAATGGACTTGAGGATATGGGGAGCGGGAAGGGTAAGCTGTGACAAAGCGAGGGAGAGGCATGGACATATATACACTACCAAACGTAAGGTAGATAGCTGGTGGGAAGGAGCCGCATAGCACAGGGAGATCAGCTCGGTGCTTTGTGACCGCCTGGAGGGGTGGGATAGGGAGGGTGGGAGGGAGGGAGACGCAAGAGGGAGGAGATATGGGAACATATGTATATGTATAGCTGATTCACTTTGTTATAAAGCAGAAACTGCCACACCATTGTAAAGCAATTATACTCCAATAAAGATGTAAAAAAATTTTTTTAAATAAAAAAATAAAAAGAAGGAAAGTCTATTGTGTTTACCCATATTTTTGTTTACTGTGTTCTTCCTTCTTTCCTGATGTTCCAAGATTCCTTTTTTTATTGATTCCTTTCTGTTTGGAGAACTCCCTTTAGCCTTTTATTTATTTATTTATTTATTTTAGGGTAGGCCTACTGGCAACAAATTTCTTCCAGGAGGATATTTTCACTGGACATAGAATTCTGGGTTAATTTTTCTTTTCTTTCACCACTTGGAAAATACGCCATTTTCTTCTGACATCCAGGTTTCTGATGAGAAATCTACTCTCAGTCAGATAGTTATTGCCCTATGGGTAATGTGTCATTTCTTTCTTGCTTCTTTTAAGATTTTTTCCTTCTTTTTAGTTTTCAGAAAGTTGACTATGTCTTTTGGTATAAATTTTTTGTTTGTTTATCTTGTTTTGGATTTGTTTGGCTTCTTGAATCTCTGGGTCTCTATCTTTTGCTACATTTGGAAAGTCTTCTCCTCTCCTTCTGGAATTCCAGTGACACAAATATTAGATCTCTTGGTATTGTCCCTGAGGCTCTGTTAATTTTTTACACTCTGTTTTCTCTCTTTTGCTCAAATTGGGTACATAATTGCTATTGTTCTATCTTCTGGTTACCTGACTCTTTGTCTTTGTTGTTGAGCTCATCCACTGTTTTTCATTTCAATGATTGTATTTTTAATTTGTAAAAATTCCATTGGTATTCCTCTGTATTTCTTTATTTCCTTGCTGCAACTTTACATTTCTTTTCTGAGAATATTTTTTCTTTTGTTTCAAGCATGTTTATAATTGCTCATTGAGGCATTTTTCAGTCCACTTAAAAATCATTGTTAGATATTTCCAACATCTCTTGCATCTTGGTGTTGGCATCTTTTAATAGTCTATTTTATTCACTTTGATATCTTTCTAGTTGTTGGTATGACCCAGGTAGTACCTTCCTAGATGTGCCTGTACCCAAAAGGAACTCTTGCTCAAGTGCATGAGGAGATGTATTCAAGAATGCTTATAGTGGTATTATTATGGTAACAAAACTCTTGGAGCAACCCAAAAGTCAATCAATAGTAAAATGAATTTAAAGATGAAGATGTATTTATATAGTGGAATACTGTAGAGTGGTGTAAATGAATGAACTGCATTAACATGGATGAATTCAATACCATAATGATTGAAAAAAGCAAGCCCACAGATGATCCATACTACATGAATCCATTTATATAAATTTCAAAGACAGACAAAAATCAAACAATGTATTATTTAGCAATATATGAATATCTGATATAATTACAAAGAATAACAAGTAATTAATTAAAAATTCAGGATAGTGGTTGATTATAATAAGGGTGGAAGATGTTATCGTGGAGGCACACAGGGATTTCCAAGGTCTTGGTATTGTTCTAATTCTTAAGCTGGGTGATGAACATTTTATTATTTTTATTTTAAATTGCACATATACATTGTATACACTTTTTGGAATGTTTAATAGATTTCAAAATAGAAAAAAATAAAAACAAAAAGTAATGTATTTGGGGTCAGGCTGCCTGGACTCAAATCCTGATTCTACCACTTACTAGCTAGGTAGCCTTGGGAAAGTTACTTAAATTCTGTATGTCCAGTTTGTTCATCTCTAAAATTGGCATACCAATTGTACCATTATTTTGAGGATTAAATGAGGTATGTGTAAAGAATTTAGAAAACAGTAAGGTGCATAGAAATTGTATAATAGTAATAATAATAATACATCATATGTAACATATAATTTTAATAATTATTAGTTTCCCTCCAGACCTTCCTTCAAAAACATTAAGGCTCATTCCTAAAGAAATAAAAGAAATTTTTTTGGAGAACACTAGGATATTTTAGTGGAGATTTTAGGAGTCCCAGCTTTGTATCCTGACACTTGCCGGGCCACATCCTGAAAAGAGTTCTTTGCCCATTCATCACAATGCCCCTTAAAGTCAAGTCTGATATTTTATAAACCTGGCTCTGCACTACCTCACATGGAGCACCATGTCAAAATTTCCACTCAGGACAGAAACTTGGTGCAGACCACCTTATCACACAAAAGCAGAGAAGACTTGGGACTTCCCTGGTGGTCCAGTGGTTAACACTTCACCTTCCAATGCAGGGGATGCGGGTTTGATCCCTGGTCAGGGAGCTAAGAACCCACATGCCTCACAGCCAAGAAACCAAAACATAAAACAGAAGCAATACTGTAACAAATTCAATAAAGAATTTAAAAATGGTCCACATCAAAAAAATCTTGAATAAAAAAAAGCAGAGAAGAGAAAACAGCAGTTGCTACACACCAGCTACTCAGTTTCTTTTTCTTACATATGAACAGATAATCTATCACCAGACATATGAAAACCACAAATGACACAGAAACGCAAAAAGAGAAATGCAACCTTCAGGAAACAGATCATTCAGGAAATAAAGTGAACTTTGAAAATCTCAAGTGCTACTATGGAAAAGACATAATCAGATAATAAGAAAACTCTTAGGGATTTAAATATGCCATTAAAATTAAAAATTCAATAAAAATACTCAAAATAAAGTGAGGGACTAACTTTAAGTGAGGATATAGAGGAAAAACCTAAGATGTAAAAGAGAAATATAAGAAAGATAGAGAAACAATTTAAAATGTTCAATATCCAACAAGTACAAGTCTCAGAAAAACATAACAAGCTGAAGTTAGGAATACAATTATTAAGGAAATAATACTAGAGATGAAAAAATCCCAGATATGAAAAGGCATGAATCGTTAGAATGTATAAAACATTGAATGACATAAGTAACATGTAAGACATTTATGAAGTGGAAGCGAAAACTAAATACATTTCCAGTTATGCAGAGACACAGAAAGTTTATTTTTGTGCACTCTCTCTTAAGAAGCCACTAGAGGATATACTGTAGCAAAGAGAAGGAATTAAAAAAAAGAAGGAAAGAAGGAGACTTTCTTGAACCTTACCGCAATCACCTAACATATGCCCAAATCCTCTAACTTCTTTGTAGGGCACTGTTACTTAGTTGACCCATGGTTCCCCATGGTGTGCAGTCTCCCTCATTATAAGTCAGTAAACCCACCTTTACTGACTATAATGTTCTGATATAATGTGTTCCTGGTGATCTTTACCTGCAGGGCATTCATAATTTATAGGGTCATTAAAAGTAAATTTTTAACATTGCTTTTCAGGTTTTAAAACATCTATAGACAAACAAGGAATTCTTAGCTACAGTTGTAGAATGGGTCATTAACCCTAACTATATAAAAGTAAAAGCGCATTTTTGAGAGGTTTGAAAGTATAAGGGAGAAACAAGTAACAGGAAAAATAAGAATTCTATTAGTTTCTTTCATGCAGGAAAATCAAAAGAAACTGTTGTTAGTGGAACAATAAATGGAGCTTTCAGTTTGAGCAGAGAAGTAACAGAAAATAGTGAGACAGCTATATGTGAAGGATGTATGAGAGAAATTTTAAGTACCAGATACCAAACAACAATAGCATGAAATTAATTGTTTAAAGTTTATGAAAAAGTTACAAACATATTCTTTAGCAATAAGAAAGTATTTTAAAAGTTAGAAAATGAAGGTTTAAAAGTGCTTTCCAAAGGGATAAAATGAAAAACAGATAATACCAGGTGTTGGCAGGAATGCTGAGGAACTGGTATATCCAGACACTGCTGAAAGCAATATAAACTGGGACAACCACTTTGGAAAACTATTTGGAAATATCTGCTAAAAGTGGACATGCACTTACTAAATGAGTAGCAATTCCACCCTTAGGTATATACCCAACAGAAATGCATATACGTGTTTGTTGAAGGACATGTAAGAGAATGTTTATAGCAGCGTTATTCAAACAGCCAAACGTTGCACCAACCCAAATATCCACATACAGTAAGATGGGTTATAAATTGTGACATATTCCTACAGTGGAATACTATACAGCAACAAGAATGAAGAACTAAAATTAAAAGCAGTATCACGGATAAATGTCATAAACATATTGTTGAGAAGCCAGATGCAAAACAGTTCACACTCTACTATTCCATTTATATAAATTCAAAACCGGCAAAACTGAACTATAGTATTGGAAGTTGAGATATTTGTTATACTTGAGCTGGTAGTGATTTTAAGGGGTAATTTGTGTGGCACCTGGGATGCTAATAATGTTTCATTTCTTCAAGTGCTGATACCAAGTATGTTCACTTTCTGAAAATACAGTGAGCTGTGTTAAGGGTTTGTTCACTTTTCTGTATGTATGTTATAATTGAATTAAAATATTCATTTAAAAAATTATTTGCCAGTAGGATGAGAGCTAGGAAAGAAGTGTAAATAGAAGTGTTGGTTTTCATCGTGCTTTCTCACATATTATATTTGTTATATGAATGTATTCCTTTGCAAACAAAATGAATATTATGTAAACATTTAAAATTTTTGCTATTTAGCATCAAATAACTTAGAGCGTGATTAAACAGAATGAATATAGAGAAAACAATATTTTATTAAGACAGTTTATTGCAACAAGTACCAACGGAAGGAGCAAAAATTTCAGGAAAATCAACAGCATGCAAGGATTTGGAATGGCACACTATAAATAAATGCAATGACAACAGAATTTAGTTTTCCAAAATTGGACAAGGTAAAGTTAAATGGACTAATTCATTACAAAAAGGAAATCAAGGCTATATCGGAAGATGGAATTTTTCTCCATGATGCCCTCAAATTCGGTATCTGGGGAAATTAGAGATAAATGACAAATACCTTGCATCATGATGAGATCCCTAACTGAATCCAAAGCTATTCCAGAAGTTGGCGTTTTCCTCTATTTCTTCACCAGCGCCCTGGGTCGGGAGGTTAGGGAGAATCGGCTTCAAGAATTTAAACTCATTTAACCCGGAGCCTCCTGTCAGACACACCTCATACTGGTAGCTCTGGGACAGGGTCCCCGTGCCGCTGACGTCCACCGGGTGGCCCGGAAAGTGGCCCTCGGGCACCGAGCAGCGACCCACCGAGGCCGCCCCGCCCCTCCTGCACAGCCGCACCGCGACGAACACCAGCACCGAGAAGAGGAAAAGCGACGACACCGACGCCAAGGCGACCACCAGGTAGACGGTGAGCGGGGCGGCCGGGGCCGCGTCCGCCGCTTCCGCTTCCGGGGCCGGCAGGTAGGGCTGCGAGAAGCCGTCCACCAGCAGCAGGTGCAGCGTGACGCTGGCCGAGAGCGGCGGCTCGCCGTTGTCCTTGACCAGCACCACCAGCCTGTGCTTGGCCGCGTCGCGCTCGCTCAGCAGCCGGGCCGTGCGCACCTCGCCGTTGTGCGCCCACACGCCGAAGAGCCCGGGCTCCGTGGCCTTGAGCAGCTGGTACGACAGCCAGGCGTTCTGGCCCGAGTCGCCGTCCACCGCCACCACCTTGGTCACCAGGTAGCCCGCCTCGGCCGCCCTGGGCACCAGCTCGGTGCAGGGCGCCGAGGCGTTCTGCAGCGGGTACAGCACGAAGGGCGCGTTGTCGTTGTCGTCCGCCACGAGCACGCGCACCAGCGCCTGGCTGCTGAGCGCGGGCGAGCCGCGGTCGGCGGCGCCCACGCGGAACTCGAACGCCCGCAGGGCCTCGTAGTCCAGGGACCTCAGGGCGAACAGGTGGCCGTTGTCCGGGTTGATGGACACCAAGGAGGCCAGGGGCACGTGCGGGTCGAGGGGCGGCAGCAGCGAGTAGGTGACCTGGGCGTTGGCGCCCGCGTCTCTGTCTGTGGCGCGGACGGTGCCGATGTGCAGGGCGGGGCTGTTGTTCTCGCGGACGGACAGGGTGTAGGAGGTCTGGGTGAAGGCGGGGGCGTTGTCGTTGACGTCGGCCACCAGCACGGTTATGTTGTGCTCGGTTTGCAGTCTCGGTGTCCCCATATCTGTGACGGTGATGGTGACGTTGTATTCCGCTCTGCTCTCTCTGTCCAGTGGCCTCTCGGTCACTAGGGTGTAAAAGTTTTTGAATGTGGGTTTCAAAAGAAAGGGGAGATCATTCTGGATGGAGCAAACCATCCTACCGTTGTCCCCGGAATCTGGATCAGAAACACTGAAAACGGCCACCACAGTCTCTGGAGAGTTTTCTGGGGTAGAGCTGGTGAGCGTCGACATGGTCAGTTCAGGGACATTGTCGTTCACATCCACCACCTCTATAACTACAGTGCATTTTCCTGAAAGGCCCCCGCCATCTGTGGCTGCAATCTCCACGTTATAATATCGAGTTGCCTCGAAATCTAATGCCCTTTTCAGAAGAATTTCTCCTGTTATTTCGTCTATTACAAATGGTTGAGTAACTTCATCACCTTGGAATAGAGCGTAGGCTACATTCCCATTCGTTCCTGCATCTAAATCTCGGGCGGAGACAGCGACAACAAAGGAGTTTAGGGGGCTGTTCTCCGGAATCTGTACCTCATAGACCGACTGTAAAAACTCAGGGGCGTTGTCATTGATGTCCACGACTTCAATGCGGACTGCAGTGGTCCCGGACCTGGGCGGAGCCCCACTATCCAGCGCCGTGAGGGTTAAACTGAGCTCAGGCCCTTCCTCCCGATCCAGCGGTTTGTCCAGCACCAGCTCTGGGTATTTTCTGCCATCTCCGCGATTATGAGTGACAACATGAAAATGGGAGTTGGGGCTGATTGTGTAATTCTGAATAGTGTTGCTACCTATGTCAAAGTCCTGAGCTATTTTCAAAGGAAACACAGTCCCTGTCTGGACGTTTTCTGGGATTTTTAGGAGCATTTCCCTCTCGAGGAACTCTGGGGAATGGTCATTTATATCTGTGAGCTGCAGATCAGCTTGAAAAAATTGCACCGGGTTTTCCAGTAATAGTTGGAAATGCAGTATGCAGGGATCTGTCGCCCCACACAGCACCTCCCGGTCTAGTTTTTCATATAGAAGCAAATTCCCGGTCGTTACATCCAGCTGCAAGAGCTGTTTATTTCCTTTGTAATGGATTCGCGCGCCCCGAGTGGCCAGTTCCCCCACCCTGAGCCCCAGGTCTTTTGCCAGGGTGGCCACAAAAGACCCACTTTCTGTTTCTTCTGGCATGGAATACCTAACTGCTTCAGAGCCAGACTCCCACAAAAGCAACAATATAGCAAGAAAGATAACTTGCCTTTTCTGTAGCGTTTTTGCTGGTGCAGTC
This sequence comes from Mesoplodon densirostris, assembly GCF_025265405.1. Lineage (NCBI taxonomy): Eukaryota > Metazoa > Chordata > Mammalia > Artiodactyla > Ziphiidae > Mesoplodon > Mesoplodon densirostris. Next base: position 120,490,568 of record NC_082663.1, on the reverse strand, counting down.
TCCATTGTTGAGATCCGGTTCAAGAACTTGCAGTTTCTTCAACTCCGTATGCAACCAACCCAGATGATTTGGTTAAATAAACTCGAATTAGATCTTTCTGACTGACCTGCAGTAGAACGATGCCCTTCTCTGGAGATCTCTGCCTTTAGATCTTATGTAAAATGCTTCCTTCTTTTAGAAAGCATTCAGAGTTCTGATTCCCAGCTTAATGGCTTCCTGGGTATCCACAGAGCCATTCATTCCTACTCCTAGCCTGCAGCACCACCAGGCGTCCTTATTTACTATTGCATATAGTATTTGCCGTCTCATTCCAAGTTAGAACCTTTTAAGTCACAGAAGTGTTCCCAGTTGTATCTCCACTTCTCAGTTATTGTAAGTTCTAAATAAACATGTGCTAAGTTAACTTCTAGCGAAAGAATGCTATTCAGAACAAACTAAAACACTAGTATTCCTCATAAAATATCTTTTGAGTACTTGAAGAAACTTTCTTTTGTGCGATTCTTATTTGATTATATTCACGAAATAAGCAATAATGGATGTTTACAAAAGTTTACACTATTAAAATTATTTTTATTTTTAAATATTACATATTAGAAAAGGGCATAAATCATGAGTGTACAACTCAAAAAATTTTCAGGAAGTAAACACACTCATAAGCAAAACCTAAATTAAAATTAAACTGTTACAAAAACCCTAGAAGCCCCCTCCTCTCATTGTCTGGTCACTACCCTCCCCCCTAAAGGTAAGCACTCTCCTGATTTCTGTTATCATAGAGCTTGTGTGTGTGCATCTTTTTTGAACTTTTATACAAATGGAGTTATAGAGTGTTATGTTTGTCTTCTTTCAACATTACCTTTGTAAAATTCATCTGTTACATATTGTTCTAATTTATTTTATTCTCATTGCTTTATGTTATTCTATTGTATGACTATACACCATTTGTTTTTTTATTCTCCAGTTGATGGACACTGGGGTTTTTCAGTTTGGGAATATTTTGAGTAGTGCTGCTATGAACACTCTTGTATATGTCTTTTGGTGTCTATGTGTGCATTTATATTTACTATATTCCTAGGAGTTAGACTGTTGTGCCTTAAGATGTGCACATATATATATAGTTTTAATAGATATTGCAAAACAGTTTTCAACTGTGTTTCTATCAAAACCAGCAGCGTGAGAGTTCCAGTTGCTCCATTTGCTTGTCAACATTTGATAATATCTTTTAATTTTAACTTCTCTGATGAGTGTGTAATGATGTCATATTGTAATTTTAATTAGCATTTCCCTGATGATTAAATTGAGCACATTTTTCACATGATTATTTTTATTTTTATTTTTATTTTATTTTATTTTTTTTTGCTGTACGCGGGCCTCTCACTGCTGTGGCCTCTCCCGTTGCGGAGCACAGGCTCCGGACACACAGGCTCCGCGGCCATGGCTCGTGGGCCCAGCCGCTCCGCGGCATGTGGGATCTTCCGGGATCGGGGCACGAACCCGTGTCCCCTGCATCGGCAGGCGGACTCTCAACCACTGCGCCACCAGGGAAGCCCCACATGATTATTTTTATTAGTGTATATTCTTGTGAAGTACATAAGTCTTTTGTCTATTTTTCTATTTAGGGTATTTTTTTTTCTTATTGATCTTTAGAAGTTCCTTATATATTCTGGGTATAAGTACTTTTTTAGAAGTATGTATTGCAAATATTCTCTCCCATTCTATGGCACGCATTTTAACTCTCTTGTGGTATCTTTGAAGAACAAAACTTCTTAACTTTTACTCTAATTTTTCAATATTTTTTATTTACGGTTAGAACTTTTTGTGTTTTCTTTAAATCTTTGCATACACTAAAGTCAAGAAAATATTGTTGTATGGTGCTTTTGAAAAATCAATTACTTTACTTTTCACATTTAGAGCTATAATCCTCCTGAAATTATTTTTTCATGTTAATGAGGTTAGGGTCAAATTATTTTTTTTCATATAAATATCCAAATGACTGCACCATCTATTGAAAAGAAGTTCCATTCCCAATTGTTTCTGACGTGCCATTTTTTTCATGAATCAAGGGTTCATAGTTCTGTTCAAGAGTCTTTTTTTCCCATTTTCTCTTTGTTTATCCCACAATACAATATTATCTTAATTACTATACTTCATAATAGGTTTTATTATCTGATTGCTAAGTCCTCCAGTTTTATTCTTTTTCTTTAAGATTGCTTTGGTTAGGGGCTTCCCTGGTGGTGCAGTGGTTGAGAGTCCGCCTGCAGATGCAGGGGACAGGGTTCGTACCCCGGTCCGGGAAGATCCCACATGCCGCGGAGCGGCTAGGCCCGTGAGCCATGGCCGCTGAGCCTGCGCGTCCGAAGCCTGTGCTCCGCAACGGGAGAGGCCACAACAGTGAGAGGCCCGCGTACTGCAAAAAAAAAAAAAAAAAAAAAAAAAAAAAAAAAAAAAAAAGATTGCTTTGGTTATTATTGTCCCTTTGTATTTCCATATAAACTTTACCTTTCTCTTTTTTGTAAGATTTTTTTTTTGATGTGGACTATTTTTTTTAAGTCTTTATTGAATTTGTTACGGTATTACTTCTGATTCATGCTTTGGAGTTTTGGCCGCAAGGCATGTGGGATCTTAGCTCCCTGATCAGGGACTGAACCCACATCCCCTGCATTGGAAGGCAAAGTCCTAACCACTGGACGGCCAGGGAAGTCCCCATATAAACTTTAGATTCAGCTTGTCAGCTTCCACAAAGAAATCTGCTGAAGTTTTGTTTAGGATTTTATTGCCTCTGTAGATTGAGAAGAACTGACATATTCCCAATATTGAGTCTTCCAACTATTGAACATTATATATCCCTCTGTTTATTCAGATATTTAACTTTTCTCAATAATATTTTATATTTTTCAGTGTAGAAGTCTTATGCATTTTGTTGTTTGTTTCTAGATATTTGATGTTTCTGAAACTATTGTAAATGATGTTTGAAAATTTTAATTTTCTGGGTTTTGCTGCTGTATAGAAATACAATTATTATTTGCATGCAGACCTTATATCCAGTGGCATTACTTACTTCATTTATTAATCCTAATAAATAGTCTGCAGATTCTTCATGACTTTTAATGTATACAATCATGTCATTTTAAAAAAAGACTTCTTATTTCTTCTCTTCAAATCATTCTGTCTTTTATTTTTTCTTTGCTTTATTCCACTGGTTAGAACCTATAGTAAAACACTGAAGTGAAATAGTAAAGGCAAGCATTCTTGTCTCATTCTTGATCCCTGAGGGAAAGTTTTAAATAATTTACCATTAATGATAATGTTTACTCTAGGTTTTAAAATACTTTATGAAAGTTCCCTTCTGTTTTCAGTTTGCTAACAATTTTACCATGAGTGTGTGCTGAATTTTATCTAGTGACTTTTTCTGTATCCATTGAGGTAATCATATGATTTTCCTCCTTTACCTAATGTAATGTAGTATATTGATTGGATTTGCATTCTTAAAATAACACAGTTTTCTCATAATTTATTATTTCTCTTTTATATATTTCTGAATTTTATTTACTGATATTTTGTTTAGAATTTTTCCATCTGTGTTTGTAAAAGAGATTGGTCTCTAGTTTTCCTTATGATGTCCTATTCAGGTTTGGATGTCATAATCCATTGAAGTCATGCTGGTACCCAGATAATCTGGGAAATATTTCCTGTTTATCTGTCTTCCAAAAGATTTTGTATAAATTGGTGTTAGTTGTTCCATGAGTATTTAGAAGAATTCACTAGTGTGAACTAAGTGGCAAGGTTTTTAATCACAAGTTTAATTTACTTAAGATATGACTAATCAGGTTTCTTCTTATTTCAGTTTTAGTAAACTGTGTTTTTAAAAGATGTTTTCCATTTTACATAAATTATCAAATTTATTGGCATACAGTTGTTCATAATATCTTCTTTTATTTTTTAATATCTGTAGGATTGGTAGTGATGTTCCTTTTTCATTCCTGATACTTATGATCCATGTTTTCTTTCTTTTTAACATTAGTCTTATGAAGAGTTTTTAATAAGAGTTATTAATTATTACATGGAACCAACTTTAAGTTTTGTTAATCTTCTTGGTTGTATATTTGTCAGCTTTGTATTTATTTATGTTTATATATATATATGTATTATTTTCTTCCTTCTACATTGGTATTTGATTTGTTCTTTTTCTAGCTTCTTCAGATGAAAGCTTAGATTATTGATTTTTAACCTTTCTTTTCTAACCTGTGCATTTAAAGTTTAAAAATTTCCCTGTAAAAGCTGTTTTGATATATCAGATCTTAATTTTACCCAGTTCAAAATATATGTAAATTTCTTCTGCGATTTCTTCTTTGATGGATTATTTAATTTTGAAGCACTTGGTATTTCTTTTAAATTTTTATTTCTGCCTTAATTTCATTGTCAAAGAGCATATTGAGTGATTTCAATTCTTTAAAAAAAATTAGAGACTTGCCTTATGACCCAGAATATGGATAATTTTGATATATGCATGTGCATATAAAAAGAACGTGTACTTACCAGTGTACTATGTATGTCAGTTTATTCAAATATAATTATTGTGTTGTTCAGATTTTTAATATTCAGTGTAGGTGTGTCTTCTTATTCTATCAGGGGTTGAGAGAGTTGTAATACATCCTCCTCCTATGACTGGATTTATCTATTTCTTATTTATGTTCTTTCAGTTTAACTTTCTATATTTTGTAATTATCTTATGGGGATATATTCAGTCTTAGAATTGACATACTTCTGGTATATTTACCTCCTTATCATTATGAAATATCTCTCTTTGTCCCTAGTAATGCATCTTTCCTTAAAGTCTCCTTTGTCTTATGTGAGTATATCTATACTTGGTTTATTTTGGTTAGTGTTTGTGTCATGTATCTTTTTCTATTTTTAAATTTTCAAACTTTCTGTCATAACACACACACAGAGACACACACAGTTATGTGACAGCATATACTTGAATTTTTCTTAAACCTAATCGGACAACATTGGTTGTTTAATTGGATTATTTAATCCAATTGCAATTAATGTAATATTTGATATCTATCCACTTATATTTACCATCTAAATTTTTGCTGTTTGTCCCTAAAGATTTTTTCTTCTTTTTGATTATTTAGCTATTTATTTTTTTCCTTTGATTCATTTTAAAATTATTCTCCTTGTGATTATCTTAGAGATTACAACATCCATCTTTGATCTACAAGAGTCTAATACAAATTATTTAATTTTACTACTCCCATGATAATGCTTAGAACCTTAGGATTCCTTAACTCTGTTTATAGCACCTGCCTTTTACATTATTATTGTGATGAATTAAAATTTTATATATATTTTAAATCCTTTAAGAAACTATTATTTTTGCCTTTAATAATCAATAGCAATTTATAGTTACACTTATTCTTGTTCTTCATTTCTTCCTGCAAATCTGTGATTCCTTCAGGACTGTTTTCCTTCTGCCTAATGAATTCCATTAAAAGTATTTCTTTTAGTGCAGATGCGACTGTGATTAATTCTTGCAGTTTTTGTTTGTTTGAAAACTTCATTTTTGAAAGATATATTTTCCGGTGATAGAATTCTAGTCTGGTAGTTATTTTTTGCAGGACTCTGAAGACATCATTCCTTTGTCTTTTGGCTGCTTGATAGTCAGCTCTCTATTTTATTGTTGTTCCTTTCAAAGCACTGTGTCATCTTCATGTGGTTGCTTTTAAGATTTTCTCTTTGACTTTGGTCTTCAGCAGCCTTCCTGTGATATTCCTAGCTGTGCTTTGTTTTTTCTTTAACATCTTTATTGGCGTATAATTGCTTTACAATGTTGTGTTAGTTTCTGCTGTATAACAAAGTGAATCAGCTATATGTATACATATATCCCCATATCCCCTCCCTCTTGCATTTCCCTCCCACTCTCCCTATCCCACCCCTTTAGGTGGTCACAAAGCACTGAGCTGATCTCCCTGTGCTAGGTAGCTGCTTTCCGCCAACTATTTTACATTTGGTAGTGTATATATGTCAATACTACTCTCTAGCTTCGTCCCAGCTTACCCTTCCCTCTCCCTGTGTCCTTAAGTCCATTCTGTACATCTGCATCTTTATTCCTGTCCTGCCCCTAGGTTCATCGGAGCCTTTTTTTTCCCTCTTAGATTCCATATATATGTGTTAGCATACGGTATTTGTTTTTCTCTTTCTAACTTACTTCACTCTGTATGACAGACTCTAGGTCCATCCACCTCACTACAAATAACTCAATTTCGTTTATTTTTATGGCTGAGTAATATTCCATTGTATATATGTGCCACATCTTCTTTATCCATTCATCTGTCGTTGGACACTTAGGTTGCTTCCATGTTCTGGCAATGTAAATACTGTGGCAATGAACATTGTGGTACATGACTCTTTTTAAAAAAATAAATTTATTTATGTATTTATTTATTTTTTCCTGCATTGGATCTTCTTTGCTGCACACGGGCTTTCTTAAGTTGTGGTGAGCAGGGGCTACTCTTCACTGCGGTGCATGGGCTTCTCACTGCGGTGGCCTCTGTTGTTGCAGAACACCGCCTCTAGCCCCGCGGGCATCAGTAGTTGTGGCACGCAGGCTTCAGCAGTTGTGGCACACAGGCTCAGCCGCTCCGGGGCATGTGGGATCTTCCTGGACCAGGGCTCGAACCTGTGCCCCCTGCATTGGCAGGCAGATTCTTAACCACTGCGCCACCAGGGAAGCCCATGACTCTTTTTGAATTATGGTTTTCTCAGGGTATATGTGCAGTAGTGGGATTGCTGGGTCATATGGTAGTTCTATTTTTAAGGAACCTCCATACCGTTCTCCATAGTGGCTGTATCAATTCACATTCCCACCAACAGTGCAAGAGTGTTCCCTTTTCTCCACACCCTCTCCAGCATTTATTGTTTGTAGATTTTTGATGATGGCCATTGTGACTGGTGTGAGGTGATACCTCATTGTAGTTTTGATTTCCATTTCTCTAATGATTAGTGATTTGAGCATCTTTGCATGTGTTTGTTGGCAATCTGTATATCTTCTTTGGAGAAATGTCTGTTTAGGTCTTCTGCCCAATTTTGGGTTGGGTTGTTTGTTTTTTTCATATTGAGCTGCATGAGCTTCTTGTATATTTTAGAGATTAATCCTTTGTCAGTTGCTTCCTTGGCAAATATTTTCTCCTATTCTGAGGGTTGTCTTTTCATCTTGTTTATGTTTTCCTTTGCTGTGCAAAAGCTTTAAAGTTTCATTAGGTCCCATTTGTTTATTTTTGCTTTTATTTCCATTTCTCTAGGAGGTGAGTCAAAAAGGATCTTGCTGTGATTTATGTCATAGAGTGTTCTGCCTATGTTTTCCTCTAAGAGTTATACAGTGTCTGGCCTTACATTTAGGTCTTTAATCCATTTTGAGTTTATTTTTCTATATGGTTTTAGGGAGTGTTCTAGTTTCAGACTTTTACATGTAGCTGTCCAGTTTTCCCAGCACCACTTACTGAAGAGGCTGTCCTTTCTCCATTGTATATTCTTGCCTCCTTTATCAAAAACAAGGTGACCATATTTGTGTGGGCTTATCTCTGGGCTTTCTATCCTGTTCCACTGATCTATATTTCTGTTTTTGTGCCAGTACTGTACTGTCTTGTTTACTGTAGCTTTGTAGTATAATCTGAAGTCTGGGAGCCTGATTCCTCCAGCTCTGTTTTTCTTTCTCAGGATTGCTTCGGCTATTTGGGGTCTTTTGTGTTTCCATACAAATTGTGAAATTTTTTGTTCTAGTTATGTGAAAAATGCCAGTGGTAGTTTGATAGGGATTGCATTGAATCTGTAGATTGCTTTGGGTAGTATAGTCATTTTCACAATGTTGATTCTTCCAATCCAAGAACATGGTATATCTCTCCACCTGTTTGTATCATCTTTAATTTCTTTCATCAGTGTCTTATAGTTTTCTGCATAAAGGTCTTTTGTCTCCTTAGGTAGGTTTATTCCTAGGTATTTTATTCTTTTTGTTGCAATGGTAAATGGAAGGAAACAACAGCAAATATCAATAAAACTAAAAGCTGGTTCTTTGAGAAGATAAACAAATTTGATAAACCATTAGCCAGACTCATCAAGAAAAAAAGGGAGAAGACTCAAATCAACAGAAATAGAAATGAAAAAGGAGAAGTAACAACTGACACTGCAGAAATACAAAGGATCGTGAGAGATTACTACAAGCAACTATATGCCAATAAAATGGACAACCTGGAAGAAATGGACAAATTCTTAGAAAAGCACAACCCTCTGAGACTGAACCAGGAAGAAATAGAAAATATAAACAGACCAATCACAAGCACTGAAATTGAGACTGTGATTAAAAATCTTCCAACAAACAAAAGCCCAGGACCAGATGGCTTCACAGGCGAATTCTATCAAACACTTAGCAAAGAGCTAACACCTATCCTTCTCAAACTCTTCCAAAATATAGCAGAGGGAGGAACACTCCCAAACTCATTCTACGAGGCCACTATCATCCTGATATCAAAACCAGACAAAGATGTCACAAAAAAACCTACATGCCAATATCACTGATGAACATAGGTGCAAAAATCCTCAATAAAACACTAGCAAACAGAATCCAACAGCACATTAAATGGATCATACACTATGATCAAGTGGGTTTATCCCAGGAATGCAAGGATTCTTCAATATATGCAAATCAATCAATGTGATACACCATATTAACAAATTGAAGGATGAAAACCATATGATCATCTCAAAGATGCAGAAAAACTTTCAACAAAATTCAACACCCATTTATGATAAAAACTCTCCAGAAAGTAGGCATAGAGGGAACTTACCTCAACATAATAAAGGTCATATATGACAAACCCACAACCAACATCATTCTCAATGGTGAAAAACTGAAACTATTTCCTCTAAGATCAGGAAGAAGACAAGGTTGCCCACTCTCACCACTATTACTCAACATAGTTTTGGAAGTTTTAGACACAGCAATCAGAGAAGAAAAAGAATAAAAGGGGCCTTCCCTGGTGGCGCAGTGGTTGGGAGTCTGCCTGCCGATGCAGGGGACGTGGGTTCGTGCCCCGGTCCGGGAAGATCCCATATGCCACGGAGCAGCTGGGCCCGTGAGCCATGGCCGCTGAGCCTGCGCATTCGGAGCCTGTGCTCTGCAATGGGAAAGGCCAAAACAGTGAGAGGCCCACATACCGCAAAAAAAAAAAAAAAAAAAAAAAAAAGAATAAAAGGAATCCAAATCAGAAAAGAAGAAGTAAAACTGTCACTGTTTGCAGATGACATGATACTATACATAGAGAATCCTAAAGATGCTACCAGAAAACTACTAGAGCTAATCAATGAATTTGGTAAAGTAGCAGGATACAAAATTAATGCACAGAAATCTCTTGCATTCCTATACACTAACAATGAAAAATCTGAAAGAGAAATTAAGGAAACACTCCCATTTACCATTGTTTTTTATTCTCCTAATTGAGTTTCATTGAGCATCTTGAGCGGTACATTTTGTTCACCATTTTTGGAAAATTCTTGGTCATTATTTCTTTAAACATTGCTTATTCCCCATTCCTAGTCCTTCTAGGATTACAATCATATGTGTGTTGGAGTTTTTCATTATGTTCCACATGTCACTAAATGTTCTTGTCTGTATTTTTAATTATTTCATTTCTCAGTACTTCTATTTGGATATTTAATATTGGCCTGTCTTGCATTCACTAATCCTATAATCCTTTACAACTACTATGCCATTACACAATCTAATATTTTAAAATTTCAGTTATTATATTCTTCAGTCCCAAAATTAATTTCCATTTTATTCCATTCTCTAGTGAAATTCTCTTCTACCTATTTTCTGTATTCCTTATTTTAACATATCAGTCATACTTATTTTAAGATCACTGTCAGTAAATTCTAGTATGTATTTTATCTGTAGGTCTTCTGTATTGTCTGTTTTTTCCTCTAGGTTTTATTCATGTCAACCAGCCTTTTTGTATGTGTGCCTCATAATTTTTTATTGAATGCTGAAGATTAATGTAAAAAGCTGTCCAGGATCCAGATGATATTATTTTCTTCCAGAAAGAGTTCACCTTTTCCTCTGTTAGCTTGATAGAGTCATGTCTAATCAAACTGCCTTAACTGAAACAAGCACTGTGCTTAGTCAAGGTTCTTTGCAGTCCTGAAAAGCACCTGACCCTTCGAATTTTCAGTTCAGAACTCAGTGTATTCTCCACAGCCTTTCCCATGGAAGGTCACAAACTCTAATTTTCATGCATTAAGACTATTAAAACTTCACTCTGGTTTTCAGAAATTTTCCTTCAAGTTTTTAGTCTTCTTCCCTGGAATGTCCCAGAATTTGACAAGCATCTTGAGGGGGAAAACTGGCCTTGAGCTTGAACCTTCAGTTTGCCAAAGGCTATTGAAGTTACCCCATCCCTGGCAGAAGCCTTTTGTCTGTTCTTTGAGTTTGCAAATTTCCTTAGGGCAAATTGACTGTAGGAGTCAGTTCAGAACTCTAAGGATTTTCCTTTTCAGGAATCTTAGCCCCTTCAGTTCTTTTTATATCATCTGCTGTCTGTTGCTTGAAACTGGTAACTTCTGAATTTAAAACAGGTTTTATTGTTGTTTTCTGCTGTTAGATAATCCATCTAACCGGGAAACAGAATTCCACCAAATATGTGCATAACTTATAATTTAAGACTATTTAAAATCTATATTTTGTAATTTCTGGTAGTAAGAAATAGAGGGTCTTAAAGTGATGTGGGTTATATTGCCTTCAGTAGAATTTCTGTGCCTAAAACAGCATGTGTTAAACTCACTATATGCTATGCCTAAAAACAACAACAAAGGAATTGTAAAAAATGCACACATAATAGAAGCACTTGAGAAACTATGATTGAAATGGGTATTATTATCCAGATATTTGGCCTCCATTCTCTATTTTTGTTTTGCAAAAGTAGAACTGTCCTATTTTTCTTAAGGTATTCATTTTGGGGAAGTTATTTGGATTATATTTACTATTAAATTATAATCATTGAATTTTAAAATGTTCATCTATTCTACACCAAAGACTGGTGGTGATCCCCAGCTAGTAAGGAATGATCCATACTTTATAAATACACACAGTAATTTATAAAGTAATACACAAAGTGATTCATAAATTTACTCATATAAATTCATAAGTGTGGTTCTGAGTGTTTGGCCAGTCTCATTTGGGTGATTATACAAATTGGACTTTCCTGGCATAAACAAAAACATGAACTTAGATTTTCATAATGTTGAAATATATTGCTGAAAACTTCAATTACATTTCTTGTCATCATACATAAAAACTATTTCATTTAAATATCTAACAGTAAATGGAGAAGTCAAAGTAAATGGAGAAGTTAAAGTTGACTACCGTATTTATGTCATATTTATGTTTAATTTTGTTCTCATTTTTATCACTTTCTAATTTTAAGTATTAGGTTGGATGAAGGCTAAAAACTATGTTTCAATAATAACTTAAACAGTAATTTTCCTTTTTTATTTCATTACATCCTTAGAAAAAATGTAATTCAGAGAAAGATTCAAGTAATTAAATTCCAGTAGGATGACACGAGATCTAAAAATAAATACTTAGGTTATAAAGCAGGCTCTTTAATTACTCACATTGTGCCAAAAGTTCAATAACTGGTCTTATAGTTACATCCATATAAATTTAGTTGGAAACCACATAATCGTCTTACTTGGCTTAATGAACACAACATGAAACAATTATAATTCAGATAAGTTTATCTTAATTTCTATTTCTATTCTTGTTGTCTTAAAAGAAAAAACAATGCTTATTTCTTACTACTAAAAGTTAGAATAATTGAAAAAGTAAATTTATGTAAAATACCCAAAAGCTACATTGAAGAAGAAAACAAGGTGACTTGGAGATCAAAAATAAATCATCATTTTGTTCATAAAAGCTGCCCATGTTTCCAGAGTAACTTAAAATGAGCAATCAGACTAGAACATAATAACCAAAACTGAGAAGAAATTCTGACTCTTTTGAAACATGCAGAGAAGCTGCAGGAAAACCAAGAAAAACACATACGTTAAACTACATTTGAACTTCTATTAATAGGGCAAAAGGAAGGACAAGAAAGTATATGCCCTCTACCTCTTGAGTTCTTTTAAAGGATTAAGGGTTTAATTAAGGTTCTAAGATTTTAAGTATTTTACCAAGCAGTGACTTAGTTTTATTTTAGTGAAGTGATACCAAGTTATATAAGATTTTCTCTTTAATTGTTATTTATAAATGAGAATAATTTTTATTTTAATATCAGTGAGTATTTATGGAGCAATTACAATGTGCTACATAAGTAGCAAACAAGATAATCTCTAGCATATACAGTGCTCACAATGGGATATGGTCACAACTGTAGTGTATCAATAATTTAATAAAGTGCATGTTTAGGTACAATTTGGGAGAAACAAGTATGCTAATTTATACGTTCATGGCTATTCAGGGGGGCATAGCCTGGTAGAATAGTGAACAAGAAAGGTCTAGGTAGCTACAAATAATTTCAAACATTCTGGCCTTGCAAATATAAGGCTATGTGGTAAAGACAAGCACCAAAAATATAGAGAAATATAAGATTACACAGAAGCTTTAAAATGTTTCCTTGAAAAGACATTAACCAAGAAGTTCCTTTAGATAAAATTTCTTCTTACACTACTTGAGTAATTTATAGTTTTGGAAAGATTAATCATCAAGAGAAGGTCAAATATGGAGAAATACATAATATCAAGTGTAACTAAAAATGCTAAATCCAATGAATATTAATAAAAGGAAGATTTAGCACAGAGACATGCATAAGTTTGCAGTAGAGATATACATATTTATACAACAAAACAATCTCAAGATAAAGTAACGCAATGTGAGTCAGGTTTAACAAACTTGAGAGGCTCACTTGACCAAATATGACACTTAACCGAACAAAACTATTCCTGCAGTTGGGGCTTTCTTTTAATTTCTCTCTCTGTGTTCTGAACCAACTGTTTGGGAAATACTGGCTTCAGGAATTTGAACTCACCGGTTTCATGGTCTCCCGTCAGACACACCTCGTACTGGTAGCTCTGGGACAGGGTCCCCGTGCCGCTGACGTCCACCAGGTGGCCCGGAAAGGGTCCCTCGGGCACCGAGCAGCGACCCACCGAGGCCGCCCCGCCCCTCCTGCACAGCCGCACCGCGACGAACACCAGCACCGAGAAGAGGAAAAGCGACGACACCGACGCCAAGGCGACCACCAGGTAGACGGTGAGTGGGGCGGCCGGGGCCGCGTCCGCCGCTTCCGCTTCCGGGGCCGGCAGGTAGGGCTGCGAGAAGCCGTCCACCAGCAGCAGGTGCAGCGTGACGCTGGCCGAGAGCGGCGGCTCGCCGTTGTCCTTGACCAGCACCACCAGCCTGTGCTTGGCCGCGTCACGCTCGCTCAGCAGTCGGGCCGTGCGCACCTCGCCATTGTGCGCCCACACGCCGAAGAGCCCGGGCTCCGTGGCCTTGAGCAGCTGGTACGACAGCCAGGCGTTCTGGCCCGAGTCGCCGTCCACCGCCACCACCTTGGTCACCAGGTAGCCCGCCTCGGCCGCCCTGGGCACCAGCTCGGTGCAGGGCGCCGAGGCGTTCTGCAGCGGGTACAGCACGAAGGGCGCGTTGTCGTTGTCGTCCGCCACGAGCACGCGCACCAGCGCCTGGCTGCTGAGCGCGGGCGAGCCGCGATCGGCGGCGCCCACGCGGAACTCGAACGCTCTTAGGGCCTCGTAGTCAAGGGACCTCAGGGCGAACAGGTGGCCGTTGTCCGGGTTGATGGACACCAGGGAAGCCAGGGGCACGTGCGGGTCGAGGGGCGGCAGCAGCGAGTAGGTGACCTGGGCGTTGGCGCCCGCGTCTCTGTCTGTGGCGCGGACAGTGCCGATGTGCAGGGCGGGGCTGTTGTTCTCGCGGACGGTCAGGGTGTAGGAGGTCTGGGTGAAGGCGGGGGCGTTGTCGTTGACGTCGGCCACCAGCACGGTTATGTTGTGCTCGGTTTTCAGCCTGGGGGTTCCCATATCTGTGACGGTGATGGTGATGTTGTACTCGGCTCTGCTCTCTCTGTCCAACGGGCTCTCTGTTACCAGGGTGTAGAAATTCTTTAAAGTCGGTTTTAGAATGAATGGCAGATTACCTGGAATAGAGCAAACCATCCTTCCATTGTCTCCGGAGTCTCTATCTCGAATTCGGAAGATGGAGACTACAGTCTCAGGAGCATTTTCTGGGATGGAGCAGGTGAGTGAAGGTATGGTAAGTTCAGGGGCGTTGTCATTCACATCTACCACCTCTATGACTACAGTGCCTTTTCCGGAAAGGCCTCCTCCATCTGTAGCCTCAATTTCCACGTGGTAAGATTTAATTTGTTCAAAATCCAATATCTTTGTCAGTCGGATTTCTCCTGTGATTTCATTTATTGAGAAAGTTTGTTTAATTTCCTCTGATGCTTGGAACAAGCCATAGGAAACAGCCCCAAAGTTTCCAGCATCTACATCCCTAGCTAAAACAGTAAGTATTGGGGAGTCTAGGGGGCTGTTTTCCAGAACCTGCACCTCATATGGAGTGTGCACAAACTCAGGAGCATTGTCATTGACATCCATGATCAGGATTCGTAACATGCTGGTGCCAGACCTAGGTGGAGACCCACCATCCAGCGCCATGAGGGTTAAGCTGAACTCAGGCTGCTCCTCTCGATCCAGTGCTTTGTCCTGCACCAAATCTGGATATTTCTTGCCCTCACTATGATTTCGAGTGACAACGTGAAAATGAGAATTGGGGCTGATAGTGTATTTTTGAAGACCATTGCTGCCCACATCCAAATCCTGAGCTAATTTCAACGGAAAAACAGTCCCTGGCTGGCTGTTTTCCGGTATTTTCAGGAGCATTTCCCTATTCGGGAATACTGGGGAGTGGTCATTTACGTCCTGGATTAATAGTTCTCCTTCAAAAAATTGCACCGGAGTTTCCAGGAACACTTGGAAATGCAGCACACAGGGTTCAACGGGGCCACATATATCTTCCCGGTCTAGTTTCTCCCTCAAAAGCAAATCTCCAGTCTGGCGATCTAGCAGCAAGCGCTGCTTGTCATCGTCACACACCACCTGGGCCGACCGGGCGGCCAGCTCCCCAATTCCCAGGCCCAGGTCCTTGGTCAAATGGGCTATAAAGGAGACGCTCTCTGTTTCTTCCAGCACAGAATAACGAATAGGTGCAGGGTGAGCCTGAGACAAGAATACCATCAAAATAAAGGTCATCACTTGCCTGTTTTGTTGAATTCTCTCTAGCGTCTCCATGTTGGGGCCAGAGTGCTTACATCCAATCCCTTCAGCAACCACAAAAAGACCCGAGGTATTAAATTCTGACTTCTTGCTTGGTAGAATCTTCACAAAATTGCCTTTAATCTTAAAGTCGTTTAGTATATCGCTACCCAAACTCGTTGGTAACCCAGCACGGCTGGCAAAGCTTCTTCTGTGTGGTGTTGATTTCGTCTGGCAACAAAGGAACAAGGGAGCTCTTTACGGCTCCTTATTCACAGTCTTAGCCAGCAGCGCCACCCAGCGTCCTTATTGAGAAACTAATACTGTAGTCTCAAGTCAGCCTATTTTGGAAGTGTCCAAATGTAAGCCCTTTAAAAAGGTGTATAGAGCTTTTAAAAGTTTTGTTATTCCATTAAATGGCTGAAGGTATAGGTTATTCCATTACATTGCATGAGCTAGAATAATTGTGAGCACAAAGCAAGGGGATATCTTCCTCTCCCCATACCCTTACAAGTGGAACTTAAAGAACTCCATTTCCCCTTTGTCATAATCTAAACAGGGGAGATAAACTCTTATAAAATTATAATTCATAATAGTTTTATCTGTTTATTTCCAAGTATGTGAGAAATTTATGATGATGCAAAAAGTTTATGTAAGGTGTTCTGTACCACCTGGTCTCAGGTTCTATTTTTTTACACTGGTGTGCAAACAGTAATACAGTTGAATAAAGAGGCATCTTGCTTTGTTGTAAGTCCTTTTACAGTGTGAACCCACATTAAAATATTAAGGAGGTCAAATAGTATTAGAGTCAGATTCTTAGATACAGAGAGGAAATGAAAGGATTTTTACAGATAAAGAAACAGAAGCTCAGAGGGTGATAGGACTTGATTATTCTACTTGACTATTATCAGGATAATATCAAGACAAAATTGAGTGAAAATCATATAATCTTATTAAGGTAAAGCCTTTAAGTTTAAGGTGATTTAGCTAGATATCTGTATTTAATAATGAGTTTGCTTCTTACCACATTGATCCTTTGTAGCCCAGATATCACATTCCTTGACTAGCCAATTTGCGGGAAGACAAGAAGCAGTGATTTAAAACATTTTAATGTGTGAGCAAAGGGTACCACAAGCTTTGACTACTTATATATGGTGAAGAGGAGAGACTTGTTTATAAAATGGATTTCAGTGCAGCATGCAGCTATTGTGATTTCCCTGATACAGTAAGTTAACTGAGACACAGTTAATCAGTTTACTGGTTACAATTAGTATATTAAATGGAGTACCACTTATCTTCGTACATATGGGATTTCTCCTTAAATATCTTGTAATTTAATTACTTAATTAACCTCATAAATTATGATTCACATTTAATGAATTATTTTAAAATCATGTCAGTAATCTTAGATTCTGATAATGATAGAAAGTATTAGGAAAAATTATTATTTACTTTTTTTTGGCCATGCCGCGCACATGCGGGATCTTAATTCCACAACCAGAGATCAAACCCGTGTCCCCTGCAGTGGAAGCGTGGACCCTTAACTGCTGGTCCGCCAGGAAAGTCCCAGGAAACATTATTTTTGAAAGAAGCCTGGACTATAGTAATCATTCAGTACATATCATTTGGATAAATTAATTAACCCACTCTAATGATCATATTTCTACCTATATTAGCAGATTACTGTGAGATCATGCATTCAGCCATGAACATGTCTGACACTGAATACAGAATTCTGAGAGATGAGAGTATAATACACGCTAAGCACTGTTCAAATAAATTTACTTTTATTCTAGCTCTGTTAATTCCTGTTGTAAGAGATCTAGTAATAGCAATAATAGTAATATTAATGTGCTGTAGAATTTTCTTTCATGTTTAGGGCAAATCGGAGAAAGATATATCAACATTAAGTGAAATGAAAAAATAATAATAAACATACTGAAAAAAAGAAAGAATATTATTTTAGATATAAATGGAAAGCAAATTTCCTGAATGAAACAAAAAATTGTTTCATACTATGTTAACTGAGCTCTAGTTAGATTCAAGTTAAAGAGTTCAGGACAAAATTCAAACTAGATTTTGTTTACTTATTCCTATATGCTGACATAGTAATAGTGTTGCAGATTAGCTCTTTTCGATCCCTTTTGTCAATCCAAAGCAAATGAAATCTAGGTAATATTAACATATATGTGTCACTATATGCCAGATAGTATTTTAAGCATTTTATGTACACTAACTCATTTTATCCCTCAAACAACCCTGTGAGGTGTGGGCACTCTTATTAGGCACACTTTATAGAAAAAGACATTGAGGAATAGAAAGTTTAAATAATCTGCCCATAGTCACACACCATGTGAAATGGCAAAGGTAGGATTCAAACTGTTACAGAATGGCTCCAGAATCCATTCTTTGATCTAACTAAGTGGAATTACAGAGGTGAACAACTTTTTAGGTAATTTAGATCCAAACTTCAGCCTTACCTTGGGTACACAGATATCATATGTGAAATATATTTGTATTCAAATTTTCAATTAGTATAAGAATCTTTTAAATAGTTTGTCTTCCTTTAGAGATAGGTACCAGCAAAAAGAGGTGCTTACAAAATTTAGAAATTGAAAGGAAAACTAAGAGTGTTTTGTTGAGATCATTATTAGGCTTTAAAAAAATACTAAGAGTGACATGAATAATGAATTCCCTGTAGCCTTAAATATATATCCATATATATATATCCATATACATATATATATATACATATACATATATATATACACCTATGTATAGATCTTTTGAAATGTTATCAGCGTGTAAAGTTAAAATCAAGAAAGGTGGCCTAAGATGATAGTTTAACATTGCATCATGGAATATTTTGCCAAACTGCCAAACTTATCAGAAAAAAACTATTATATCTGCATGGAAGAGGCATTAATGATAAAGAGAATGACCACCTGCAAAACCATTCCATTCCAGTCAGGAAAGCTGCATTATCCATTCTGAAGGATTCATACAACAACTTACACAATTGGTTGCCAGACCTGAAGCACAATATTTAAAACATTTCTTCCATTTTGAATACACAAAGAGATAGAATAGTTAGAGGGATACTCTGGTAATTAAATATCAGTTTTAATTCCTCCCTGGTAAAATACAGGCAAGAACTTTAAATATCATTGAGGGAAAGATAAAAATCATTTTAAAGGAATTTGAATACAAGAAGTCCTAAAGTTCAAATGCAAAACACATACTTTGAAGTTTTGAGTAGTCTCACTTGTTTAAAAAAAAATGAGAGAATGTTCTTTAAAACTTCATGATAACTTGAGGGCTGTTTTGTTCTTAACTTGGAGGGGGAAAGTACAGAGGGATATTAAGCGATAATTGTTGAAAGGAGAGATGAATTGGTGAAATATGTATTAGATTTTAAATATTATTTTTAGTTACTGAAATCACACTTCAAATAGTATTATTTCAAAATATTAAGCAGCATTGATAATTGGTAATTATAAATGGTTTGTAGATTTTACTAGAAATTCTTATAAAAGGAATTATCTTTTGGAATTTTCTACTAAATAGATATATTAGATTCATCAGCTGGCCATTCAAATGAAATAACTGTAAAGCAAACAATACTTGTCACTGGTAAAAGCAAACTAAAATTTAATATCTTTTAACCTTTTAATATCTTATAGCTAAACTGAAGCTATTTTTTTTTAAATCACACTAATTGAAATTCAAATTTAGAAAGGAGATATTTGAATAATTAGAGTGTTTGGCCTTAGAAATTTGTGATGACATCCAATATAATTTCTAATAATTCCTTGTATTACATACTAAATTAAAAATAGTATTTGTATGTTTAATGTATCAAAATATTCAAATATTTATTGTTGTTATTTTTCAAGATTGTTTTGGCTACTTGCATTTCCAAGTGAATTTTACCTTCAATTTACTAATTTCTGCAAAAAAAAAAAAAAAAAGCAAGCCTGCTGGGATTTTGATAGGGATTCAGTTGAATCTGTAAACCAATGTTAAATCTTCCAAAACATGAACAATTTTCCATTTACTTAGGTTTTCTTTCATTTCTTTCACTGATGTTTTATAGTGTTTGGCATACAAGTCTTGCACTTATTAAATTTATTCCTAAGTATTGTATTATTATTATTATTATTATTATTATTGTTATTTTTTGCGGTACGCGGGCCTCTCACTGTTGTGGCCTCTCCCGTTGCGGAGCACAGGCTCCGGACGCGCAGACTCAGTGGCCGTGGCTCACGGGCCCAGCCGCTCCGCGGCATGTGGGATCTTCCCGGACCAGGGCACGAACCCATGTCCCCTGCATCAGCAGGCGGACTCTCAACCACTGCGCCACCAGGGAAGCCCCCAGTATTATTTTTGATGCTATTGTAAATGGAATGTTTTCTTCATTTCATTTTTGCATTGTCCAATGCTAGTATATAGAAATAGTATTGATTTTTGTATACTGATCTTGTATCCTTTGCTGAATTCATTTATTAAGTTTAGTAGTTTTTTGGTGGATTCCTTAGGATTTTTATATGCACAGTCATGTCACCTGCAGAGATAGTTTTACTTCGTTTCCAGTTTGAATTATTTTATTTCTTTTCCTTGTCTAATTGCTCTGGCTAGAATTTCCAGTACAATGTTAATTAGGAACAGTGAGAGGGAACATCCTTGTTTTGTTTCTGATCTTAGGGAGAAAGCTTTCAGTCTTTCACCATTAAGTGTGAAGTTAGCTGTGGGCTTTTATAGTTGCCTTTTATCAAGTTGAGGATATTCCCTATTATTCTCAGTTTCATGAGTGTTTTTATTATGAAAAGGTGTTGTATTTTGTACGATGCTTTTCCTGCATTTATTGAAATGGTTGTATGGTTTTCCTCTTCTGTTAATATGGTATATTGCATTGATTGATTTTCATATGTTAAATCAACCTTGTATTTCTGGGACAAATCCCACTTGGTCATGTTGTATAATCCTTTTCACATGTTGCTGGAGTCAGTTTGCTAATATTTTGTTGAGGATTTTTTGTACCTATATTCACACAAGAGATATTGGTATTTAATTTCCTTTCCTTGTGTTATCTTTGGTTCTGGCAGCAGGGTAATACTGGCCTCATAAAATGAATTGGGAAGTGGTCCCTGCTCCCTTTTTTTAAAAAACAAGTTTGTGAAATATTGGTGTTTTTTAAAAAAATATTTATTTATTTATTTGGCTGCACCTGGTCTTAGTTGCAGCACTCGAGATCTTCGTTGCCACATGCAGGATCTTCATTGCAGCATGCAGTATCTTTAGTTGTGGCATGCGGGATCTTTAGTTGCGGCACGTGGAATCTTTAGTTGCGGCATGCGGGATCTTTAGTTGCGGCATGCGGGATCTAGTTCCCTGACCAGGGATCAAACCTGGGCCCCTTGTATTGGGAGCATGGAGCCTTAGCCACTGGACCACCAAAGAAGTCCTTGGTGTTAATTCTTTAAATGTTCAGTACGATTCACCAGTGAAGCCATCTAGTCCTGGGCTTTTCCTTGTAGAAAGTTTTCTGACTACTGATTAAGTCTTGTTGAATAGGATGAAACATTCAGGATGAAGAAATCCATTTCCCCCGAGATAAATATAAGGGGAAAAAATTCTCAAAAGACAATATTTAGAGAAGACAATTTTAATTTTTGATAAACTTCTAATTTTTCTAGAAGTTGAGTTTCTCATCAAAGTCTTTCCTCATGGACAGCCCATATTAGTTGGACACTATTGACTTCAAAAATCTGAACCCATTTGTCTCTGATATTCCAGTCAGAAACCTCTCATATTAGTAGTTCTGGAACTAAGTCTTAGTGATGTTGACATCCCCAGAATGCTCAGAAGGTGGCCTTATGAGCAGCAGTCCACTGAAGGCTCCTTGTTCATCCTCCACATTTGAGCATCACTGAATAGGAGCAGAGAGAATTGAAAGAGGAAGATGGCTAAATAAAATTAGTGATCAAGAGGATAGAGCATGTGTTGGCTTGAGTAAACTTCTGTGGGTGGTTCAAGGAACAGAAGGTAGGGCTGGGATAGGTCCTCGAACAGGTATAGCATAATTATGCCAAATAGAAGGTGGCTTCTAGTTGTCTTTAATAACAGCACAAGCTTGTGCCTGGCTGTATCTATCTCTTATGAGCTTAGATATGCTTCAGTGCTCTATACTTCCAGGTTGTGGGTCCATGTGCTAATAAACATTAAGTACTTTGAGGCTTTGAATCATTGATAAGATAGTCATGAGTTCTAGCTCATCACCATCCAGGATACCACCTTGTTCTACCTGGTACCAACTCAGTACACAATATAGGATTGCTTAGCAGTGGATTTTCTTTGTCATCCAGCATGTTGGGTGTGTCATCCAGGACCACCATATGCAGCACTGTCATGCATATTAATCAAGACCATGTTTTTTCCCTGTAGGTAATTCTCATGTATCTATTACTTCAGTTACAACTCATTTTCCTCAAAATCAGCTTTATTCTAAGATTAAATCAGCTTGTTTACTCTAAAGATTGAAAAGTAAATGATGTCTTCATTAGCTCTCATGTCTATAGCCTTATCAGACATCATGATAGCCAAGAAGCAGAGGGTGACAGTCCCTAAGATTTTGCTTCATAGAGCAAATGCAGAGCAGTGCCACCCAAGGGAGACTGGGGCCCAGCTCAAACACATCATTAGGTGTTGGTCCAGAACTTCTACTTGTGTGTGGCAAAGTTGAGCTAAGCTTCTTAATTAAGGCTTGGATTTGTAGAGCCTGAGGCTGTAACCACTTTGAGACTCCTTCCTCCCTTTGCAAGACTACCAAAACCAGTAATGCTATGAGGGAAACCTCCAATAGAACATGAGTTCTCAATAAAATATCACCAACTAACAAGACTAACAGTGTGAAAAACAGACTCAACAAATAAAAGATGTATACAGAAGAAACAGAGATTGGAACAATATGGAAAGAACTTAAAAGTAAAAGATATTTAATTTCCTCCAACAAAAAAGAAGGAAATGGCAATTGTCTAAAAATAAAGAACAAATTGTTGTGAAAACCTGCCAAGTGGAAATTTTGGGGAAAAAAAGCCCACAAAAAACTATAGTTAATTAAAAAAAATTCAGTATATTGGGTGAATCTCAGGTTTGGACCTAGCAAATATCAGAACATCAAGAATAAAGAAAAAATCTTAGAGTTAAGAAGTTTATAGATAAAAGAATGAGAACTAGACTGATATACTTTTCATCAACAGTCTTCAATACTAAAAGAGGGAGAAGGAAAATCAGTTTACATTTTTTTAATATAAATTTATTTATTTATTTATTTATTTTGCTGCGTTGGGTCTTCGTTGCTGTGCACGGGCTTTTGCTAGTTGTGGTGCATGGGCTTCTCATTGAAGTGGCTTCTCTTGTTGCAGAGCGTGGGCTCTAGGCGTGTGGGCTTCAGTAGTTGTGGCTTGTGGGCTCTAGAGTGCAGGCTCAGTAGTTGTGGTTCACGAGCTTAGTTGCTCCGCAGCATGTGGGATCTTCTCAGACTAGGGCTCGAACCCGTGTCCCCTGCATTGGCAGGCAGATTCTTAACTGCTGCACCAACAGGGAAGTCCCTAGTTTACATTTTAAAATCTATGATCAACCAAGCTATTGGCTAAGAACATGAGGATTAGACATAGAAATAACTGAATTATGCCTAATAGGTTGCCAGCTTTAAAACATGTAACAATCTACTCTAAGAAGCAAAATAGAGTAGTGGGATATATTTTTTAAAACTGTCATTTTTTTGGGCCTCCCTGGTGGCGCAAGTGGTTGAGAGTCCGCCTGCCGATGCAGGGGATACGGGTTCGTGCCCCGGTCTGGGAGGATCCCATATGCCGCGGAGCGGCTGGGCCCGTGAGCCATGGCCGCTGAGCCTGCGCGTCCGGAGCCTGTGCTCCGCAACGGGGGAGGCCACAACAGTGAGAGGCCCGCATACCGCAAAAAAAAAAAAAAAAAAAAAAAAACTGTCATTTTTTAAAGTCCCCATTTGCAAGGAAGCCATATTTAAGGATTAAGGAAGATTTATTAAAAGTGTGGTAAGTTAGTTCACTAGTTTTAATGAGTGATATTTGAACATAGTTTAGTCTTTTAACAACTCTACATAAAAGTTTAAAGTTCACTTTCATCTCTTTGCCTTTCAGTGTTAAAAACTAGATTAGAATATTAGTAAGAGATCAATCTGGAAATAATTCACAGTAATGAATTTGTCCATCCTTTAGAAGAAAAACTACTGGGAAATTATTATGAATGTAGAAAGTATCACTTTTACCTAGTGCTGGACTTTCAGTTGGGGGAATTCCAAAAAGTGGCAAAGATAGTTAGTACTATACATATGGTGCCCTCTCTGTCATGCATGTAATAAAATATCCAGGTAAAGAAGTTTCTGAAAGTTGTCTTCAAATAAAAGGGTAAAAGGTTTCCAATAGACAAGAAATAAAAGCAACTTTGAACCAAGAGTACGGTATAATTTTTTCCTATCTTCAAATTTAGTCCATATGATCTTTTCTGGCTTTACTAAATTCTGATCACTTCTCAACAATATGTGAATTCAGTGCATCTATCAACTAAGATATTAAGTATCTGTTCTTCTTATGTCTGGGTCTAAATAACTCCCCGGTTATATAGTGCCTCCAATTTGAGTCCAAAATCATATACCATATTGGCCAAAAAAAGAACTGGCCTCCATATTTTCTGTAGTTGAAAATTTCCCTGGTTCTGACACGAGCTGGAACTAAGCCAGCCAAATACAGAGAAGTCTTGATCAGAATTCTTTGCCTTTTCTCTGATCTTCATGAAAATTCAGCTAAGTATGAAAAGTAGAAAAAAAAATCTGACCAAAGAGCCAGATTCAATTATCTCTATAAAATACTTAATGAGTGAAAGGAAATACTGTCTTTCCCTTGATTACTAAGGATTCATGTATTTGAGTCTCATGCATAAAATAACACCATTTTAATATGATTATAACTTTATGTGTGATTGAAGACATGTCAGTATTATTTTTTTGTTTGTTTTTTGGGTTTTTTTTTACAGTCATTAGGGGTTTTAAATTTTTGAGCTGTAATTGACATGTAACACTATATTAGTTTCAGGTGTGACAATGATTTTATATTTGTGCATATTGCAAATGATGACATAAGTCTAGTTAACATCTAGTTAACGACATTCTTTTTCTCTTTTGAGAATTTTCAAAATCTTTGAGAAACTTCAGTTCTCTTTCTTCTAGTCATGAGTATTCAATTCCTGGAAAGTTCTATGCCTCTGGATGAGAAAATGCCTATGAGGAGAAATTTTATTTTTTCCTAATCAGATTTTTAAATTGGGGACTAAATATTTTTACTTTAAAATAAGGTTTTTTTCTATTTCATTCAAAATAGACATAAAAATCGATGTTTGGTTGCTTCAAGAGTTTATTCTTAGTTGTAGTTAATTTAGACTTTCACAGTGATATTGCTCTCTCCCCTTTAGAACTTCCCATTCTTATAATCTTCTTTTAATTACTCTATAGGAAGTAGAATGCTGATGTGGTTGGGCAGTGTTTATCCCAGAAGGACCATACATAATCCTAAGTCATGTCAGGTTGAAATGTGAAGGAGGAAACTAAGAGAGGAAACAAAGAAAATATTTCCTTCATATATCACCATATAAATGCCAAGTAGATATTAATTTTTTTAAAGTAGGATTGGATGGGACACCACTTTTGCTATAAAGCATTTAGAGAACATATATACATGTACTTTCTTGAAATTTAAAAAAAATGGCCCTCAGGTTGATAATACTTACATCTCAGAAGTTAAAAAACAAATTGTCATTCCACCAGATGTTTATTAAATAATGTTTTCATGCCAAATGGAAAAGCACGATCAGTTGTTCAAAATGTCTATGTTTAATTTTTTTTCTCAGTCATCCATCATAAATACATTTTAGGCAAATCTAAGAGTAATCTGACCTATTAACCTACATTTTTTGTCCATTTTTAGCCAATATAAGCATATACAGTGTTGAAATATTAATTGCAAATGTCAAAACAAAATGAATTATATATGTAAGTTTTATTTGAGTACTAAACCTCTACAGGATGATACACCTTAAAATGGTACATATTAAAACATTTTTATTTATCCACTTCATTAACCACAGACAAAGCTGCTTTAGGAGTATTATAAAGAATATTACCTGACTATATTCAATAGGGTAAATTATAATATTGGTGGTTCAGAACTCTCTACATTGCTTTGGATATAGAATTTGAAATGACTACCTTAAATAAACCTATTTGAAATCATCATTAAAAGATAATGCATTTATTTTTACTCACCTATTAGAAAAAGAAAGAGACATTAATAATGGATTAAAAAGGTAGGAAGCAGACGAAAAAAGAACATGCAGGGTTAACTAGATAGAAAGTAAAATCAATATATAAACAAAATACTATATCAACTCAAGAGCCTTGACTTAAAAGAAAGCATTCATAGCCAGACAACTTTTTGATTCTTCTGTTAATGAAACCTACGCTATTCTTGCAATTGCCTTTTTGCGCTAGTCCTGCCCAGTGTCTTGAACCAGACCACTAGGGAGAATTGGCTTCAAGAATTTAAACTCATTTAACCCGGAGCCTCCCGTCAGACACACCTCATACTGGTAGCTCTGGGACAGGGTCCCCGTGCCGCTGACGTCCACCAGATGGCCCGGAAAGGGGCCCTCGGGCACGGAGCAGCGGCCCACCGAGGCCGCCCCGCCCCTCCTGCACAGCCGCACTGTGACGAACACCAGCACCGAGAAGAGGAAGAGCGACGACACCGACGCCAAGGCGACCACCAGGTAGACGGTGAGCGGGGCGGCCGGGGCCGCGTCCGCCGCTTCCGGGGCCGGCAGGTAGGGCTGCGAGAAGCCGCCCACCAGCAGCACGTGCAGCGTGACGCTGGCCGAGAGCGGCGGCTCGCCGTTGTCCTTGACCAGCACCACCAGCCTGTGCTTGGCCGCGTCGCGCTCGCTCAGCAGCCGGGCCGTGCGCACCTCGCCGTTGTGCGCCCACACGCCGAAGAGCCCGGGCTCCGTGGCCTTGAGCAGCTGGTACGACAGCCAGGCGTTCTGGCCCGAGTCGCCGTCCACCGCCACCACCTTGGTCACCAGGTAGCCCGCCTCGGCCGCCCTGGGCACCAGCTCGGTGCAGGGCGCCGAGGCGTTCTGCAGCGGGTACAGCACGAAGGGCGCGTTGTCGTTGTCGTCCGCCACGAGCACGCGCACCAGCGCCTGGCTGCTGAGCGCGGGCGAGCCGCGGTCGGCGGCGCCCACGCGGAACTCGAACGCCCGCAGGGCCTCGTAATCCAGGGACCTCAGGGCGAACAGGTGGCCGTTGTCCGGGTTGATGGACACCAAGGAGGCCAGGGGCACGTGCGGGTCGAGGGGCGGCAGCAGCGAGTAGGTGACCTGGGCGTTGGCGCCCGCGTCTCTGTCTGTGGCGCGGACAGTGCCGATGTGCAGGGCGGGGCTGTTGTTCTCGCGGACGGTCAGGGTGTAGGAGGTCTGGGTGAAGGCGGGGGCGTTGTCGTTGACGTCGGCCACCAGCACGGTTATGTTGTGCTCGGTTTTCAGCCTGGGGGTTCCCATATCTGTGACGGTGATGGTGATGTTGTACTCGGCTCTGATCTCTCTGTCCAGCTCTCCTTCTGACACTAAGGTATAAAAATTCTCTACAGATGGTTTCAGGATGAAGGGGAGATCATTCTCGATGGAACACACCATTTTCCCATTGTCTCCAGAGTCTAGGTCAGAAACACTGAAAACAGCCACCACAGTCTCTGGCGAGTTCTCTGGGATAGGGCTGGTAATTGAGGACAAGGTCAGTTCTGGTGGGTTGTCGTTCACATCAACCACCTGAACTATCACTGTTGATTTTCCTGAAAGGCCTCCACCATCCTTGGCTTCTATGTCCACTTCGTAAGTATGGATCGCCTCAAAATTCAAATATTTGATTAGTCGGATATCACCAGTAACTGGATTTAGTTGAAAAGTTTTTCTAATTTCTTCAGAAACATGAAAAAATGCATATGATATTGTACCCAAATTTCCTGTATCTAAGTCAGAAGCTGAAACAGTGACAATAAGAGAGTTAACGGGGCTGTTCTCTAGAACTTGAACCTCATAGAGGGACTGTGTAAATTCTGGGGTGTTGTCGTTTATGTCTAAGACCAGGATGTGAACCTGGACGGTCCCAGACCTCCGTGGAGTCCCGCCATCCAGCGCAGTGAGCATTAACCTAAGCTCTGGCTGCTCCTCACGATCCAGTGCTTTGTCTAGTACTAGTTCTGCGAACTTCCTTCCATCCCTACGACTGCGTGTGAGAACGTGGAAATGGGAATTAGGAGTGATCGTGTAGTTTTGGAGACTGTTTCTTCCCACATCCAAGTCTTCAGCATTTCCCAAAGGAATGATTGTTCCTGGTGGAGTGTTTTCTAGGATTTTCAGCTGCATTTCATTTTCAGAGAATGCCGGAGAATGGTCATTTACGTCTATGACCTGGAGCTCATTTGTAATAAACTGTAAGGGGTTTTGCAGTAATATCTGAAAATGCAGTATGCATGGCTCTGCGGAGCCGCATAGCTCCTCCCGGTCCAGTTTCTCTTGCAGGAGCAAATCACCGGTCTGATGGTTGAGCTGAAAATACTGTCTGTTCCCTTTAGACACAACTTGGGCCCCCCTCGCGGCCAGTTTCCCTACACTCAGCCCCAGATCCTTTGCTAGATTGGAGATGAAAAACCCCCTCTCTTTTTCCTCAGCCACAGAGTAGCGTCTCGACTGGGACACAGCCAGAGACCCACCCAGAAAAACAAAGAGAAACAGGACTTGCCTTTGTCTAAGAAAGCGCTCTCCTCCGGCCTCCATTGCATTTTCTGCCATGTTCTTCCGAGAAATATTGTCAAGCTAGCCTCCAACAGCACTGGGGAACACAGTCTTTTGCCTCCTAACCTTTGAAGAAAACCTAGCGAATAATCCTTACCAGAGTCTCAGATTTGCTTGCTTAAAAATCTGCCCCGGCTCCCAACCCCTAGTTTACGGCACTGAATCGGTGTGTTACAGAGTATACACAGTGCCTGAGGTTTAATTCTCCTTCTTAGTCAACAGCGCCACCGTGCGTTCGCTCACAGCTTCAAAATCTTGGAGAAGGTGATGTTTGCTGGGCTTTTTGTTTTGATTTTTTTAATCGCTTATTCCCTTTTATCAAATCGAGTTGATGCTACTGTAGGAATTTCTTCTGTTATATGGGTTAAATAAACACAATCTAGGGAGAAGAAATGCGCTCTTATCTAAAAGAAGTGACTGTCCCTGGTAGAGTCCCATTTCCATGATTTTGCGGAAGTGGACACCTGCTAGAGCTACTCACCCCACCTCCTGTAATTATTACAGAAAAAGTTTTACAAGATTTTGCTCTAAGTGATGAAGCTTTGCTTTCCTACTAGTGTTTTTCTTTAGTTTCCAAATTTTGTAAAATGCACACGAGTTGCATTTATAGTCAGAAAAATGCTATAAAAAGACAACCTCAAGCAAGGTGATAAAAAATTATAATAGATCATGTCAGGGGATATATCCAGAGACCACGAGTGCCTAATTCCTTCCACATTTTCGCACTCACTCAAGGAACACAGAGCTTTCTCCTCCTCCTGTTTCACAGTAATTCTATGATTACTGGTTTCATCTGTATTAACTCTTTAATCTGCATAACTGTATTTCACCTGTGGAAACCGACATTTATTGCGTTTGTAGAAGTTAGATGTATTGTGGTAATAAGACAGACTATGTCTATATATCTTATAGAGTTTCCCATCTAATGGGGTGAACAGAATTTAAACAGATGTTTAAACAGTACTATACAGGAAATGTATAATGAGTGCACTGGAAGTATACAATATGGAGACCTAACTTAATGGGGGGGGATTCAGAAAGTTTCCCAAAGATGTCCCATTTAATCTGGAATATGAAGGATGAGAAGTCTGCCAGGCTAAAACTAAAATGGGAAGATTCCATATGTAAGAAATGCAAAGGCCCGGGGACAGTAAAGATAATGAAGGTAGGACAGTGTACCCAAAATTTAGTGTCTCAAGAGTAAGTGGAGGGCTTCCCTGGTGGCACAGTGGTTAAGAAGCCACCTACCAATGCAGGAGACACGGGTTTGAGCCCTGGTTCGGAAGATCCCACATGGCGAGGACTAACTAAGCCCGTGCGCCCTAGAGCCCGTGCTCTGCAGCAAGAGAAGCCACCACAATGAGAAGCCCGTGCACCACAATGAAGAGCAGCCCCAGCTCGTGGCAACTAGAGAAAGCTGGTGTGCAGCAACGAAGACTCAACACAGCCAAAAATGAATAAATAAATAGACTTATTTTTTAAAAAAAGAAACATAAATATCACCTATTAAAAAAAAAGAGTAAGTGGGAAGAGAAGGCTGGACAGGGAGGCAGGGGTCAAATAATAGGTGGCTGGATTTTGTTCTAAGAGTGAAAGGAAGCTATTGTAAGGTTTCGGGCAGAGCAGTGAAACAGCACAAATATCATGTGTTCAATATAGCTTCTTCACAATTATAAGTAATGTTATATGAAGGACCATTTATTAAATTTACTCTTAGTATTAGTGATAATAAAAATAACAAAATTACACTTCTTATCCTTATGTTATCTTATTTGGACATAACTGCAAGCTATTTAAATAGCTGTTATCATTAAATCAGAGAGCATTTAATTCCAGCAAAATTTGTCCTGTGAGTATTTTAATGTATTTGAGTGTCAGTATATCACAGATGAAATAAAGACATTTCTTTCCTTCAATCAGTCATTTAAAATTTTTATGAAGAACCTAGTCTTGCAGTCATTGTTCTAATCATGCAATAAATAGAGAGCTACTGAGAAACATAACTCAAGCGCTAAAAAGGAAACAAAAAAGCATTGAAAAGCCTAGGAAACTGAAAGGGGAAAAATGGAAGTAGTGAAAAAAATAGAATGAGCAAACCAAGATAAATATTTTTTCCATGGGCTTATTTCCAATTGAATCATAAATGCTCCAGATATTTTTTTAAATGCAATGCCAAATTACATATGAAGTTTCTAAAATTTGGTCATGGACAAAAACATGTACTCTCTCAGATCTTTTGGATTTTAATGAAGTACTCAAAGAATAGATGGTTTTAAATAATTAAGACAGATTTTTAAATGGAGGGATTGAAACAATCAGAGGTTTAAAAATTTTTAATAAAAAGCATGAATAATTAGCATGTCTGAGAATGACTGGACATTGCTATTTATTTAACTACATTTTAGAATATTGGTAGTTGATTTATTGAAGACTTTTAATGTGAATGATTTGTAGAATCCAACAGTCAAGGTTTTCACAATCTCTAAAGAATCATAATTATCAGGTATGAACATTTTAAGGAAGTATATATTTAGAAAAGTGTGAGAGGGTGCTTTGTTATTCATGAATGTACCTATGTTAATGGTTTTAGCCAATGTGAGTTCACAGGAAGAAAGTTTAAACTAGCCTAAGAGAATACTCTATACAAACACAAATATTCTGGGTAGGAAAAAAGAATAACCCTATGTACTTATTGCAAACTTTCAAAAATGTAGGAATGCAAAAATTACCTAGGGACTGTGGGAGGTGCATTTTGAAAAACAGTGTTCTAAAAATGAACGACTTCAGAAAATACAAAATATACTTTCACACATTAAATCGAATTAAGTTACAGTGATATTAACAGTAAGAAAAGAAAGAAAATTTGCATTCATTATACCACAGAGCAGCACATCTAGAAACACCAGTAACATGCACTGAATTGGAATAAGATAGTTACATTTCAAATACAAAGAAAACAACTCCAATGGGCAAGGCAGTAAAAAAGGACTTTCCACAATTTAACTGAGACTAGGCATCATAGACCCTTATTAAAATTTAACTGAATTCAAAACTATTCCTGAAACTGGGGTTTGCCTCACTAACCCTCTCCTCATCTTGAGTTAGGAAGTTTGGGATAATCGGCTTGAGGAACTTGAAAGTCCCCGAGCCTCCTGTCAGACACACCTCGTACTGGTAGCTCTGGGACAGGGTCCCCGTGCCGCTGACGTCCACCGGGTGGCCCGGAAAGTGGCCCTTGGGCACCGAGCAGCGACCCACCGAGGCCGCCCCGGCCAACCTGCACAGCCGCACCGCGACGAACACCAGCACCGAGAAGAGGAAGAGCGACGACACCGACGCCAAGGCGACCACCAGGTAGACGGTGAGTGGGGCGGCCGGGGCCGCGTCCGCCGCTTCCGCTTCCGGGGCCGGCAGGTAGGGCTGCGAGAAGCCGCCCACCAGCAGCACGTGCAGCGTGACGCTGGCCGAGAGCGGCGGCTCGCCGTTGTCCTTGACCAGCACCACCAGCCTGTGCTTGGCCGCGTCGCGCTCGCTCAGCAGTCGGGCCGTGCGCACCTCGCCGTTGTGCGCCCACACGCCGAAGAGCCCGGGCTCCGTGGCCTTGAGCAGCTGGTACGACAGCCAGGCGTTCTGGCCCGAGTCGCCGTCCACCGCCACCACCTTGGTCACCAGGTAGCCCGCCTCGGCCGCCCTGGGCACCAGCTCGGTGCAGGGCGCCGAGGCGTTCTGCAGCGGGTACAGCACGAAGGGCGCGTTGTCGTTGTCGTCCGCCACGAGCACGCGCACCAGCGCCTGGCTGCTGAGCGCGGGCGAGCCGCGGTCGGCGGCGCCCACGCGGAACTCGAACGCCCGCAGGGCCTCGTAGTCCAGGGACCTCAGGGCGAACAGGTGGCCGTTGTCCGGGTTGATGGACACCAAGGAGGCCAGGGGCACGTGCGGGTCGAGGGGCGGCAGCAGCGAGTAGGTGACCTGGGCGTTGGCGCCCGCGTCTCTGTCTGTGGCGCGGACGGTGCCGATGTGCAGGGCGGGGCTGTTGTTCTCGCGGACGGTCAGGGTGTAGGAGGTCTGGGTGAAGGCGGGGGCGTTGTCGTTGACGTCGGCCACCAGCACGGTTATGTTGTGCTCGGTTTTCAGTCTCGGTGTCCCCATATCTGTGACGGTGATGGTGATATTATATTCGGATCTTGTTTCTCGGTCCAGGGGTGTGTTTGTGACTAAGCTGTAAAAATTCTCAACAGAGGGTTTAAGAATGAAAGGAAGATCATCTTGGATGGAGCAAACCATCCTTCCATTGTCTCCTGAGTCAGGATCTGAAATGCTGAATACAGCAATTACGGTCTGCTGCAAGTTTTCTGGGATCTCACTGACAAGCGTTGACATGGTGAGTTCCGGTGGGTTGTCATTCAAATCCATCACTTGGACAAACACCACACAACTGCCAGAAAGGCCCCCACCATCTGTCGCCTGAATATTTAATGTATAAGTCTGAATAGATTCAAAATCCAGTTCCTGTGTTATAAGGAGTTCTCCCGATTTTGCATTTATTCCAAATGTTTTCCGAATATCCTCAGATGCTTGGGAAAGTACATAAGATATTTCTCCATAGGTTCCAATATCTAAATCTCTGGCAGAGACAATGGCAACCTGGGATCCAATGGGGCTGTTTTCTAGGACATGCACCTCATAATGCAGCTTTGCAAACTCGGGGGCATTATCATTGATGTCTAAGACTTCAATGCGGATTAGGGCGGTCCCAGACCTGGGTGGAATCCCGCCATCCAGCGCTGTGAGGGTTAATCTGATCTCAGGCTGTTCCTCTCTATCCAGTGCTTTGTCCAGCACCAGCTGTGGTAATATTGTGCCGTCGGAACTGTCTTGTAATTTAAGGTGGAAGTGGGAATTGGGGCTGACTGCGTAACTTTGGAGACTGTTGCTTCCTACATCTAAGTCCTGGGCACGCTCTATTAGGAAAGTAGTTCCAGGAGTGATACTTTCTGAAATTTTCAATATTATTTCTTTGTCTAGGAAAACTGGAGAATGATCATTTATGTCCCTAATCCGTAGCTCGGCCTGGAAAAACTTCAAGGGATTTTCCAGTAACATCTGGAAAGGTAGTACACAGGGCTCAGTAGGGCCACATAGCTCCTCCCGGTCCAGTTTCTCATTTAACAACAAATCCCCCGTCTGCCTATCAAAATGCAAACGCATTTTTTTCTCTTTGGAAACGACCCGGGGGACCCGAGCAGCTAGATCATCTACCTCCAACCCCAAGTCTTTCAACAGATTGGCCACAAAGGAGCCACTGTCCATTTCCTCGGCCACTGAATAACGCCTAGGCTCAGAACCAGCCTGAGCTATGCCCAGCAAAACAAAGAATGTCAAGACTTGCCTTTGTTTCAGAAAGCATTTCTTCCTCTCTCCTGCCTCCATCGCTCTCTCGTCTCCCAGCAAACTTGACCCAGCTCGGATTCACGTTGTCGCTGATCTATATCCCAGTATCACTCAGACACTGGGATAAGTGGAGATGCCTAGGGCCCTGATTTCCCGGAGCAACTGCCTTAGAAAGCCTCCTTTTCCTGCTTGCTTCTTTAGCAGAGCATCTGGCTAGAGGAGCGCAGACTGGTAGCTTTCTTCCTTCTACTTCTAATGCTGCAGCGCCACCCTGCGTCCTTTCCGAGTGTTTATTTTTTCCAAAAC
Organism: Mesoplodon densirostris; assembly: GCF_025265405.1. Classification (NCBI taxonomy): domain Eukaryota; kingdom Metazoa; phylum Chordata; class Mammalia; order Artiodactyla; family Ziphiidae; genus Mesoplodon; species Mesoplodon densirostris. The sequence continues at coordinate 120,456,605 of NC_082663.1, read as the reverse complement.
ATTAAGGAAATCTCAGTACTTTCTTTCAGACTGATGGCAATCTAAATGGAATATTTTCAAGTAGTGTCTCTCAATGTACCAAAGTAACAATAATTCCATATTAACTAAAATCCAGTCCCTAATAACTTTTTAAAATTATCCTTCCATTATCCTCCCCCAGTTTTCTTCAACTTAAATAAGAATTCATATTCACTCTTGAATTCCTTTTACAAATGCACTTATTTTCTTAACCACTTGACTTAAGGAATGTCTTAGAAAATTTGTTTTTAAACCAAGTTTCATGATTGTATTGGTGTTACATCTATTTATTCTAGAACAGTCCCCTGTATTTTATTGATATTGAATTTTTTGAAGTGTCCAGATCAGTTGTCTTATAGGTAAACAAAAGATAAAAATAGCTAAGGCATTGGTACTTGTTGACTATAAATTAACAATTAGCTATGCTTCAGAAGAAAAGAAAACACTACTGAAGATAGAGCAATAAAACAACAACTATAGCATTATTCAGAAAGGGGGTGTTTCCTCTACTTTTTACCCAGAGCCCAAAAAGCAAGAATGCCAAGGGTGATAGCTGTCTCCACATACTATCTTGTTTTTAGCTTCAAGGAACCTAATTTAATTGGAGATAAGGTGATGTTAAAGAGATGTATCTCCCGTCTCTCTGTCTTGCATTAGGTTGGCAGAATATGGGGATTTTTTTTTTTTTTACATTCAATGGAAAGAAAATTCTGGAAGGAAGGACCAAGGCATTTTCTCTTTATTCCAGAGTTCTGAGATAATCCTTAAAGAGGTGAAGTCTTCTTCTGGAAGTGCTGTAGGATGAGCAGGTAAGTGTCAACATCACCAATTTTATGGAATTGTCATCCAGCATCTTTTACATGAAGAAAGGTATTTCTGAAACTATTTCCTATGTAAATTGCCTGAATGTTTGCCACGTAGCCATGAAGTTGCCTGGTAATTTTCTTACAGTGGATGTTTATAATGCACAGATAATGAGTGGTATTTAAAATGTGTGGTGAGTATGCACCAGAGATTGGAGAATTCAGTGAGACTGGAAAATTCAGTGAGCCTGGAGAATTCTGTGCACAGCTCCTTAATATACTGAGATTAAATCTTTAGCAGCCTTTGACAACCAGGTTGCTGAAGAGCATGCATCTCAAAGGTTGTCACTGATTGTCATGAACTGGACCTTAGGAGGTCTGAGACTAGTGTTGATACCTACCATTCTCTTCTGTGAGAGTTAAACTTACCATAGGTTGTTCTTCATCCAGTGATTTTCCCCCAAGAATGGGCAAATTACTTACCCCACTATTGCATCGCATAGTATTGTGAAATTAAACTCCCTGTGTGGTTTCCAATGGTGGAAAATTCAACCAAATCTCATGCACATTCTGAAACATTCACAAGAATTTTTCAAAGGGGCAACATCTCAGATTCATAGATTTTTCTCAGAAAACAAAAAAGTTTACAGGTAATACTTGGAAATGTATCGTTTCTATAGGTCTGGCTTTCTATTCGGGAGGAAAGGCTCTTCTGTGGGTGTATCTCAAATATTCTTTGATCTCTTAATAGTTTAGATCCACCCACAGAAGAGCCTTTACTCACGAATCTTTGGTCAGTTTGGAAACCACCTTGCTTAGGTCTATCTGCCCGCCGCTACGCAGACACTCCCCTTTCCGCTGCGAGGCCAAATCTCCAGGAACCGGCTATAAAAAGCAGCCTTCCTTTTCCTGGACTGCTTACGCTACTCCCAGGAAGAAAAGGAAAACTCACCACTTGCCTTTTTCTGCTAGATTTTCTCTCAGTTTCCAGCATAGCCTCTTTGACTGCGTTTTCTTTAATGAAAGAAGCCTTCGGAAGTCTTCCAGTAGGGATAACATCAACATATATCTAGTTCCCATTTGTTTGAAGAAAGGTCTAAAATCTCAGCTTGCTGCTGACGTTTTCCAAGGCGCGTCAACCCCCAACCCCTCTCAGTTTTGTCTTTTCTAAAATGGAGTCTGTGACAAGCGCCTGGCTCCACCTCCATTTTTAGCTTGCAGCGCCGCCAGGCGTCTGAACTGAAAACCTGGTTTGTACAGCGCTTTCCCTCAGAAGCTGTCCCCCACCCACCCCCCCCAAAAAAAAAAAAAAAAATCTGTTCGTGTCACGTGATCTAGTGGCACAATTCTTGGTTTAAATTACTTCTCCGACTTTTGGTTTAGCTAATTAAAACTTTTAATTAGTATACGGCTTTATTATCAGTCAGCTGTACAATTTCTTTTGAGAGTAACTTGAATTTGATTTCTCCCATTTTAGACAGGCCAGTCGTTTGGCTGTACATTCACTGAGTTTTTAAATTCATCGGCAGGTGTTTATTACACACAGATTAATTTCAGGCACTGTGAAAGGCATTAGGGATATAAAATGGAATAAAGCCTGGTACTTACACCCCAAGAGGTTACAGCCTAGAAGTAAAGTAAAGCGATAATTACTGTAGTGAGTAATAAGTGCTAAGACAGAGATTTGCACAGGCACTCTGAAGTACTCAAAAGGAATATTTAAGTAAGAACAGAAATGGGGTATCAGGAAAGATTCTCAGAGGAGGTGAGGTTTGAGCTAAGTTGAATTTTATGGTACCAACTTAAAAAGAAACCCATTGAAATAGTTTTCTACTGCAGATAAAGTAGATAAAGTATTTCTGATTTTACAGGAAAGAAGATTTACTCAAATGATGGGAACATCATGGCTTATTTGGGATACAGTCTTTTACTCAGTCAACATCACAGACTTCTGTATGATGTGTTGTGGGGTGACAACTAACTAAAAGACTAGGGCTGGGCCCTTTTTTCCTATTTGAATTTGCTCATCTATCTAATACTCAACTTAAATGAGAGTCCCAAGCATGAGTATGTGCGTGTATGAGTGGCTTGTTATGTTAACAATATCTTTAGGAGATATTTTTGAGTGGTGATTAAGAGCACAGACTTTTATGTCAGGAAGACTCATATTCAAGTACTGGCTCTGCTACATTGTATATGTTAAGTTAGGAAAATTCTTTACTCTCTCCAGACTTCAGTTTCCTCATCTGAAGAAAAAAAAAAAAAAAAACGGATGTAAGGATGGTATCTACTTCATGAATTTGTAAGAATTAAGTGAAACAATGCTTATGAAATAGTCAGCCTAGTGCTTGGAACATCATAGTGTTTCATAAGTGCTATTTTAAGTGGTGATACAATGAAAACAAGGAACTTATCTACATAGTTCTGTTTACTCCTACCAACAAATGTAAGTCTAAATGACTCCCTTGTGTACTGTTGGTGGGAATGTAAATTGGTGCAGCCACTATGGAAAAGAGTATGGAGGTTCCTCAAAAAATTAAAAATAGAACTATCATATGATCCAGCAATTCCACTTATGGGTATATATCTGAAGGAAATGAAATCACTATCTCGAAGAAATATTTGCACCCCTATGCTCATTGTAGTATTATTCACAATAGCCAAGACATGGAAAAAACCTAAGTGTCCATCCATAGATGGATAAAGAAAATGTGGTGTGTATATATACATGGTAATTATGTCAGAAAAAGGATATGTTAACTGACCTTACTGTGGTAAACATCTTGCAGCAGAAAGGGGAATATTAGAGTAGTGGCAAGAGGACAGACCCAAGCAGGGTGGTTTACAAAGAGACCAAAGAATATCTTAGATCCACCCACAGAAGAGCCTTTGGTTCCAAAGGGAAGGCAGATGTATAGAAGCACTACGTTTCCAAGTATTACTTGTAGACTTCCTTTCTGTATTCTGAGAAAAATCTATGAATCTGAGATGTTCTCCCTTTGAAAAATTCTTCTAGAGTACCAGAGTGTACATGAGGAAGTGCATGAGATTTGCGTGAATATTCCATCATTGCAAACTACGCAATCAGTTCAATTTCCGTTTTGTTGTTGTTGTAATTATGGTGACAATATTGAGCTCTCCTCTCATAGCAACTTTCCATTATTGAAGTATAGTTGATTTACACTATCATGTACACTATCAGGTGTACAGCAAAGTGATCCAGATATAGATATATGTACATAAATATATATTCTTTTTCAGATTCATTTTCATTATAGGTTATAACAAGATATTGAATATAGCTCCCTGTGCTATATAGTAAATCCTGTTGTTTATCTGTTTTATATATAATATTGTATATCTGTTAATCCAAACTCCTATTTTATCTCCTCCCCCTTCCCCTTGAGTAACCATAATTTTGTTTTCTGTCTGTGAGTCTTTCTAATTTGTAAACAAGTTTATTTGTATTATTTCTTATATTCCATATATAAGCGATACCAGATAATATTTGTCTTTCTTGGTCTGACTTACTTCACTTTCTATGATAATCTCTAAGTCCATCCATGTTGCTGCAAATGGCATTATTTCATTCTTTTACACGGCTGAGTATCATTCTTTTTGTATATGTACCCCACATCTTCTTTATCCATTCATCTGTTGATGGACATTTCCATTGTTTCCATGTTTTGGCTATCGTGAATAGTGCTGCTATGAACGTAGGGGTGCATGTATCTCTTTGAGTTATAGTTTTGTCTGGATTATGGCCAGGAGTGGGATTGCTGGATCATATGGTACTCTATTTGTAGTTTTTATAGGAATCTCCATGCTGTTCTCCATAGTGGCTGCATCAATTTACATTCCTACGAACAGTGTAGGAGGGTTGCCTTTTCTCCACACTGTCTCCAGCATTTGTTATTTTTAATGATGGCCATTCTGACCGATGTGAGGAGGTACCTTATTATAGTTTTGATTTGCATTTCTCTAATAATTAGTGATGTTGAGCATCTTTTCATGTGTCTGTTGGGCATCTGGATGTCTTCTTTGGAGAAAAGTCTATTTGGGCCTTCTGCCCATTTTTTGATTGGGTTGTTTGTTTTTGTTTGTATGTTTGTTTTTTGGTATTAAGTTATATGAGCTGTTTGGATATTTTAGAAATTAAGCCCTTGTTGGTCGCATTGTTTGTAAATATTTTCTCCCATGCTATAGGTTGTCTTTTTGTTTTGTTGATGGTTTACTTTGCTGTGCAAAAGCTAATAAGGTTGATTAGGTCCCATTTGTTTAATTTTGCTTCTATTTCTTTTGCCTTGGGAGACTAATCTAAGAAAATATTGCTATAATTTATATCAGAATCATTTACCTATGTTCTCTTCTAGGAATTTTATGGTGTCGTGTCTTATTTAAGTCTTTAAGCCATTTTGAGTTTATTTTTGTGTATGGTGGGAGGGAGTACTCTAACTTCATTAATTTACATGTGGCTGTCCAGAGTTCCCAACACCACTTGAGAAGAGATTGTCTTTTCTCCACTGTATGTTCTTCTCTCCTTCATCAAAGATTAACCGACTGTCAGTATGTGGATTTATTTCCGGGCTGCTTATTCTTTCCCATTGATCTGTATGTCTGTTTTTGTGTCTATATCATACTGTGTTTTTTCAATAACATTTTTTAAATTTTGGATTGCACATGGGCAAGGGCAAGTGGTCTGGTGTGTGTTTGTTTGTTTGTGTGTGTGTGTGTGTGTGTGTGTTTTCCACTCATTTTTTTCAGAGCTTGGGACTGCTAAGGTCTTTTCTTTTGTTAAGGCCATGCTGTGCGGCATAGGGGATCTTAGTTCCCTGACCAGGGATCGAACCTATGCCCCCTATATTGGGAGCACAGAATATTAAACAATGAATTGCAAGGGAAGTCCCCACACTGCGTTTTTTTGTAATTTATTTTATTGAAGCATAGTTGAGTTATGATGTTGTGATGATTTCTGATGTAGAGCAGAGTGATTCAGTTTTACATATATACAGATACTTTTTCATATTCATTTCCATTACTGTTTATCATAGGATATTGTGTATAGTTAAATGTGCTATACAGTAGTACCTCCTTCTTAATCCATTCTCTATATAATAGTGGGCATCTGCTAATCCCAAACTCCCAATCCATCCCTCTCCTTCTTGGCAACCACAGGTCTGTTCTCTATGACTTTGAGTCTGTTTCTGTTTGCAGATGAGTTCATTTTTGTCATATTTCAGATTCCACATGTAAGTGATACCATATGGTATTTTTTTCTTTTTGACTTCCTTCACTTAGCATTGGGAAGTGGTACTGGGAAGATGTTTTACGTAAGATTTTATGGAAAAAATGCGAACGACCTTTTTGGCCAAGCCAAAAGATACTCTCTTGATCCATCCATGTTGCTGCAAATAGCATTATTTCATTCTCTTTTATGGCTCAGCAATACTCCATTGTATACATTTACCACATCTTGATCCATTCATCTGTCAATAGACATTTAGATTGTTCCCATGTCTTGGCTTGTGAATACTGCTGCTGTGAACATAGGGGTGCATGTGTATCTCTGAATGATAGTTTCATCTGGATATATGCCAAGGAATAAGATTGCTGGATCATAATGTAGCTCTTTTTGTACTTTTAGTAGGACCCTTCTTACTTTTTACCCAAGTGGCTACAACCACTTACATTCACACCAATAGTGTAGGAGGGTTCCCTTTTCTCAAACCCTCTCCAGCATTTGTTCTTTGTAGGCTTTGTAGTGATGGCCATTCTGACTGGTGTGAGGTGATACCACTTTGTAGTTTTGATTTGCATTTCTCTAATAATCAGCAATGCTGAGCATTTTTCATGTGTCCATTGGCCATCTGGATGTCTTTTTTGAATAAATCTCTCTTTAAGTCCTCTGCCCATTTTTGGATTGGTTGTTTGGTTTGTTGGTTGGTTTGTATTGAGTGGTATGAGCTGCTTGTATATTTTAGAAGTTAAACCCTTGTCAGTGGTAGAGTTTGAAAACATTTTCTTTCATTCTGTAGGTTTTTTGTTTTGTTTTTTTGATGCTTTCCTTTGCTGTGGAAGAGCTTATAAGGTTGATTAGTCCCGTTTGTTTATTTTTGCTTTTAATTCTTTCTTGTTGGCCAGCTGATCTAAAAAAAAACATTGCTAGGACTTTTGTCAGAGCATGTTTCGCCTATGATTTCTTCTAGGTGTTTTATGGTGTCATGTGTTTATATTTAAGTCTTTAAGGCATTTTGAGTTTATTTTTGTGCCCGATGGGAGGGAGTGTTCTAACTTCATTCATTTACATGTGGTTGTTTATCTTTCCCTATACCACTGGCTGAAGAGACCGTCTTTTCTTCATTGTATATACTTGCTCCTTCATCACAGATTAATTGACCGTCGGTATGTGGATGTTTTTCTGGGTTCCTTATTGGGGTCCATTAATCTATATGTCTGTTTTGGTGCCAATACCACACCGTGGTGTTGTTTTTTCAATTTATTTTATTGAAGTATATTTGATATACAACGTTGTGTTAATTTTCTGCTCGGCAGCACAGTATTTAGAATTGCTATATACAGATTCTTTTCCATATTCCTTTCTGTTACAGTGTATCACAGGATGTTGTTTATAGTTGCCGGTGGTATACAGAAGGGCCTAGTTGCTTATCCATTCTCTGTGGAATGTTTTATATCTGCTAATCCCAAACTTCCAATCCATCCCTCCCCTGCCCTTCTCCCCCTTGGCAACTACTGGTCTGTTGTTTATGTCTCTGAGTCTGTGCAGATCAGTTCCTTTTTGTCATATTTTCAGATTCCGCCTGTAAGTGATACCGTATGGTATTTGTCTGTCTCTTTCCGACTTCCTTCACTTAGTTTTGGGAAGTGGTAGTGGGAAGATGTCTTCCGCACCACCTTACGGAAAGACCAGAATGAACTTTTTGGCCAACCCGATGTGATGCTCTCTTGGTCCATCCGTGTTGCTGCAAGTGGCATTATTTCATCTTTTTATGGCTGAGTAGTACTCTATTATATATGTATATCTATACCATATCGTCTTGATCCCTTCATCTCTTGAGTGACATTTAGGTAGATCCCATGTCTTGGCTGTCGTGGATGGTGCCCCTATGATCGTAGGGGTGCGTGTGTCTCTTTGAATAATAGTTTTGTCTGGATGTATTACCAGGAGTGGGATTGCAGGGTCATATGGTAATTTTAGCTGTATTTTTTGAGGAACCTGCCTACTGTTTTTTATAGTGGCTGCACCAATTTATATTACCCATACAGTGTAACAGGGTTGCCTTTTCTCCACACCCTCCCCAGCATTTGTTATTTGTTGACTTTTTAATGATGGCCATTCTGACCCGTGTGAGGTGGTACCTCAGTGTACTTTTGATTTGCATTTCTCTACTCATCAGTGATGTTGAGCATCATTTCATGATTCTATTGGCCATCTGGATGTCTTCTTTGGAAAATGTCTATTTAGCTCTTCTGTGCATTTTTGACTGGGTTGTTCATTTTCCTTTTATACGTTTGTTTGTATGAGCTGTTTGTATAGTTTAGCAATTAAGCCCTTGTCGGTCACATCATTTGCAAATCTTTTCTCCCATTCCGAAGGTGATCTTTTTGTTGTGTTGATGCTTTCCTTCGATATGCAAAAGCATATAAGGATGATTAGGTCCCATTTGTTTATTTTTGCTTTCGTTTCTTTTGCATTGGGAGAGCGATCTAAGAAAATATTGCTACAATGTATGTCACAGAATGTTTTGCCTATGTTGTAGGAGTTTTATGGTGTCCTGTCTTACATTTAAGTCTTTAAGGCATTTTGAGTTTATTTTTGTATACGGTGGGAGGGAGTTTCTACCTTCATTGATTTTCATGTGTCTGTCCTCATTCCCGGTACCACTTGCTGAAGAGACCGTCTTTTCCGCATTGTATATACTTGCCTCCTTCCTGGAAGATTAATCGTCCATTGGTCTGTGGATTTAGTTTTGGGCTCCTTAATCTGTTCCAGTGATGTATGTATCTGTTTTTGTGCCTATACCACAGTATGTTTTTTTCGATTTATTTTATTGAAGTATAGTTCACTTACAGTGCTTTGTTAATTTCTGCTGTACAGCACAGTGATTCAGTTTTACATATATATATATATATATATATATATATATATATACTTTCCACATTCTTTTTTAGTACAGTTTATCAGAGGATATCGAATGTAGTTCCCTGTGCTATACAATAGGACGTTGTTGTTTCTTTTTTCTCTATAGAATAGTTTGCATCTGCGAATCCCAAACTTCCCAGCCATCCCTCTCCCAGTTCCTCTCCCCCTTGGCCACCACAGGTTTGTTTACTATGTCTTTGAGCCCCGTTCTGTTATGTAGGTATGTTCATTTGTGTCCTATTTCTGATTCCCTGTATAAGTAATATCACATGGTGTTTGTATTTCTCTTTTTGACTTCCTGCATGTAGTATGATAATCTCTAGGTCCTTCCAGGTTGCTGCAAATGGCATTATTGCATTACTTTTTACGGCTGAGTACTACTCCATTGTATACGTGTACCACATCTTCTTGATCCATTCATCTGTCGATCGACACTTAGGTTATTCCCACGTCTTGGCTTGTGAATAGTGCTGCTGTGAACATAGGTGTGCATGTATCTCTTTGAATGATAGTTTTGTCTAGATATTTGCCAACGACTAGGATTGCTGGATCATAACGTAATAACTCTTTTTGAGCTTTTTGGAGGATGCGGCTTACTGTTTCCTCTAGTTGCTACACCCATTTACATTTCCACCAGTAGTGCAGCAGGGTTCCCTCTTCTCACACCCTCTCCAGCATTTGTTCTTTGTAGGCTTTGTAGTGATGGCCATTCTGACTGGTGTGAGGTGATACCACTTTGTAGCTTTGATTTGCATTTCTCTAATAATCAGCAATGCTGAGCATTTTTCATGTGTCCATTGGCCATCTGGATGTCTTTTTTGAATAAATCTCTCTTTAAGTCCTCTGCCCATTTTTGGATTGGTTGTTTGGTTTGTTGGTTGGTTTGTATTGAGTGGTATGAGCTGCTTGTATATTTTAGAAGTTAAACCCTTGTCAGTGGTAGAGTTTGAAAACATTTTCTTTCATTCTGTAGGTTTTTTGTTTTGTTTTTTTGATGCTTTCCTTTGCTGTGGAAGAGCTTATAAGGTTGATTAGTCCCGTTTGTTTATTTTTGCTTTTAATTCTTTCTTGTTGGCCAGCTGATCTAAAAAAAAACATTGCTAGGACTTTTGTCAGAGCATGTTTCGCCTATGATTTCTTCTAGGTGTTTTATGGTGTCATGTGTTTATATTTAAGTCTTTAAGGCATTTTGAGTTTATTTTTGTGCCCGATGGGAGGGAGTGTTCTAACTTCATTCATTTACATGTGGTTGTTTATCTTTCCCTATACCACTGGCTGAAGAGACCGTCTTTTCTTCATTGTATATACTTGCTCCTTCATCACAGATTAATTGACCGTCGGTATGTGGATGTTTTTCTGGGTTCCTTATTGGGGTCCATTAATCTATATGTCTGTTTTGGTGCCAATACCACACCGTGGTGTTGTTTTTTCAATTTATTTTATTGAAGTATATTTGATATACAACGTTGTGTTAATTTTCTGCTCGGCAGCACAGTATTTAGAATTGCTATATACAGATTCTTTTCCATATTCCTTTCTGTTACAGTGTATCACAGGATGTTGTTTATAGTTGCCTGTGGTATACAGAAGGGCCTAGTTGCTTATCCATTCTCTGTGGAATGTTTTATATCTGCTAATCCCAAACTTCCAATCCATCCCTCCCCTGCCCTTCTCCCCCTTGGCAACTACTGGTCTGTTGTTTATGTCTCTGAGTCTGTGCAGATCAGTTCCTTTTTGTCATATTTTCAGATTCCGCCTGTAAGTGATACCGTATGGTATTTGTCTGTCTCTTTCCGACTTCCTTCACTTAGTTTTGGGAAGTGGTAGTGGGAAGATGTCTTCCGCACCACCTTACGGAAAGACCAGAATGAACTTTTTGGCCAACCCGATGTGATGCTCTCTTGGTCCATCCGTGTTGCTGCAAGTGGCATTATTTCATCTTTTTATGGCTGAGTAGTACTCTATTATATATGTATATCTATACCATATCGTCTTGATCCCTTCATCCCTTGAGTGACATTTAGGTAGATCCCATGTCTTGGCTGTCGTGGATGGTGCCCCTATGATCGTAGGGGTGCGTGTGTCTCTTTGAATAATAGTTTTGTCTGGATGTATTACCAGGAGTGGGATTGCAGGGTCATATGGTAATTTTAGCTGTATGTTTTGAGGAACCTGCCTACTGTTTTTTATAGTGGCTGCACCAATTTATATTACCCATACAGTGTAACAGGGTTGCCTTTTCTCCACACCCTCCCCAGCATTTGTTATTTGTTGACTTTTTAATGATGGCCATTCTGACCCGTGTGAGGTGGTACCTCAATGTACTTTTGATTTGCATTTCTCTACTCATCAGTGATGTTGAGCATCATTTCATGATTCTATTGGCCATCTGGATGTCTTCTTTGGAAAATGTCTATTTAGCTCTTCTGTGCATTTTTGACTGGGTTGTTCATTTTCCTTTTATACGTTTGTTTGTATGAGCTGTTTGTATAGTTTAGCAATTAAGCCCTTGTCGGTCACATCATTTGCAAATCTTTTCTCCCATTCCGAAGGTGATCTTTTTGTTGTGTTGATGCTTTCCTTCGATATGCAAAAGCATATAAGGATGATTAGGTCCCATTTGTTTATTTTTGCTTTCGTTTCTTTTGCATTGGGAGAGCGATCTAAGAAAATATTGCTACAATGTATGTCACAGAATGTTTTGCCTATGTTGTAGGAGTTTTATGGTGTCCTGTCTTACATTTAAGTCTTTAAGGCATTTTGAGTTTATTTTTGTATACGGTGGGAGGGAGTTTCTACCTTCATTGATTTTCATGTGTCTGTCCTCATTCCCGGTACCACTTGCTGAAGAGACCGTCTTTTCCGCATTGTATATACTTGCCTCCTTCCTGGAAGATTAATCGTCCATTGGTCTGTGGATTTAGTTTTGGGCTCCTTAATCTGTTCCAGTGGTGTATGTATCTGTTTTTGTGCCTATACCACAGTATGTTTTTTTCGATTTATTTTATTGAATTATAGTTCACTTACAGTGCTTTGTTAATTTCTGCTGTACAGCACAGTGATTCAGTTTTACATATATATATATATATATATATATATATATATATACTTTCCACATTCTTTTTTAGTACAGTTTATCAGAGGATATCGAATGTAGTTCCCTGTGCTATACAATAGGACGTTGTTGTTTCTTTTTTCTCTATAGAATAGTTTGCATCTGCGAATCCCAAACTTCCCAGCCATCCCTCTCCCAGTTCCTCTCCCCCTTGGCCACCACAGGTTTGTTTACTATGTCTTTGAGCCCCGTTCTGTTATGTAGGTATGTTCATTTGTGTCCTATTTCTGATTCCCTGTATAAGTAATATCACATGGTGTTTGTATTTCTCTTTTTGACTTCCTGCATGTAGTATGATAATCTCTAGGTCCTTCCAGGTTGCTGCAAATGGCATTATTGCATTACTTTTTACGGCTGAGTACTACTCCATTGTATACGTGTACCACATCTTCTTGATCCATTCATCTGTCGATCGACACTTAGGTTATTCCCACGTCTTGGCTTGTGAATAGTGCTGCTGTGAACATAGGTGTGCATGTATCTCTTTGAATGATAGTTTTGTCTAGATATTTGCCAACGACTAGGATTGCTGGATCATAACGTAATAACTCTTTTTGAGCTTTTTGGAGGATGCGGCTTACTGTTTCCTCTAGTTGCTACACCCATTTACATTTCCACCAGTAGTGCAGCAGGGTTCCCTCTTCTCACACCCTCTCCAGCATTTGTTCTTTGTAGGCTTTGTAGTGATGGCCATTCTGACTGGTGTGAGGTGATACCACTTTGTAGCTTTGATTTGCATTTCTCTAATAATCAGCAATGCTGAGCATTTTTCATGTGTCCATTGGCCATCTGGATGTCTTTTTTGAATAAATCTCTCTTTAAGTCCTCTGCCCATTTTTGGATTGGTTGTTTGGTTTGTTGGTTGGTTTGTATTGAGTGGTATGAGCTGCTTGTATATTTTAGAAGTTAAACCCTTGTCAGTGGTAGAGTTTGAAAACATTTTCTTTCATTCTGTAGGTTTTTTGTTTTGTTTTTTTGATGCTTTCCTTTGCTGTGGAAGAGCTTATAAGGTTGATTAGTCCCGTTTGTTTATTTTTGCTTTTAATTCTTTCTTGTTGGCCAGCTGATCTAAAAAAAAACATTGCTAGGACTTTTGTCAGAGCATGTTTCGCCTATGATTTCTTCTAGGTGTTTTATGGTGTCATGTGTTTATATTTAAGTCTTTAAGGCATTTTGAGTTTATTTTTGTGCCCGATGGGAGGGAGTGTTCTAACTTCATTCATTTACATGTGGTTGTTTATCTTTCCCTATACCACTGGCTGAAGAGACCGTCTTTTCTTCATTGTATATACTTGCTCCTTCATCACAGATTAATTGACCGTCGGTATGTGGATGTTTTTCTGGGTTCCTTATTGGGGTCCATTAATCTATATGTCTGTTTTGGTGCCAATACCACACCGTGGTGTTGTTTTTTCAATTTATTTTATTGAAGTATATTTGATATACAACGTTGTGTTAATTTTCTGCTCGGCAGCACAGTATTTAGAATTGCTATATACAGATTCTTTTCCATATTCCTTTCTGTTACAGTGTATCACAGGATGTTGTTTATAGTTGCCTGTGGTATACAGAAGGGCCTAGTTGCTTATCCATTCTCTGTGGAATGTTTTATATCTGCTAATCCCAAACTTCCAATCCATCCCTCCCCTGCCCTTCTCCCCCTTGGCAACTACTGGTCTGTTGTTTATGTCTCTGAGTCTGTGCAGATCAGTTCCTTTTTGTCATATTTTCAGATTCCGCCTGTAAGTGATACCGTATGGTATTTGTCTGTCTCTTTCCGACTTCCTTCACTTAGTTTTGGGAAGTGGTAGTGGGAAGATGTCTTCCGCACCACCTTACGGAAAGACCAGAATGAACTTTTTGGCCAACCCGATGTGATGCTCTCTTGGTCCATCCGTGTTGTTGCAAGTGGCATTATTTCATCTTTTTATGGCTGAGTAGTACTCTATTATATATGTATATCTATACCATATCGTCTTGATCCCTTCATCCCTTGAGTGACATTTAGGTAGATCCCATGTCTTGGCTGTCGTGGATGGTGCCCCTATGATCGTAGGGGTGCGTGTGTCTCTTTGAATAATAGTTTTGTCTGGATGTATTACCAGGAGTGGGATTGCAGGGTCATATGGTAATTTTAGCTGTATTTTTTGAGGAACCTGCCTACTGTTTTTTATAGTGGCTGCACCAATTTATATTACCCATACAGTGTAACAGGGTTGCCTTTTCTCCACACCCTCCCCAGCATTTGTTATTTGTTGACTTTTTAATGATGGCCATTCTGACCCGTGTGAGGTGGTACCTCAGTGTACTTTTGATTTGCATTTCTCTACTCATCAGTGATGTTGAGCATCATTTCATGATTCTATTGGCCATCTGGATGTCTTCTTTGGAAAATGTCTATTTAGCTCTTCTGTGCATTTTTGACTGGGTTGTTCATTTTCCTTTTATACGTTTGTTTGTATGAGCTGTTTGTATAGTTTAGCAATTAAGCCCTTGTCGGTCACATCATTTGCAAATCTTTTCTCCCATTCCGAAGGTGATCTTTTTGTTGTGTTGATGCTTTCCTTCGATATGCAAAAGCATATAAGGATGATTAGGTCCCATTTGTTTATTTTTGCTTTCGTTTCTTTTGCATTGGGAGAGCGATCTAAGAAAATATTGCTACAATGTATGTCACAGAATGTTTTGCCTATGTTGTAGGAGTTTTATGGTGTCCTGTCTTACATTTAAGTCTTTAAGGCATTTTGAGTTTATTTTTGTATACGGTGGGAGGGAGTTTCTACCTTCATTGATTTTCATGTGTCTGTCCTCATTCCCGGTACCACTTGCTGAAGAGACCGTCTTTTCCGCATTGTATATACTTGCCTCCTTCCTGGAAGATTAATCGTCCATTGGTCTGTGGATTTAGTTTTGGGCTCCTTAATCTGTTCCAGTGATGTATGTATCTGTTTTTGTGCCTATACCACAGTATGTTTTTTTCGATTTATTTTATTGAAGTATAGTTCACTTACAGTGCTTTGTTAATTTCTGCTGTACAGCACAGTGATTCAGTTTTACATATATATATATATATATATATATATATATATATATATATATATATATACTTTCCACATTCTTTTTTAGTACAGTTTATCAGAGGATATCGAATGTAGTTCCCTGTGCTATACAATAGGACGTTGTTGTTTCTTTTTTCTCTATAGAATAGTTTGCATCTGCGAATCCCAAACTTCCCAGCCATCCCTCTCCCAGTTCCTCTCCCCCTTGGCCACCACAGGTTTGTTTACTATGTCTTTGAGCCCCGTTCTGTTATGTAGGTATGTTCATTTGTGTCCTATTTCTGATTCCCTGTATAAGTAATATCACATGGTGTTTGTATTTCTCTTTTTGACTTCCTGCATGTAGTATGATAATCTCTAGGTCCTTCCAGGTTGCTGCAAATGGCATTATTGCATTACTTTTTACGGCTGAGTACTACTCCATTGTATACGTGTACCACATCTTCTTGATCCATTCATCTGTCGATCGACACTTAGGTTATTCCCACGTCTTGGCTTGTGAATAGTGCTGCTGTGAACATAGGTGTGCATGTATCTCTTTGAATGATAGTTTTGTCTAGATATTTGCCAACGACTAGGATTGCTGGATCATAACGTAATAACTCTTTTTGAGCTTTTTGGAGGATGCGGCTTACTGTTTCCTCTAGTTGCTACACCCATTTACATTTCCACCAGTAGTGCAGCAGGGTTCCCTCTTCTCACACCCTCTCCAGCATTTGTTCTTTGTAGGCTTTGTAGTGATGGCCATTCTGACTGGTGTGAGGTGATACCACTTTGTAGCTTTGATTTGCATTTCTCTAATAATCAGCAATGCTGAGCATTTTTCATGTGTCCATTGGCCATCTGGATGTCTTTTTTGAATAAATCTCTCTTTAAGTCCTCTGCCCATTTTTGGATTGGTTGTTTGGTTTGTTGGTTGGTTTGTATTGAGTGGTATGAGCTGCTTGTATATTTTAGAAGTTAAACCCTTGTCAGTGGTAGAGTTTGAAAACATTTTCTTTCATTCTGTAGGTTTTTTGTTTTGTTTTTTTGATGCTTTCCTTTGCTGTGGAAGAGCTTATAAGGTTGATTAGTCCCGTTTGTTTATTTTTGCTTTTAATTCTTTCTTGTTGGCCAGCTGATCTAAAAAAAAACATTGCTAGGACTTTTGTCAGAGCATGTTTCGCCTATGATTTCTTCTAGGTGTTTTATGGTGTCATGTGTTTATATTTAAGTCTTTAAGGCATTTTGAGTTTATTTTTGTGCCCGATGGGAGGGAGTGTTCTAACTTCATTCATTTACATGTGGTTGTTTATCTTTCCCTATACCACTGGCTGAAGAGACCGTCTTTTCTTCATTGTATATACTTGCTCCTTCATCACAGATTAATTGACCGTCGGTATGTGGATGTTTTTCTGGGTTCCTTATTGGGGTCCATTAATCTATATGTCTGTTTTGGTGCCAATACCACACCGTGGTGTTGTTTTTTCAATTTATTTTATTGAAGTATATTTGATATACAACGTTGTGTTAATTTTCTGCTCGGCAGCACAGTATTTAGAATTGCTATATACAGATTCTTTTCCATATTCCTTTCTGTTACAGTGTATCACAGGATGTTGTTTATAGTTGCCTGTGGTATACAGAAGGGCCTAGTTGCTTATCCATTCTCTGTGGAATGTTTTATATCTGCTAATCCCAAACTTCCAATCCATCCCTCCCCTGCCCTTCTCCCCCTTGGCAACTACTGGTCTGTTGTTTATGTCTCTGAGTCTGTGCAGATCAGTTCCTTTTTGTCATATTTTCAGATTCCGCCTGTAAGTGATACCGTATGGTATTTGTCTGTCTCTTTCCGACTTCCTTCACTTAGTTTTGGGAAGTGGTAGTGGGAAGATGTCTTCCGCACCACCTTACGGAAAGACCAGAATGAACTTTTTGGCCAACCCGATGTGATGCTCTCTTGGTCCATCCGTGTTGCTGCAAGTGGCATTATTTCATCTTTTTATGGCTGAGTAGTACTCTATTATATATGTATATCTATACCATATCGTCTTGATCCCTTCATCCCTTGAGTGACATTTAGGTAGATCCCATGTCTTGGCTGTCGTGGATGGTGCCCCTATGATCGTAGGGGTGCGTGTGTCTCTTTGAATAATAGTTTTGTCTGGATGTATTACCAGGAGTGGGATTGCAGGGTCATATGGTAATTTTAGCTGTATGTTTTGAGGAACCTGCCTACTGTTTTTTATAGTGGCTGCACCAATTTATATTACCCATACAGTGTAACAGGGTTGCCTTTTCTCCACACCCTCCCCAGCATTTGTTATTTGTTGACTTTTTAATGATGGCCATTCTGACCCGTGTGAGGTGGTACCTCAATGTACTTTTGATTTGCATTTCTCTACTCATCAGTGATGTTGAGCATCATTTCATGATTCTATTGGCCATCTGGATGTCTTCTTTGGAAAATGTCTATTTAGCTCTTCTGTGCATTTTTGACTGGGTTGTTCATTTTCCTTTTATACGTTTGTTTGTATGAGCTGTTTGTATAGTTTAGCAATTAAGCCCTTGTCGGTCACATCATTTGCAAATCTTTTCTCCCATTCCGAAGGTGATCTTTTTGTTGTGTTGATGCTTTCCTTCGATATGCAAAAGCATATAAGGATGATTAGGTCCCATTTGTTTATTTTTGCTTTCGTTTCTTTTGCATTGGGAGAGCGATCTAAGAAAATATTGCTACAATGTATGTCACAGAATGTTTTGCCTATGTTGTAGGAGTTTTATGGTGTCCTGTCTTACATTTAAGTCTTTAAGGCATTTTGAGTTTATTTTTGTATACGGTGGGAGGGAGTTTCTACCTTCATTGATTTTCATGTGTCTGTCCTCATTCCCGGTACCACTTGCTGAAGAGACCGTCTTTTCCGCATTGTATATACTTGCCTCCTTCCTGGAAGATTAATCGTCCATTGGTCTGTGGATTTAGTTTTGGGCTCCTTAATCTGTTCCAGTGGTGTATGTATCTGTTTTTGTGCCTATACCACAGTATGTTTTTTTCGATTTATTTTATTGAATTATAGTTCACTTACAGTGCTTTGTTAATTTCTGCTGTACAGCACAGTGATTCAGTTTTACATATATATATATATATATATATATATATATATATACTTTCCACATTCTTTTTTAGTACAGTTTATCAGAGGATATCGAATGTAGTTCCCTGTGCTATACAATAGGACGTTGTTGTTTCTTTTTTCTCTATAGAATAGTTTGCATCTGCGAATCCCAAACTTCCCAGCCATCCCTCTCCCAGTTCCTCTCCCCCTTGGCCACCACAGGTTTGTTTACTATGTCTTTGAGCCCCGTTCTGTTATGTAGGTATGTTCATTTGTGTCCTATTTCTGATTCCCTGTATAAGTAATATCACATGGTGTTTGTATTTCTCTTTTTGACTTCCTGCATGTAGTATGATAATCTCTAGGTCCTTCCAGGTTGCTGCAAATGGCATTATTGCATTACTTTTTACGGCTGAGTACTACTCCATTGTATACGTGTACCACATCTTCTTGATCCATTCATCTGTCGATCGACACTTAGGTTATTCCCACGTCTTGGCTTGTGAATAGTGCTGCTGTGAACATAGGTGTGCATGTATCTCTTTGAATGATAGTTTTGTCTAGATATTTGCCAACGACTAGGATTGCTGGATCATAACGTAATAACTCTTTTTGAGCTTTTTGGAGGATGCGGCTTACTGTTTCCTCTAGTTGCTACACCCATTTACATTTCCACCAGTAGTGCAGCAGGGTTCCCTCTTCTCACACCCTCTCCAGCATTTGTTCTTTGTAGGCTTTGTAGTGATGGCCATTCTGACTGGTGTGAGGTGATACCACTTTGTAGCTTTGATTTGCATTTCTCTAATAATCAGCAATGCTGAGCATTTTTCATGTGTCCATTGGCCATCTGGATGTCTTTTTTGAATAAATCTCTCTTTAAGTCCTCTGCCCATTTTTGGATTGGTTGTTTGGTTTGTTGGTTGGTTTGTATTGAGTGGTATGAGCTGCTTGTATATTTTAGAAGTTAAACCCTTGTCAGTGGTAGAGTTTGAAAACATTTTCTTTCATTCTGTAGGTTTTTTGTTTTGTTTTTTTGATGCTTTCCTTTGCTGTGGAAGAGCTTATAAGGTTGATTAGTCCCGTTTGTTTATTTTTGCTTTTAATTCTTTCTTGTTGGCCAGCTGATCTAAAAAAAAACATTGCTAGGACTTTTGTCAGAGCATGTTTCGCCTATGATTTCTTCTAGGTGTTTTATGGTGTCATGTGTTTATATTTAAGTCTTTAAGGCATTTTGAGTTTATTTTTGTGCCCGATGGGAGGGAGTGTTCTAACTTCATTCATTTACATGTGGTTGTTTATCTTTCCCTATACCACTGGCTGAAGAGACCGTCTTTTCTTCATTGTATATACTTGCTCCTTCATCACAGATTAATTGACCGTCGGTATGTGGATGTTTTTCTGGGTTCCTTATTGGGGTCCATTAATCTATATGTCTGTTTTGGTGCCAATACCACACCGTGGTGTTGTTTTTTCAATTTATTTTATTGAAGTATATTTGATATACAACGTTGTGTTAATTTTCTGCTCGGCAGCACAGTATTTAGAATTGCTATATACAGATTCTTTTCCATATTCCTTTCTGTTACAGTGTATCACAGGATGTTGTTTATAGTTGCCTGTGGTATACAGAAGGGCCTAGTTGCTTATCCATTCTCTGTGGAATGTTTTATATCTGCTAATCCCAAACTTCCAATCCATCCCTCCCCTGCCCTTCTCCCCCTTGGCAACTACTGGTCTGTTGTTTATGTCTCTGAGTCTGTGCAGATCAGTTCCTTTTTGTCATATTTTCAGATTCCGCCTGTAAGTGATACCGTATGGTATTTGTCTGTCTCTTTCCGACTTCCTTCACTTAGTTTTGGGAAGTGGTAGTGGGAAGATGTCTTCCGCACCACCTTACGGAAAGACCAGAATGAACTTTTTGGCCAACCCGATGTGATGCTCTCTTGGTCCATCCGTGTTGCTGCAAGTGGCATTATTTCATCTTTTTATGGCTGAGTAGTACTCTATTATATATGTATATCTATACCATATCGTCTTGATCCCTTCATCCCTTGAGTGACATTTAGGTAGATCCCATGTCTTGGCTGTCGTGGATGGTGCCCCTATGATCGTAGGGGTGCGTGTGTCTCTTTGAATAATAGTTTTGTCTGGATGTATTACCAGGAGTGGGATTGCAGGGTCATATGGTAATTTTAGCTGTATGTTTTGAGGAACCTGCCTACTGATTTTTATAGTGGCTGCACCAATTTATATTACCCATACAGTGTAACAGGGTTGCCTTTTCTCCACACCCTCCCCAGCATTTGTTATTTGTTGACTTTTTAATGATGGCCATTCTGACCCGTGTGAGGTGGTACCTCAGTGTACTTTTGATTTGCATTTCTCTACTCATCAGTGATGTTGAGCATCATTTCATGATTCTATTGGCCATCTGGATGTCTTCTTTGGAAAATGTCTATTTAGCTCTTCTGTGCATTTTTGACTGGGTTGTTCATTTTCCTTTTATACGTTTGTTTGTATGAGCTGTTTGTATAGTTTAGCAATTAAGCCCTTGTCGGTCACATCATTTGCAAATCTTTTCTCCCATTCCGAAGGTGATCTTTTTGTTGTGTTGATGCTTTCCTTCGATATGCAAAAGCATATAAGGATGATTAGGTCCCATTTGTTTATTTTTGCTTTCGTTTCTTTTGCATTGGGAGAGCGATCTAAGAAAATATTGCTACAATGTATGTCACAGAATGTTTTGCCTATGTTGTAGGAGTTTTATGGTGTCCTGTCTTACATTTAAGTCTTTAAGGCATTTTGAGTTTATTTTTGTATACGGTGGGAGGGAGTTTCTACCTTCATTGATTTTCATGTGTCTGTCCTCATTCCCGGTACCACTTGCTGAAGAGACCGTCTTTTCCGCATTGTATATACTTGCCTCCTTCCTGGAAGATTAATCGTCCATTGGTCTGTGGATTTAGTTTTGGGCTCCTTAATCTGTTCCAGTGATGTATGTATCTGTTTTTGTGCCTATACCACAGTATGTTTTTTTCGATTTATTTTATTGAAGTATAGTTCACTTACAGTGCTTTGTTAATTTCTGCTGTACAGCACAGTGATTCAGTTTTACATATATATATATATATATATATATATATATATATATATATATATACTTTCCACATTCTTTTTTAGTACAGTTTATCAGAGGATATCGAATGTAGTTCCCTGTGCTATACAATAGGACGTTGTTGTTTCTTTTTTCTCTATAGAATAGTTTGCATCTGCGAATCCCAAACTTCCCAGCCATCCCTCTCCCAGTTCCTCTCCCCCTTGGCCACCACAGGTTTGTTTACTATGTCTTTGAGCCCCGTTCTGTTATGTAGGTATGTTCATTTGTGTCCTATTTCTGATTCCCTGTATAAGTAATATCACATGGTGTTTGTATTTCTCTTTTTGACTTCCTGCATGTAGTATGATAATCTCTAGGTCCTTCCAGGTTGCTGCAAATGGCATTATTGCATTACTTTTTACGGCTGAGTACTACTCCATTGTATACGTGTACCACATCTTCTTGATCCATTCATCTGTCGATCGACACTTAGGTTATTCCCACGTCTTGGCTTGTGAATAGTGCTGCTGTGAACATAGGTGTGCATGTATCTCTTTGAATGATAGTTTTGTCTAGATATTTGCCAACGACTAGGATTGCTGGATCATAACGTAATAACTCTTTTTGAGCTTTTTGGAGGATGCGGCTTACTGTTTCCTCTAGTTGCTACACCCATTTACATTTCCACCAGTAGTGCAGCAGGGTTCCCTCTTCTCACACCCTCTCCAGCATTTGTTCTTTGTAGGCTTTGTAGTGATGGCCATTCTGACTGGTGTGAGGTGATACCACTTTGTAGCTTTGATTTGCATTTCTCTAATAATCAGCAATGCTGAGCATTTTTCATGTGTCCATTGGCCATCTGGATGTCTTTTTTGAATAAATCTCTCTTTAAGTCCTCTGCCCATTTTTGGATTGGTTGTTTGGTTTGTTGGTTGGTTTGTATTGAGTGGTATGAGCTGCTTGTATATTTTAGAAGTTAAACCCTTGTCAGTGGTAGAGTTTGAAAACATTTTCTTTCATTCTGTAGGTTTTTTGTTTTGTTTTTTTGATGCTTTCCTTTGCTGTGGAAGAGCTTATAAGGTTGATTAGTCCCGTTTGTTTATTTTTGCTTTTAATTCTTTCTTGTTGGCCAGCTGATCTAAAAAAAAACATTGCTAGGACTTTTGTCAGAGCATGTTTCGCCTATGATTTCTTCTAGGTGTTTTATGGTGTCATGTGTTTATATTTAAGTCTTTAAGGCATTTTGAGTTTATTTTTGTGCCCGATGGGAGGGAGTGTTCTAACTTCATTCATTTACATGTGGTTGTTTATCTTTCCCTATACCACTGGCTGAAGAGACCGTCTTTTCTTCATTGTATATACTTGCTCCTTCATCACAGATTAATTGACCGTCGGTATGTGGATGTTTTTCTGGGTTCCTTATTGGGGTCCATTAATCTATATGTCTGTTTTGGTGCCAATACCACACCGTGGTGTTGTTTTTTCAATTTATTTTATTGAAGTATATTTGATATACAACGTTGTGTTAATTTTCTGCTCGGCAGCACAGTATTTAGAATTGCTATATACAGATTCTTTTCCATATTCCTTTCTGTTACAGTGTATCACAGGATGTTGTTTATAGTTGCCTGTGGTATACAGAAGGGCCTAGTTGCTTATCCATTCTCTGTGGAATGTTTTATATCTGCTAATCCCAAACTTCCAATCCATCCCTCCCCTGCCCTTCTCCCCCTTGGCAACTACTGGTCTGTTGTTTATGTCTCTGAGTCTGTGCAGATCAGTTCCTTTTTGTCATATTTTCAGATTCCGCCTGTAAGTGATACCGTATGGTATTTGTCTGTCTCTTTCCGACTTCCTTCACTTAGTTTTGGGAAGTGGTAGTGGGAAGATGTCTTCCGCACCACCTTACGGAAAGACCAGAATGAACTTTTTGGCCAACCCGATGTGATGCTCTCTTGGTCCATCCGTGTTGCTGCAAGTGGCATTATTTCATCTTTTTATGGCTGAGTAGTACTCTATTATATATGTATATCTATACCATATCGTCTTGATCCCTTCATCCCTTGAGTGACATTTAGGTAGATCCCATGTCTTGGCTGTCGTGGATGGTGCCCCTATGATCGTAGGGGTGCGTGTGTCTCTTTGAATAATAGTTTTGTCTGGATGTATTACCAGGAGTGGGATTGCAGGGTCATATGGTAATTTTAGCTGTATGTTTTGAGGAACCTGCCTACTGTTTTTTATAGTGGCTGCACCAATTTATATTACCCATACAGTGTAACAGGGTTGCCTTTTCTCCACACCCTCCCCAGCATTTGTTATTTGTTGACTTTTTAATGATGGCCATTCTGACCCGTGTGAGGTGGTACCTCAGTGTACTTTTGATTTGCATTTCTCTACTCATCAGTGATGTTGAGCATCATTTCATGATTCTATTGGCCATCTGGATGTCTTCTTTGGAAAATGTCTATTTAGCTCTTCTGTGCATTTTTGACTGGGTTGTTCATTTTCCTTTTATACGTTTGTTTGTATGAGCTGTTTGTATAGTTTAGCAATTAAGCCCTTGTCGGTCACATCATTTGCAAATCTTTTCTCCCATTCCGAAGGTGATCTTTTTGTTGTGTTGATGCTTTCCTTCGATATGCAAAAGCATATAAGGATGATTAGGTCCCATTTGTTTATTTTTGCTTTCGTTTCTTTTGCATTGGGAGAGCGATCTAAGAAAATATTGCTACAATGTATGTCACAGAATGTTTTGCCTATGTTGTAGGAGTTTTATGGTGTCCTGTCTTACATTTAAGTCTTTAAGGCATTTTGAGTTTATTTTTGTATACGGTGGGAGGGAGTTTCTACCTTCATTGATTTTCATGTGTCTGTCCTCATTCCCGGTACCACTTGCTGAAGAGACCGTCTTTTCCGCATTGTATATACTTGCCTCCTTCCTGGAAGATTAATCGTCCATTGGTCTGTGGATTTAGTTTTGGGCTCCTTAATCTGTTCCAGTGGTGTATGTATCTGTTTTTGTGCCTATACCACAGTATGTTTTTTTCGATTTATTTTATTGAAGTATAGTTCACTTACAGTGCTTTGTTAATTTCTGCTGTACAGCACAGTGATTCAGTTTTACATATATATATATATATATATATATATATATATATATATATATATATATACTTTCCACATTCTTTTTTAGTACAGTTTATCAGAGGATATCGAATGTAGTTCCCTGTGCTATACAATAGGACGTTGTTGTTTCTTTTTTCTCTATAGAATAGTTTGCATCTGCGAATCCCAAACTTCCCAGCCATCCCTCTCCCAGTTCCTCTCCCCCTTGGCCACCACAGGTTTGTTTACTATGTCTTTGAGCCCCGTTCTGTTATGTAGGTATGTTCATTTGTGTCCTATTTCTGATTCCCTGTATAAGTAATATCACATGGTGTTTGTATTTCTCTTTTTGACTTCCTGCATGTAGTATGATAATCTCTAGGTCCTTCCAGGTTGCTGCAAATGGCATTATTGCATTACTTTTTACGGCTGAGTACTACTCCATTGTATACGTGTACCACATCTTCTTGATCCATTCATCTGTCGATCGACACTTAGGTTATTCCCACGTCTTGGCTTGTGAATAGTGCTGCTGTGAACATAGGTGTGCATGTATCTCTTTGAATGATAGTTTTGTCTAGATATTTGCCAACGACTAGGATTGCTGGATCATAACGTAATAACTCTTTTTGAGCTTTTTGGAGGATGCGGCTTACTGTTTCCTCTAGTTGCTACACCCATTTACATTTCCACCAGTAGTGCAGCAGGGTTCCCTCTTCTCACACCCTCTCCAGCATTTGTTCTTTGTAGGCTTTGTAGTGATGGCCATTCTGACTGGTGTGAGGTGATACCACTTTGTAGCTTTGATTTGCATTTCTCTAATAATCAGCAATGCTGAGCATTTTTCATGTGTCCATTGGCCATCTGGATGTCTTTTTTGAATAAATCTCTCTTTAAGTCCTCTGCCCATTTTTGGATTGGTTGTTTGGTTTGTTGGTTGGTTTGTATTGAGTGGTATGAGCTGCTTGTATATTTTAGAAGTTAAACCCTTGTCAGTGGTAGAGTTTGAAAACATTTTCTTTCATTCTGTAGGTTTTTTGTTTTGTTTTTTTGATGCTTTCCTTTGCTGTGGAAGAGCTTATAAGGTTGATTAGTCCCGTTTGTTTATTTTTGCTTTTAATTCTTTCTTGTTGGCCAGCTGATCTAAAAAAAAACATTGCTAGGACTTTTGTCAGAGCATGTTTCGCCTATGATTTCTTCTAGGTGTTTTATGGTGTCATGTGTTTATATTTAAGTCTTTAAGGCATTTTGAGTTTATTTTTGTGCCCGATGGGAGGGAGTGTTCTAACTTCATTCATTTACATGTGGTTGTTTATCTTTCCCTATACCACTGGCTGAAGAGACCGTCTTTTCTTCATTGTATATACTTGCTCCTTCATCACAGATTAATTGACCGTCGGTATGTGGATGTTTTTCTGGGTTCCTTATTGGGGTCCATTAATCTATATGTCTGTTTTGGTGCCAATACCACACCGTGGTGTTGTTTTTTCAATTTATTTTATTGAAGTATATTTGATATACAACGTTGTGTTAATTTTCTGCTCGGCAGCACAGTATTTAGAATTGCTATATACAGATTCTTTTCCATATTCCTTTCTGTTACAGTGTATCACAGGATGTTGTTTATAGTTGCCTGTGGTATACAGAAGGGCCTAGTTGCTTATCCATTCTCTGTGGAATGTTTTATATCTGCTAATCCCAAACTTCCAATCCATCCCTCCCCTGCCCTTCTCCCCCTTGGCAACTACTGGTCTGTTGTTTATGTCTCTGAGTCTGTGCAGATCAGTTCCTTTTTGTCATATTTTCAGATTCCGCCTGTAAGTGATACCGTATGGTATTTGTCTGTCTCTTTCCGACTTCCTTCACTTAGTTTTGGGAAGTGGTAGTGGGAAGATGTCTTCCGCACCACCTTACGGAAAGACCAGAATGAACTTTTTGGCCAACCCGATGTGATGCTCTCTTGGTCCATCCGTGTTGCTGCAAGTGGCATTATTTCATCTTTTTATGGCTGAGTAGTACTCTATTATATATGTATATCTATACCATATCGTCTTGATCCCTTCATCCCTTGAGTGACATTTAGGTAGATCCCATGTCTTGGCTGTCGTGGATGGTGCCCCTATGATCGTAGGGGTGCGTGTGTCTCTTTGAATAATAGTTTTGTCTGGATGTATTACCAGGAGTGGGATTGCAGGGTCATATGGTAATTTTAGCTGTATGTTTTGAGGAACCTGCCTACTGTTTTTTATAGTGGCTGCACCAATTTATATTACCCATACAGTGTAACAGGGTTGCCTTTTCTCCACACCCTCCCCAGCATTTGTTATTTGTTGACTTTTTAATGATGGCCATTCTGACCCGTGTGAGGTGGTACCTCAGTGTACTTTTGATTTGCATTTCTCTACTCATCAGTGATGCTGAGCATCATTTCATGATTCTATTGGCCATCTGGATGTCTTCTTTGGAAAATGTCTATTTAGCTCTTCTGTGCATTTTTGACTGGGTTGTTCATTTTCCTTTTATACGTTTGTTTGTATGAGCTGTTTGTATAGTTTAGCAATTAAGCCCTTGTCGGTCACATCATTTGCAAATCTTTTCTCCCATTCCGAAGGTGATCTTTTTGTTGTGTTGATGCTTTCCTTCGATATGCAAAAGCATATAAGGATGATTAGGTCCCATTTGTTTATTTTTGCTTTCGTTTCTTTTGCATTGGGAGAGCGATCTAAGAAAATATTGCTACAATGTATGTCACAGAATGTTTTGCCTATGTTGTAGGAGTTTTATGGTGTCCTGTCTTACATTTAAGTCTTTAAGGCATTTTGAGTTTATTTTTGTATACGGTGGGAGGGAGTTTCTACCTTCATTGATTTTCATGTGTCTGTCCTCATTCCCGGTACCACTTGCTGAAGAGACCGTCTTTTCCGCATTGTATATACTTGCCTCCTTCCTGGAAGATTAATCGTCCATTGGTCTGTGGATTTAGTTTTGGGCTCCTTAATCTGTTCCAGTGATGTATGTATCTGTTTTTGTGCCTATACCACAGTATGTTTTTTTCGATTTATTTTATTGAAGTATAGTTCACTTACAGTGCTTTGTTAATTTCTGCTGTACAGCACAGTGATTCAGTTTTACATATATATATATATATATATATATATATATATATATATATATATATATACTTTCCACATTCTTTTTTAGTACAGTTTATCAGAGGATATCGAATGTAGTTCCCTGTGCTATACAATAGGACGTTGTTGTTTCTTTTTTCTCTATAGAATAGTTTGCATCTGCGAATCCCAAACTTCCCAGCCATCCCTCTCCCAGTTCCTCTCCCCCTTGGCCACCACAGGTTTGTTTACTATGTCTTTGAGCCCCGTTCTGTTATGTAGGTATGTTCATTTGTGTCCTATTTCTGATTCCCTGTATAAGTAATATCACATGGTGTTTGTATTTCTCTTTTTGACTTCCTGCATGTAGTATGATAATCTCTAGGTCCTTCCAGGTTGCTGCAAATGGCATTATTGCATTACTTTTTACGGCTGAGTACTACTCCATTGTATACGTGTACCACATCTTCTTGATCCATTCATCTGTCGATCGACACTTAGGTTATTCCCACGTCTTGGCTTGTGAATAGTGCTGCTGTGAACATAGGTGTGCATGTATCTCTTTGAATGATAGTTTTGTCTAGATATTTGCCAACGACTAGGATTGCTGGATCATAACGTAATAACTCTTTTTGAGCTTTTTGGAGGATGCGGCTTACTGTTTCCTCTAGTTGCTACACCCATTTACATTTCCACCAGTAGTGCAGCAGGGTTCCCTCTTCTCACACCCTCTCCAGCATTTGTTCTTTGTAGGCTTTGTAGTGATGGCCATTCTGACTGGTGTGAGGTGATACCACTTTGTAGCTTTGATTTGCATTTCTCTAATAATCAGCAATGCTGAGCATTTTTCATGTGTCCATTGGCCATCTGGATGTCTTTTTTGAATAAATCTCTCTTTAAGTCCTCTGCCCATTTTTGGATTGGTTGTTTGGTTTGTTGGTTGGTTTGTATTGAGTGGTATGAGCTGCTTGTATATTTTAGAAGTTAAACCCTTGTCAGTGGTAGAGTTTGAAAACATTTTCTTTCATTCTGTAGGTTTTTTGTTTTGTTTTTTTGATGCTTTCCTTTGCTGTGGAAGAGCTTATAAGGTTGATTAGTCCCGTTTGTTTATTTTTGCTTTTAATTCTTTCTTGTTGGCCAGCTGATCTAAAAAAAAACATTGCTAGGACTTTTGTCAGAGCATGTTTCGCCTATGATTTCTTCTAGGTGTTTTATGGTGTCATGTGTTTATATTTAAGTCTTTAAGGCATTTTGAGTTTATTTTTGTGCCCGATGGGAGGGAGTGTTCTAACTTCATTCATTTACATGTGGTTGTTTATCTTTCCCTATACCACTGGCTGAAGAGACCGTCTTTTCTTCATTGTATATACTTGCTCCTTCATCACAGATTAATTGACCGTCGGTATGTGGATGTTTTTCTGGGTTCCTTATTGGGGTCCATTAATCTATATGTCTGTTTTGGTGCCAATACCACACCGTGGTGTTGTTTTTTCAATTTATTTTATTGAAGTATATTTGATATACAACGTTGTGTTAATTTTCTGCTCGGCAGCACAGTATTTAGAATTGCTATATACAGATTCTTTTCCATATTCCTTTCTGTTACAGTGTATCACAGGATGTTGTTTATAGTTGCCGGTGGTATACAGAAGGGCCTAGTTGCTTATCCATTCTCTGTGGAATGTTTTATATCTGCTAATCCCAAACTTCCAATCCATCCCTCCCCTGCCCTTCTCCCCCTTGGCAACTACTGGTCTGTTGTTTATGTCTCTGAGTCTGTGCAGATCAGTTCCTTTTTGTCATATTTTCAGATTCCGCCTGTAAGTGATACCGTATGGTATTTGTCTGTCTCTTTCCGACTTCCTTCACTTAGTTTTGGGAAGTGGTAGTGGGAAGATGTCTTCCGCACCACCTTACGGAAAGACCAGAATGAACTTTTTGGCCAACCCGATGTGATGCTCTCTTGGTCCATCCGTGTTGCTGCAAGTGGCATTATTTCATCTTTTTATGGCTGAGTAGTACTCTATTATATATGTATATCTATACCATATCGTCTTGATCCCTTCATCCCTTGAGTGACATTTAGGTAGATCCCATGTCTTGGCTGTCGTGGATGGTGCCCCTATGATCGTAGGGGTGCGTGTGTCTCTTTGAATAATAGTTTTGTCTGGATGTATTACCAGGAGTGGGATTGCAGGGTCATATGGTAATTTTAGCTGTATGTTTTGAGGAACCTGCCTACTGTTTTTTATAGTGGCTGCACCAATTTATATTACCCATACAGTGTAACAGGGTTGCCTTTTCTCCACACCCTCCCCAGCATTTGTTATTTGTTGACTTTTTAATGATGGCCATTCTGACCCGTGTGAGGTGGTACCTCAGTGTACTTTTGATTTGCATTTCTCTACTCATCAGTGATGTTGAGCATCATTTCATGATTCTATTGGCCATCTGGATGTCTTCTTTGGAAAATGTCTATTTAGCTCTTCTGTGCATTTTTGACTGGGTTGTTCATTTTCCTTTTATACGTTTGTTTGTATGAGCTGTTTGTATAGTTTAGCAATTAAGCCCTTGTCGGTCACATCATTTGCAAATCTTTTCTCCCATTCCGAAGGTGATCTTTTTGTTGTGTTGATGCTTTCCTTCGATATGCAAAAGCATATAAGGATGATTAGGTCCCATTTGTTTATTTTTGCTTTCGTTTCTTTTGCATTGGGAGAGCGATCTAAGAAAATATTGCTACAATGTATGTCACAGAATGTTTTGCCTATGTTGTAGGAGTTTTATGGTGTCCTGTCTTACATTTAAGTCTTTAAGGCATTTTGAGTTTATTTTTGTATACGGTGGGAGGGAGTTTCTACCTTCATTGATTTTCATGTGTCTGTCCTCATTCCCGGTACCACTTGCTGAAGAGACCGTCTTTTCCGCATTGTATATACTTGCCTCCTTCCTGGAAGATTAATCGTCCATTGGTCTGTGGATTTAGTTTTGGGCTCCTTAATCTGTTCCAGTGGTGTATGTATCTGTTTTTGTGCCTATACCACAGTATGTTTTTTTCGATTTATTTTATTGAAGTATAGTTCACTTACAGTGCTTTGTTAATTTCTGCTGTACAGCACAGTGATTCAGTTTTACATATATATATATATATATATATATATATATATATATATACTTTCCACATTCTTTTTTAGTACAGTTTATCAGAGGATATCGAATGTAGTTCCCTGTGCTATACAATAGGACGTTGTTGTTTCTTTTTTCTCTATAGAATAGTTTGCATCTGCGAATCCCAAACTTCCCAGCCATCCCTCTCCCAGTTCCTCTCCCCCTTGGCCACCACAGGTTTGTTTACTATGTCTTTGAGCCCCGTTCTGTTATGTAGGTATGTTCATTTGTGTCCTATTTCTGATTCCCTGTATAAGTAATATCACATGGTGTTTGTATTTCTCTTTTTGACTTCCTGCATGTAGTATGATAATCTCTAGGTCCTTCCAGGTTGCTGCAAATGGCATTATTGCATTACTTTTTACGGCTGAGTACTACTCCATTGTATACGTGTACCACATCTTCTTGATCCATTCATCTGTCGATCGACACTTAGGTTATTCCCACGTCTTGGCTTGTGAATAGTGCTGCTGTGAACATAGGTGTGCATGTATCTCTTTGAATGATAGTTTTGTCTAGATATTTGCCAACGACTAGGATTGCTGGATCATAACGTAATAACTCTTTTTGAGCTTTTTGGAGGATGCGGCTTACTGTTTCCTCTAGTTGCTACACCCATTTACATTTCCACCAGTAGTGCAGCAGGGTTCCCTCTTCTCACACCCTCTCCAGCATTTGTTCTTTGTAGGCTTTGTAGTGATGGCCATTCTGACTGGTGTGAGGTGATACCACTTTGTAGCTTTGATTTGCATTTCTCTAATAATCAGCAATGCTGAGCATTTTTCATGTGTCCATTGGCCATCTGGATGTCTTTTTTGAATAAATCTCTCTTTAAGTCCTCTGCCCATTTTTGGATTGGTTGTTTGGTTTGTTGGTTGGTTTGTATTGAGTGGTATGAGCTGCTTGTATATTTTAGAAGTTAAACCCTTGTCAGTGGTAGAGTTTGAAAACATTTTCTTTCATTCTGTAGGTTTTTTGTTTTGTTTTTTTGATGCTTTCCTTTGCTGTGGAAGAGCTTATAAGGTTGATTAGTCCCGTTTGTTTATTTTTGCTTTTAATTCTTTCTTGTTGGCCAGCTGATCTAAAAAAAAACATTGCTAGGACTTTTGTCAGAGCATGTTTCGCCTATGATTTCTTCTAGGTGTTTTATGGTGTCATGTGTTTATATTTAAGTCTTTAAGGCATTTTGAGTTTATTTTTGTGCCCGATGGGAGGGAGTGTTCTAACTTCATTCATTTACATGTGGTTGTTTATCTTTCCCTATACCACTGGCTGAAGAGACCGTCTTTTCTTCATTGTATATACTTGCTCCTTCATCACAGATTAATTGACCGTCGGTATGTGGATGTTTTTCTGGGTTCCTTATTGGGGTCCATTAATCTATATGTCTGTTTTGGTGCCAATACCACACCGTGGTGTTGTTTTTTCAATTTATTTTATTGAAGTATATTTGATATACAACGTTGTGTTAATTTTCTGCTCGGCAGCACAGTATTTAGAATTGCTATATACAGATTCTTTTCCATATTCCTTTCTGTTACAGTGTATCACAGGATGTTGTTTATAGTTGCCTGTGGTATACAGAAGGGCCTAGTTGCTTATCCATTCTCTGTGGAATGTTTTATATCTGCTAATCCCAAACTTCCAATCCATCCCTCCCCTGCCCTTCTCCCCCTTGGCAACTACTGGTCTGTTGTTTATGTCTCTGAGTCTGTGCAGATCAGTTCCTTTTTGTCATATTTTCAGATTCCGCCTGTAAGTGATACCGTATGGTATTTGTCTGTCTCTTTCCGACTTCCTTCACTTAGTTTTGGGAAGTGGTAGTGGGAAGATGTCTTCCGCACCACCTTACGGAAAGACCAGAATGAACTTTTTGGCCAACCCGATGTGATGCTCTCTTGGTCCATCCGTGTTGCTGCAAGTGGCATTATTTCATCTTTTTATGGCTGAGTAGTACTCTATTATATATGTATATCTATACCATATCGTCTTGATCCCTTCATCCCTTGAGTGACATTTAGGTAGATCCCATGTCTTGGCTGTCGTGGATGGTGCCCCTATGATCGTAGGGGTGCGTGTGTCTCTTTGAATAATAGTTTTGTCTGGATGTATTACCAGGAGTGGGATTGCAGGGTCATATGGTAATTTTAGCTGTATGTTTTGAGGAACCTGCCTACTGTTTTTTATAGTGGCTGCACCAATTTATATTACCCATACAGTGTAACAGGGTTGCCTTTTCTCCACACCCTCCCCAGCATTTGTTATTTGTTGACTTTTTAATGATGGCCATTCTGACCCGTGTGAGGTGGTACCTCAGTGTACTTTTGATTTGCATTTCTCTACTCATCAGTGATGCTGAGCATCATTTCATGATTCTATTGGCCATCTGGATGTCTTCTTTGGAAAATGTCTATTTAGCTCTTCTGTGCATTTTTGACTGGGTTGTTCATTTTCCTTTTATACGTTTGTTTGTATGAGCTGTTTGTATAGTTTAGCAATTAAGCCCTTGTCGGTCACATCATTTGCAAATCTTTTCTCCCATTCCGAAGGTGATCTTTTTGTTGTGTTGATGCTTTCCTTCGATATGCAAAAGCATATAAGGATGATTAGGTCCCATTTGTTTATTTTTGCTTTCGTTTCTTTTGCATTGGGAGAGCGATCTAAGAAAATATTGCTACAATGTATGTCACAGAATGTTTTGCCTATGTTGTAGGAGTTTTATGGTGTCCTGTCTTACATTTAAGTCTTTAAGGCATTTTGAGTTTATTTTTGTATACGGTGGGAGGGAGTTTCTACCTTCATTGATTTTCATGTGTCTGTCCTCATTCCCGGTACCACTTGCTGAAGAGACCGTCTTTTCCGCATTGTATATACTTGCCTCCTTCCTGGAAGATTAATCGTCCATTGGTCTGTGGATTTAGTTTTGGGCTCCTTAATCTGTTCCAGTGATGTATGTATCTGTTTTTGTGCCTATACCACAGTATGTTTTTTTCGATTTATTTTATTGAAGTATAGTTCACTTACAGTGCTTTGTTAATTTCTGCTGTACAGCACAGTGATTCAGTTTTACATATATATATATATATATATATATATATATATATATACTTTCCACATTCTTTTTTAGTACAGTTTATCAGAGGATATCGAATGTAGTTCCCTGTGCTATACAATAGGACGTTGTTGTTTCTTTTTTCTCTATAGAATAGTTTGCATCTGCGAATCCCATACTTCCCAGCCATCCCTCTCCCAGTTCCTCTCCCCCTTGGCCACCACAGGTTTGTTTACTATGTCTTTGAGCCCCGTTCTGTTATGTAGGTATGTTCATTTGTGTCCTATTTCTGATTCCCTGTATAAGTAATATCACATGGTGTTTGTATTTCTCTTTTTGACTTCCTGCATGTAGTATGATAATCTCTAGGTCCTTCCAGGTTGCTGCAAATGGCATTATTGCATTACTTTTTACGGCTGAGTACTACTCCATTGTATACGTGTACCACATCTTCTTGATCCATTCATCTGTCGATCGACACTTAGGTTATTCCCACGTCTTGGCTTGTGAATAGTGCTGCTGTGAACATAGGTGTGCATGTATCTCTTTGAATGATAGTTTTGTCTAGATATTTGCCAACGACTAGGATTGCTGGATCATAACGTAATAACTCTTTTTGAGCTTTTTGGAGGATGCGGCTTACTGTTTCCTCTAGTTGCTACACCCATTTACATTTCCACCAGTAGTGCAGCAGGGTTCCCTCTTCTCACACCCTCTCCAGCATTTGTTCTTTGTAGGCTTTGTAGTGATGGCCATTCTGACTGGTGTGAGGTGATACCACTTTGTAGTTTTGATTTGCATTTCTCTAATAATCAGCAATGCTGAGCATTTTTCATGTGTCCATTGGCCATCTGGATGTCTTTTTTGAATAAATCTCTCTTTAAGTCCTCTGCCCATTTTTGGATTGGTTGTTTGGTTTGTTGGTTGGTTTGTATTGAGTGGTATGAGCTGCTTGTATATTTTAGAAGTTAAACCCTTGTCAGTGGTAGAGTTTGAAAACATTTTCTTTCATTCTGTAGGTTTTTTGTTTTGTTTTTTTGATGCTTTCCTTTGCTGTGGAAGAGCTTATAAGGTTGATTAGTCCCGTTTGTTTATTTTTGCTTTTAATTCTTTCTTGTTGGCCAGCTGATCTAAAAAAAAACATTGCTAGGACTTTTGTCAGAGCATGTTTCGCCTATGATTTCTTCTAGGTGTTTTATGGTGTCATGTGTTTATATTTAAGTCTTTAAGGCATTTTGAGTTTATTTTTGTGCCCGATGGGAGGGAGTGTTCTAACTTCATTCATTTACATGTGGTTGTTTATCTTTCCCTATACCACTGGCTGAAGAGACCGTCTTTTCTTCATTGTATATACTTGCTCCTTCATCACAGATTAATTGACCGTCGGTATGTGGATGTTTTTCTGGGTTCCTTATTGGGGTCCATTAATCTATATGTCTGTTTTGGTGCCAATACCACACCGTGGTGTTGTTTTTTCAATTTATTTTATTGAAGTATATTTGATATACAACGTTGTGTTAATTTTCTGCTCGGCAGCACAGTATTTAGAATTGCTATATACAGATTCTTTTCCATATTCCTTTCTGTTACAGTGTATCACAGGATGTTGTTTATAGTTGCCTGTGGTATACAGAAGGGCCTAGTTGCTTATCCATTCTCTGTGGAATGTTTTATATCTGCTAATCCCAAACTTCCAATCCATCCCTCCCCTGCCCTTCTCCCCCTTGGCAACTACTGGTCTGTTGTTTATGTCTCTGAGTCTGTGCAGATCAGTTCCTTTTTGTCATATTTTCAGATTCCGCCTGTAAGTGATACCGTATGGTATTTGTCTGTCTCTTTCCGACTTCCTTCACTTAGTTTTGGGAAGTGGTAGTGGGAAGATGTCTTCCGCACCACCTTACGGAAAGACCAGAATGAACTTTTTGGCCAACCCGATGTGATGCTCTCTTGGTCCATCCGTGTTGCTGCAAGTGGCATTATTTCATCTTTTTATGGCTGAGTAGTACTCTATTATATATGTATATCTATACCATATCGTCTTGATCCCTTCATCCCTTGAGTGACATTTAGGTAGATCCCATGTCTTGGCTGTCGTGGATGGTGCCCCTATGATCGTAGGGGTGCGTGTGTCTCTTTGAATAATAGTTTTGTCTGGATGTATTACCAGGAGTGGGATTGCAGGGTCATATGGTAATTTTAGCTGTATTTTTTGAGGAACCTGCCTACTGTTTTTTATAGTGGCTGCACCAATTTATATTACCCATACAGTGTAACAGGGTTGCCTTTTCTCCACACCCTCCCCAGCATTTGTTATTTGTTGACTTTTTAATGATGGCCATTCTGACCCGTGTGAGGTGGTACCTCAGTGTACTTTTGATTTGCATTTCTCTACTCATCAGTGATGTTGAGCATCATTTCATGATTCTATTGGCCATCTGGATGTCTTCTTTGGAAAATGTCTATTTAGCTCTTCTGTGCATTTTTGACTGGGTTGTTCATTTTCCTTTTATACGTTTGTTTGTATGAGCTGTTTGTATAGTTTAGCAATTAAGCCCTTGTCGGTCACATCATTTGCAAATCTTTTCTCCCATTCCGAAGGTGATCTTTTTGTTGTGTTGATGCTTTCCTTCGATATGCAAAAGCATATAAGGATGATTAGGTCCCATTTGTTTATTTTTGCTTTCGTTTCTTTTGCATTGGGAGAGCGATCTAAGAAAATATTGCTACAATGTATGTCACAGAATGTTTTGCCTATGTTGTAGGAGTTTTATGGTGTCCTGTCTTACATTTAAGTCTTTAAGGCATTTTGAGTTTATTTTTGTATACGGTGGGAGGGAGTTTCTACCTTCATTGATTTTCATGTGTCTGTCCTCATTCCCGGTACCACTTGCTGAAGAGACCGTCTTTTCCGCATTGTATATACTTGCCTCCTTCCTGGAAGATTAATCGTCCATTGGTCTGTGGATTTAGTTTTGGGCTCCTTAATCTGTTCCAGTGATGTATGTATCTGTTTTTGTGCCTATACCACAGTATGTTTTTTTCGATTTATTTTATTGAAGTATAGTTCACTTACAGTGCTTTGTTAATTTCTGCTGTACAGCACAGTGATTCAGTTTTACATATATATATATATATATATATATATATACTTTCCACATTCTTTTTTAGTACAGTTTATCAGAGGATATCGAATGTAGTTCCCTGTGCTATACAATAGGACGTTGTTGTTTCTTTTTTCTCTATAGAATAGTTTGCATCTGCGAATCCCAAACTTCCCAGCCATCCCTCTCCCAGTTCCTCTCCCCCTTGGCCACCACAGGTTTGTTTACTATGTCTTTGAGCCCCGTTCTGTTATGTAGGTATGTTCATTTGTGTCCTATTTCTGATTCCCTGTATAAGTAATATCACATGGTGTTTGTATTTCTCTTTTTGACTTCCTGCATGTAGTATGATAATCTCTAGGTCCTTCCAGGTTGCTGCAAATGGCATTATTGCATTACTTTTTACGGCTGAGTACTACTCCATTGTATACGTGTACCACATCTTCTTGATCCATTCATCTGTCGATCGACACTTAGGTTATTCCCACGTCTTGGCTTGTGAATAGTGCTGCTGTGAACATAGGTGTGCATGTATCTCTTTGAATGATAGTTTTGTCTAGATATTTGCCAACGACTAGGATTGCTGGATCATAACGTAATAACTCTTTTTGAGCTTTTTGGAGGATGCGGCTTACTGTTTCCTCTAGTTGCTACACCCATTTACATTTCCACCAGTAGTGCAGCAGGGTTCCCTCTTCTCACACCCTCTCCAGCATTTGTTCTTTGTAGGCTTTGTAGTGATGGCCATTCTGACTGGTGTGAGGTGATACCACTTTGTAGCTTTGATTTGCATTTCTCTAATAATCAGCAATGCTGAGCATTTTTCATGTGTCCATTGGCCATCTGGATGTCTTTTTTGAATAAATCTCTCTTTAAGTCCTCTGCCCATTTTTGGATTGGTTGTTTGGTTTGTTGGTTGGTTTGTATTGAGTGGTATGAGCTGCTTGTATATTTTAGAAGTTAAACCCTTGTCAGTGGTAGAGTTTGAAAACATTTTCTTTCATTCTGTAGGTTTTTTGTTTTGTTTTTTTGATGCTTTCCTTTGCTGTGGAAGAGCTTATAAGGTTGATTAGTCCCGTTTGTTTATTTTTGCTTTTAATTCTTTCTTGTTGGCCAGCTGATCTAAAAAAAAACATTGCTAGGACTTTTGTCAGAGCATGTTTCGCCTATGATTTCTTCTAGGTGTTTTATGGTGTCATGTGTTTATATTTAAGTCTTTAAGGCATTTTGAGTTTATTTTTGTGCCCGATGGGAGGGAGTGTTCTAACTTCATTCATTTACATGTGGTTGTTTATCTTTCCCTATACCACTGGCTGAAGAGACCGTCTTTTCTTCATTGTATATACTTGCTCCTTCATCACAGATTAATTGACCGTCGGTATGTGGATGTTTTTCTGGGTTCCTTATTGGGGTCCATTAATCTATATGTCTGTTTTGGTGCCAATACCACACCGTGGTGTTGTTTTTTCAATTTATTTTATTGAAGTATATTTGATATACAACGTTGTGTTAATTTTCTGCTCGGCAGCACAGTATTTAGAATTGCTATATACAGATTCTTTTCCATATTCCTTTCTGTTACAGTGTATCACAGGATGTTGTTTATAGTTGCCTGTGGTATACAGAAGGGCCTAGTTGCTTATCCATTCTCTGTGGAATGTTTTATATCTGCTAATCCCAAACTTCCAATCCATCCCTCCCCTGCCCTTCTCCCCCTTGGCAACTACTGGTCTGTTGTTTATGTCTCTGAGTCTGTGCAGATCAGTTCCTTTTTGTCATATTTTCAGATTCCGCCTGTAAGTGATACCGTATGGTATTTGTCTGTCTCTTTCCGACTTCCTTCACTTAGTTTTGGGAAGTGGTAGTGGGAAGATGTCTTCCGCACCACCTTACGGAAAGACCAGAATGAACTTTTTGGCCAACCCGATGTGATGCTCTCTTGGTCCATCCGTGTTGCTGCAAGTGGCATTATTTCATCTTTTTATGGCTGAGTAGTACTCTATTATATATGTATATCTATACCATATCGTCTTGATCCCTTCATCCCTTGAGTGACATTTAGGTAGATCCCATGTCTTGGCTGTCGTGGATGGTGCCCCTATGATCGTAGGGGTGCGTGTGTCTCTTTGAATAATAGTTTTGTCTGGATGTATTACCAGGAGTGGGATTGCAGGGTCATATGGTAATTTTAGCTGTATGTTTTGAGGAACCTGCCTACTGTTTTTTATAGTGGCTGCACCAATTTATATTACCCATACAGTGTAACAGGGTTGCCTTTTCTCCACACCCTCCCCAGCATTTGTTATTTGTTGACTTTTTAATGATGGCCATTCTGACCCGTGTGAGGTGGTACCTCAATGTACTTTTGATTTGCATTTCTCTACTCATCAGTGATGTTGAGCATCATTTCATGATTCTATTGGCCATCTGGATGTCTTCTTTGGAAAATGTCTATTTAGCTCTTCTGTGCATTTTTGACTGGGTTGTTCATTTTCCTTTTATACGTTTGTTTGTATGAGCTGTTTGTATAGTTTAGCAATTAAGCCCTTGTCGGTCACATCATTTGCAAATCTTTTCTCCCATTCCGAAGGTGATCTTTTTGTTGTGTTGATGCTTTCCTTCGATATGCAAAAGCATATAAGGATGATTAGGTCCCATTTGTTTATTTTTGCTTTCGTTTCTTTTGCATTGGGAGAGCGATCTAAGAAAATATTGCTACAATGTATGTCACAGAATGTTTTGCCTATGTTGTAGGAGTTTTATGGTGTCCTGTCTTACATTTAAGTCTTTAAGGCATTTTGAGTTTATTTTTGTATACGGTGGGAGGGAGTTTCTACCTTCATTGATTTTCATGTGTCTGTCCTCATTCCCGGTACCACTTGCTGAAGAGACCGTCTTTTCCGCATTGTATATACTTGCCTCCTTCCTGGAAGATTAATCGTCCATTGGTCTGTGGATTTAGTTTTGGGCTCCTTAATCTGTTCCAGTGATGTATGTATCTGTTTTTGTGCCTATACCACAGTATGTTTTTTTCGATTTATTTTATTGAAGTATAGTTCACTTACAGTGCTTTGTTAATTTCTGCTGTACAGCACAGTGATTCAGTTTTACATATATATATATATACTTTCCACATTCTTTTTTAGTACAGTTTATCAGAGGATATCGAATGTAGTTCCCTGTGCTATACAATAGGACGTTGTTGTTTCTTTTTTCTCTATAGAATAGTTTGCATCTGCGAATCCCAAACTTCCCAGCCATCCCTCTCCCAGTTCCTCTCCCCCTTGGCCACCACAGGTTTGTTTACTATGTCTTTGAGCCCCGTTCTGTTATGTAGGTATGTTCATTTGTGTCCTATTTCTGATTCCCTGTATAAGTAATATCACATGGTGTTTGTATTTCTCTTTTTGACTTCCTGCATGTAGTATGATAATCTCTAGGTCCTTCCAGGTTGCTGCAAATGGCATTATTGCATTACTTTTTACGGCTGAGTACTACTCCATTGTATACGTGTACCACATCTTCTTGATCCATTCATCTGTCGATCGACACTTAGGTTATTCCCATGTCTTGGCTTGTGAATAGTGCTGCTGTGAACATAGGTGTGCATGTATCTCTTTGAATGATAGTTTTGTCTAGATATTTGCCAACGACTAGGATTGCTGGATCATAACGTAATAACTCTTTTTGAGCTTTTTGGAGGATGCGGCTTACTGTTTCCTCTAGTTGCTACACCCATTTACATTTCCACCAGTAGTGCAGCAGGGTTCCCTCTTCTCACACCCTCTCCAGCATTTGTTCTTTGTAGGCTTTGTAGTGATGGCCATTCTGACTGGTGTGAGGTGATACCACTTTGTAGCTTTGATTTGCATTTCTCTAATAATCAGCAATGCTGAGCATTTTTCATGTGTCCATTGGCCATCTGGATGTCTTTTTTGAATAAATCTCTCTTTAAGTCCTCTGCCCATTTTTGGATTGGTTGTTTGGTTTGTTGGTTGGTTTGTATTGAGTGGTATGAGCTGCTTGTATATTTTAGAAGTTAAACCCTTGTCAGTGGTAGAGTTTGAAAACATTTTCTTTCATTCTGTAGGTTTTTTGTTTTGTTTTTTTGATGCTTTCCTTTGCTGTGGAAGAGCTTATAAGGTTGATTAGTCCCGTTTGTTTATTTTTGCTTTTAATTCTTTCTTGTTGGCCAGCTGATCTAAAAAAAAACATTGCTAGGACTTTTGTCAGAGCATGTTTCGCCTATGATTTCTTCTAGGTGTTTTATGGTGTCATGTGTTTATATTTAAGTCTTTAAGGCATTTTGAGTTTATTTTTGTGCCCGATGGGAGGGAGTGTTCTAACTTCATTCATTTACATGTGGTTGTTTATCTTTCCCTATACCACTGGCTGAAGAGACCGTCTTTTCTTCATTGTATATACTTGCTCCTTCATCACAGATTAATTGACCGTCGGTATGTGGATGTTTTTCTGGGTTCCTTATTGGGGTCCATTAATCTATATGTCTGTTTTGGTGCCAATACCACACCGTGGTGTTGTTTTTTCAATTTATTTTATTGAAGTATATTTGATATACAACGTTGTGTTAATTTTCTGCTCGGCAGCACAGTATTTAGAATTGCTATATACAGATTCTTTTCCGTATTCCTTTCTGTTACAGTGTATCACAGGATGTTGTTTATAGTTGCCTGTGGTATACAGAAGGGCCTAGTTGCTTATCCATTCTCTGTGGAATGTTTTATATCTGCTAATCCCAAACTTCCAATCCATCCCTCCCCTGCCCTTCTCCCCCTTGGCAACTACTGGTCTGTTGTTTATGTCTCTGAGTCTGTGCAGATCAGTTCCTTTTTGTCATATTTTCAGATTCCGCCTGTAAGTGATACCGTATGGTATTTGTCTGTCTCTTTCCGACTTCCTTCACTTAGTTTTGGGAAGTGGTAGTGGGAAGATGTCTTCCGCACCACCTTACGGAAAGACCAGAATGAACTTTTTGGCCAACCCGATGTGATGCTCTCTTGGTCCATCCGTGTTGCTGCAAGTGGCATTATTTCATCTTTTTATGGCTGAGTAGTACTCTATTATATATGTATATCTATACCATATCGTCTTGATCCCTTCATCCCTTGAGTGACATTTAGGTAGATCCCATGTCTTGGCTGTCGTGGATGGTGCCCCTATGATCGTAGGGGTGCGTGTGTCTCTTTGAATAATAGTTTTGTCTGGATGTATTACCAGGAGTGGGATTGCAGGGTCATATGGTAATTTTAGCTGTATGTTTTGAGGAACCTGCCTACTGTTTTTTATAGTGGCTGCACCAATTTATATTACCCATACAGTGTAACAGGGTTGCCTTTTCTCCACACCCTCCCCAGCATTTGTTATTTGTTGACTTTTTAATGATGGCCATTCTGACCCGTGTGAGGTGGTACCTCAGTGTACTTTTGATTTGCATTTCTCTACTCATCAGTGATGTTGAGCATCATTTCATGATTCTATTGGCCATCTGGATGTCTTCTTTGGAAAATGTCTATTTAGCTCTTCTGTGCATTTTTGACTGGGTTGTTCATTTTCCTTTTATACGTTTGTTTGTATGAGCTGTTTGTATAGTTTAGCAATTAAGCCCTTGTCGGTCACATCATTTGCAAATCTTTTCTCCCATTCCGAAGGTGATCTTTTTGTTGTGTTGATGCTTTCCTTCGATATGCAAAAGCATATAAGGATGATTAGGTCCCATTTGTTTATTTTTGCTTTCGTTTCTTTTGCATTGGGAGAGCGATCTAAGAAAATATTGCTACAATGTATGTCACAGAATGTTTTGCCTATGTTGTAGGAGTTTTATGGTGTCCTGTCTTACATTTAAGTCTTTAAGGCATTTTGAGTTTATTTTTGTATACGGTGGGAGGGAGTTTCTACCTTCATTGATTTTCATGTGTCTGTCCTCATTCCCGGTACCACTTGCTGAAGAGACCGTCTTTTCCGCATTGTATATACTTGCCTCCTTCCTGGAAGATTAATCGTCCATTGGTCTGTGGATTTAGTTTTGGGCTCCTTAATCTGTTCCAGTGATGTATGTATCTGTTTTTGTGCCTATACCACAGTATGTTTTTTTCGATTTATTTTATTGAAGTATAGTTCACTTACAGTGCTTTGTTAATTTCTGCTGTACAGCACAGTGATTCAGTTTTACATATATATATATATATATATATATATATATATATATATATATATATATATATACTTTCCACATTCTTTTTTAGTACAGTTTATCAGAGGATATCGAATGTAGTTCCCTGTGCTATACAATAGGACGTTGTTGTTTCTTTTTTCTCTATAGAATAGTTTGCATCTGCGAATCCCAAACTTCCCAGCCATCCCTCTCCCAGTTCCTCTCCCCCTTGGCCACCACAGGTTTGTTTACTATGTCTTTGAGCCCCGTTCTGTTATGTAGGTATGTTCATTTGTGTCCTATTTCTGATTCCCTGTATAAGTAATATCACATGATGTTTGTATTTCTCTTTTTGACTTCCTGCATGTAGTATGATAATCTCTAGGTCCTTCCAGGTTGCTGCAAATGGCATTATTGCATTACTTTTTACGGCTGAGTACTACTCCATTGTATACGTGTACCACATCTTCTTGATCCATTCATCTGTCGATCGACACTTAGGTTATTCCCATGTCTTGGCTTGTGAATAGTGCTGCTGTGAACATAGGTGTGCATGTATCTCTTTGAATGATAGTTTTGTCTAGATATTTGCCAACGACTAGGATTGCTGGATCATAACGTAATAACTCTTTTTGAGCTTTTTGGAGGATGCGGCTTACTGTTTCCTCTAGTTGCTACACCCATTTACATTTCCACCAGTAGTGCAGCAGGGTTCCCTCTTCTCACACCCTCTCCAGCATTTGTTCTTTGTAGGCTTTGTAGTGATGGCCATTCTGACTGGTGTGAGGTGATACCACTTTGTAGCTTTGATTTGCATTTCTCTAATAATCAGCAATGCTGAGCATTTTTCATGTGTCCATTGGCCATCTGGATGTCTTTTTTGAATAAATCTCTCTTTAAGTCCTCTGCCCATTTTTGGATTGGTTGTTTGGTTTGTTGGTTGGTTTGTATTGAGTGGTATGAGCTGCTTGTATATTTTAGAAGTTAAACCCTTGTCAGTGGTAGAGTTTGAAAACATTTTCTTTCATTCTGTAGGTTTTTTGTTTTGTTTTTTTGATGCTTTCCTTTGCTGTGGAAGAGCTTATAAGGTTGATTAGTCCCGTTTGTTTATTTTTGCTTTTAATTCTTTCTTGTTGGCCAGCTGATCTAAAAAAAAACATTGCTAGGACTTTTGTCAGAGCATGTTTCGCCTATGATTTCTTCTAGGTGTTTTATGGTGTCATGTGTTTATATTTAAGTCTTTAAGGCATTTTGAGTTTATTTTTGTGCCCGATGGGAGGGAGTGTTCTAACTTCATTCATTTACATGTGGTTGTTTATCTTTCCCTATACCACTGGCTGAAGAGACCGTCTTTTCTTCATTGTATATACTTGCTCCTTCATCACAGATTAATTGACCGTCGGTATGTGGATGTTTTTCTGGGTTCCTTATTGGGGTCCATTAATCTATATGTCTGTTTTGGTGCCAATACCACACCGTGGTGTTGTTTTTTCAATTTATTTTATTGAAGTATATTTGATATACAACGTTGTGTTAATTTTCTGCTCGGCAGCACAGTATTTAG
This sequence comes from Mesoplodon densirostris, assembly GCF_025265405.1. NCBI lineage: Eukaryota > Metazoa > Chordata > Mammalia > Artiodactyla > Ziphiidae > Mesoplodon > Mesoplodon densirostris. Next base: position 120,411,982 of record NC_082663.1, on the reverse strand, counting down.
AATTGCTATATACAGATTCTTTTCCATATTCCTTTCTGTTACAGTGTATCACAGGATGTTGTTTATAGTTGCCTGTGGTATACAGAAGGGCCTAGTTGCTTATCCATTCTCTGTGGAATGTTTTATATCTGCTAATCCCAAACTTCCAATCCATCCCTCCCCTGCCCTTCTCCCCCTTGGCAACTACTGGTCTGTTGTTTATGTCTCTGAGTCTGTGCAGATCAGTTCCTTTTTGTCATATTTTCAGATTCCGCCTGTAAGTGATACCGTATGGTATTTGTCTGTCTCTTTCCGACTTCCTTCACTTAGTTTTGGGAAGTGGTAGTGGGAAGATGTCTTCCGCACCACCTTACGGAAAGACCAGAATGAACTTTTTGGCCAACCCGATGTGATGCTCTCTTGGTCCATCCGTGTTGCTGCAAGTGGCATTATTTCATCTTTTTATGGCTGAGTAGTACTCTATTATATATGTATATCTATACCATATCGTCTTGATCCCTTCATCCCTTGAGTGACATTTAGGTAGATCCCATGTCTTGGCTGTCGTGGATGGTGCCCCTATGATCGTAGGGGTGCGTGTGTCTCTTTGAATAATAGTTTTGTCTGGATGTATTACCAGGAGTGGGATTGCAGGGTCATATGGTAATTTTAGCTGTATGTTTTGAGGAACCTGCCTACTGTTTTTTATAGTGGCTGCACCAATTTATATTACCCATACAGTGTAACAGGGTTGCCTTTTCTCCACACCCTCCCCAGCATTTGTTATTTGTTGACTTTTTAATGATGGCCATTCTGACCCGTGTGAGGTGGTACCTCAATGTACTTTTGATTTGCATTTCTCTACTCATCAGTGATGTTGAGCATCATTTCATGATTCTATTGGCCATCTGGATGTCTTCTTTGGAAAATGTCTATTTAGCTCTTCTGTGCATTTTTGACTGGGTTGTTCATTTTCCTTTTATACGTTTGTTTGTATGAGCTGTTTGTATAGTTTAGCAATTAAGCCCTTGTCGGTCACATCATTTGCAAATCTTTTCTCCCATTCCGAAGGTGATCTTTTTGTTGTGTTGATGCTTTCCTTCGATATGCAAAAGCATATAAGGATGATTAGGTCCCATTTGTTTATTTTTGCTTTCGTTTCTTTTGCATTGGGAGAGCGATCTAAGAAAATATTGCTACAATGTATGTCACAGAATGTTTTGCCTATGTTGTAGGAGTTTTATGGTGTCCTGTCTTACATTTAAGTCTTTAAGGCATTTTGAGTTTATTTTTGTATACGGTGGGAGGGAGTTTCTACCTTCATTGATTTTCATGTGTCTGTCCTCATTCCCGGTACCACTTGCTGAAGAGACCGTCTTTTCCGCATTGTATATACTTGCCTCCTTCCTGGAAGATTAATCGTCCATTGGTCTGTGGATTTAGTTTTGGGCTCCTTAATCTGTTCCAGTGATGTATGTATCTGTTTTTGTGCCTATACCACAGTATGTTTTTTTCGATTTATTTTATTGAAGTATAGTTCACTTACAGTGCTTTGTTAATTTCTGCTGTACAGCACAGTGATTCAGTTTTACATATATATATATATACTTTCCACATTCTTTTTTAGTACAGTTTATCAGAGGATATCGAATGTAGTTCCCTGTGCTATACAATAGGACGTTGTTGTTTCTTTTTTCTCTATAGAATAGTTTGCATCTGTGAATCCCAAACTTCCCAGCCATCCCTCTCCCAGTTCCTCTCCTCCTTGGCCACTGCTGGTCTGTTTTGTATGTCTTTGTGTCTGTGTCTGTTTTTTTTTTTTTTTTTTTTTTTTTTGCCGTACGCGGGCCTCTCACTGTTGTGGCGTCTCCCGTTGCGGAGCACAGGCTCCGGATGCGCAGGCTCAGCGGCCATGGCTCACGGGCCCAGCCACTCCGCGGCATTTGGGATCCTCCCAGACCGGGGCACGAACCCGTATCCCCTGCATCGGCAGGCGGACTCTCAACCACTGCGCCACCAGGGAGGCCCTCTGTGTCTGTTTTGTAAGTAAGTTCATTTGTGTCGTATTTCTGATTCCCTGTATATGTAGTATCACATGGTAGTTGTGTTTGTCTTTTTGACTTTCTGCAGGTAGTATGACTTCCTGCATGACTTCCTGCATGTAGTATGACTGTCAGTGTGTGGATGTATTTCCGAGTTCCTTATTTTTTTCCAGTTATCTATTTGTCTGTTTTTGTGCCAATACCACACTGTGGGTTTATTATTTCTTTAATAGAATTGTGCTTGTTTTACAACATTGTGTCCATTTCTGCTGTACAGCACAGTGATTCAGTTTTATTGACATATTCTTTTTCATATTCCTTTCCATTACAGTTTATCACAGGATATTGTATATAGTTCCCTGTGGTATACAGTAGGACCTTGTTGTTTATCCATTCTGTATATAATAGTTTGCATGTGCTAATCTGAAACTCCCAGTCTAGCCCTCTCCTAGTTCCTCTCCTTCTTGGCAACCACACTTCTGTTCTCTGTGTCTTTGAGTCTGTTTCTGTTTGTAGATGAGTTCATTTTGTCATATTTCAGATTCCACATGTAAGTGATACCATATGTATTTTGTTTTTTCTTTTTGACTTCCTTCACTTAGTTTTGGTAAGTGGTACTGGGAAGATGTTTTCCATACGATGTTATGGATAGAGCGGAATGAACTTGTTGGCCAACCGAATGTGATGAATCTCTTGGTCCATCCGTGTTGCTGCAAATGGCATTATTTCATTCCTTTTTATGGCTGAGTAGTACTCCATTATTTATATATACCATATCGTCTTGATCCATTCATCTCTTGACTTTTAGGTTGTTTCCATGTCTTGGGTATTGTGGATAGCGCTCCTATGAACATAGGGGTACATGTATCTCTTTGAATGATAGTTTTGTCTGGATATATGCCAAGGAATGGGATTGCTGGATCATAATATAACTCTTTTGGAACTTTTTGGAGGACGCTGCTTACTGTTTCTCCTAGTTGCTATACCCATTTACATTCCCACCAGTAGTGTAGGAGGGTTCCCTTTCCTCACATCCTCTCCAGCATTTGTTATCTGTAGACTTTTTAGTGATGGCCATTCTGACTGGTGTGAGGTGGTACCACTTTGTAGTTTTGATTTGCATTTCTCTAATAATCAGCAATGTTGAGCATTTTTTGATGTGTCCATTGGCTCTCTGGATGTCTTCTTTGAAGAAATCTCTATTTAAGTCTTCTGCCCTTTTTTGGATTAGGTTGTTTGGTGTTTTTTTTTTTGCTTATTTGTTTCGTTCTTTGGGTTTTGGGGGGGGGTTGGTATTGAGTTATATGAGCTCTTTGTGTATTTTAGAAGTTAAATAAACCCTTGTTGGTCACATTGTTTGAAAATATTTTCTTTTATTCTATAGGGTTTTTTCTTTGTGGATGCTTTCCTTTGCTGTGCAATTGCTTATACAGTTGATTAATCCCATTTGTTTATTTTTGCTTTTAATTCTTTGTTGTTGGCCGGCTAATCTAAAAAAATATCACTTGGATTTTTGTCAGAGATGTTTTGCCTATGATTTTTTCTAGGTGTTTTATGGTGTCATGTCTTATATTTAAGTCTTTAAGCCATTTTGAGTTTATTTTTGTGCACGGTGAGAGGGAGTGTTCTAACTTCATTCATTTACATGTGGCGTTTATCTTTCCCTATACCAGTTGCTGAAGAGACTGTCTTTTTTCATATTATATACTTCCTCCTTCGTCAAAGATTAATTGACTGTCGGCGTGTGGATTTTTTTCTGGGTTCCTTATTGGGGTCCAGTAATCTATATGTCTGCTTTTTTGCCAATACCACACCGTGTTTTACTTATTTAATTATTTTATTGAAGTATATTTGATTTGCAGGGTTGTGTTAATTTTCTGCTCTGCAGCACAGTATTTAGTTTAACTATATAAAGATTGTTTTTCATATTCCTTTCTGTTACAGTGTACCACAGGATGTTGTTTATAGTTGCCTGTGGTATACAGAAGGGCCTAGTTGCTTATCCATTCTCTGTGGAATGTTTTATATCTGCTAATCCCAAACTTCCAATCCATCCCTCCCCTGCCCTTCTCCCCCTTGGCAACTACTGGTCTGTTGTTTATGTCTCTGAGTCTGTGCAGATCAGTTCCTTTTTGTCATATTTTCAGATTCCGCCTGTAAGTGATACCGTATGGTATTTGTCTGTCTCTTTCCGACTTCCTTCACTTAGTTTTGGGAAGTGGTAGTGGGAAGATGTCTTCCGCACCACCTTACGGAAAGACCAGAATGAACTTTTTGGCCAACCCGATGTGATGCTCTCTTGGTCCATCCGTGTTGCTGCAAGTGGCATTATTTCATCTTTTTATGGCTGAGTAGTACTCTATTATATATGTATATCTATACCATATCGTCTTGATCCCTTCATCCCTTGAGTGACATTTAGGTAGATCCCATGTCTTGGCTGTCGTGGATGGTGCCCCTATGATCGTAGGGGTGCGTGTGTCTCTTTGAATAATAGTTTTGTCTGGATGTATTACCAGGAGTGGGATTGCAGGGTCATATGGTAATTTTAGCTGTATGTTTTGAGGAACCTGCCTACTGTTTTTTATAGTGGCTGCACCAATTTATATTACCCATACAGTGTAACAGGGTTGCCTTTTCTCCACACCCTCCCCAGCATTTGTTATTTGTTGACTTTTTAATGATGGCCATTCTGACCCGTGTGAGGTGGTACCTCAATGTACTTTTGATTTGCATTTCTCTACTCATCAGTGATGTTGAGCATCATTTCATGATTCTATTGGCCATCTGGATGTCTTCTTTGGAAAATGTCTATTTAGCTCTTCTGTGCATTTTTGACTGGGTTGTTCATTTTCCTTTTATACGTTTGTTTGTATGAGCTGTTTGTATAGTTTAGCAATTAAGCCCTTGTCGGTCACATCATTTGCAAATCTTTTCTCCCATTCCGAAGGTGATCTTTTTGTTGTGTTGATGCTTTCCTTCGATATGCAAAAGCATATAAGGATGATTAGGTCCCATTTGTTTATTTTTGCTTTCGTTTCTTTTGCATTGGGAGAGCGATCTAAGAAAATATTGCTACAATGTATGTCACAGAATGTTTTGCCTATGTTGTAGGAGTTTTATGGTGTCCTGTCTTACATTTAAGTCTTTAAGGCATTTTGAGTTTATTTTTGTATACGGTGGGAGGGAGTTTCTACCTTCATTGATTTTCATGTGTCTGTCCTCATTCCCGGTACCACTTGCTGAAGAGACCGTCTTTTCCGCATTGTATATACTTGCCTCCTTCCTGGAAGATTAATCGTCCATTGGTCTGTGGATTTAGTTTTGGGCTCCTTAATCTGTTCCAGTGATGTATGTATCTGTTTTTGTGCCTATACCACAGTATGTTTTTTTCGATTTATTTTATTGAAGTATAGTTCACTTACAGTGCTTTGTTAATTTCTGCTGTACAGCACAGTGATTCAGTTTTACATATATATATATATACTTTCCACATTCTTTTTTAGTACAGTTTATCAGAGGATATCGAATGTAGTTCCCTGTGCTATACAATAGGACGTTGTTGTTTCTTTTTTCTCTATAGAATAGTTTGCATCTGTGAATCCCAAACTTCCCAGCCATCCCTCTCCCAGTTCCTCTCCTCCTTGGCCACTGCTGGTCTGTTTTGTATGTCTTTGTGTCTGTGTCTGTTTTTTTTTTTTTTTTTTTTTTTTTTTGCCGTACGCGGGCCTCTCACTGTTGTGGCGTCTCCCGTTGCGGAGCACAGGCTCCGGATGCGCAGGCTCAGCGGCCATGGCTCACGGGCCCAGCCACTCCGCGGCATTTGGGATCCTCCCAGACCGGGGCACGAACCCGTATCCCCTGCATCGGCAGGCGGACTCTCAACCACTGCGCCACCAGGGAGGCCCTCTGTGTCTGTTTTGTAAGTAAGTTCATTTGTGTCGTATTTCTGATTCCCTGTATATGTAGTATCACATGGTAGTTGTGTTTGTCTTTTTGACTTTCTGCAGGTAGTATGACTTCCTGCATGACTTCCTGCATGTAGTATGACTGTCAGTGTGTGGATGTATTTCCGAGTTCCTTATTTTTTTCCAGTTATCTATTTGTCTGTTTTTGTGCCAATACCACACTGTGGGTTTATTATTTCTTTAATAGAATTGTGCTTGTTTTACAACATTGTGTCCATTTCTGCTGTACAGCACAGTGATTCAGTTTTATTGACATATTCTTTTTCATATTCCTTTCCATTACAGTTTATCACAGGATATTGTATATAGTTCCCTGTGGTATACAGTAGGACCTTGTTGTTTATCCATTCTGTATATAATAGTTTGCATGTGCTAATCTGAAACTCCCAGTCTAGCCCTCTCCTAGTTCCTCTCCTTCTTGGCAACCACACTTCTGTTCTCTGTGTCTTTGAGTCTGTTTCTGTTTGTAGATGAGTTCATTTTGTCATATTTCAGATTCCACATGTAAGTGATACCATATGTATTTTGTTTTTTCTTTTTGACTTCCTTCACTTAGTTTTGGTAAGTGGTACTGGGAAGATGTTTTCCATACGATGTTATGGATAGAGCGGAATGAACTTGTTGGCCAACCGAATGTGATGAATCTCTTGGTCCATCCGTGTTGCTGCAAATGGCATTATTTCATTCCTTTTTATGGCTGAGTAGTACTCCATTATTTATATATACCATATCGTCTTGATCCATTCATCTCTTGACTTTTAGGTTGTTTCCATGTCTTGGGTATTGTGGATAGCGCTCCTATGAACATAGGGGTACATGTATCTCTTTGAATGATAGTTTTGTCTGGATATATGCCAAGGAATGGGATTGCTGGATCATAATATAACTCTTTTGGAACTTTTTGGAGGACGCTGCTTACTGTTTCTCCTAGTTGCTATACCCATTTACATTCCCACCAGTAGTGTAGGAGGGTTCCCTTTCCTCACATCCTCTCCAGCATTTGTTATCTGTAGACTTTTTAGTGATGGCCATTCTGACTGGTGTGAGGTGGTACCACTTTGTAGTTTTGATTTGCATTTCTCTAATAATCAGCAATGTTGAGCATTTTTTGATGTGTCCATTGGCTCTCTGGATGTCTTCTTTGAAGAAATCTCTATTTAAGTCTTCTGCCCTTTTTTGGATTAGGTTGTTTGGTGTTTTTTTTTTTGCTTATTTGTTTCGTTCTTTGGGTTTTGGGGGGGGGTTGGTATTGAGTTATATGAGCTCTTTGTGTATTTTAGAAGTTAAATAAACCCTTGTTGGTCACATTGTTTGAAAATATTTTCTTTTATTCTATAGGGTTTTTTCTTTGTGGATGCTTTCCTTTGCTGTGCAATTGCTTATACAGTTGATTAATCCCATTTGTTTATTTTTGCTTTTAATTCTTTGTTGTTGGCCGGCTAATCTAAAAAAATATCACTTGGATTTTTGTCAGAGATGTTTTGCCTATGATTTTTTCTAGGTGTTTTATGGTGTCATGTCTTATATTTAAGTCTTTAAGCCATTTTGAGTTTATTTTTGTGCACGGTGAGAGGGAGTGTTCTAACTTCATTCATTTACATGTGGCGTTTATCTTTCCCTATACCAGTTGCTGAAGAGACTGTCTTTTTTCATATTATATACTTCCTCCTTCGTCAAAGATTAATTGACTGTCGGCGTGTGGATTTTTTTCTGGGTTCCTTATTGGGGTCCAGTAATCTATATGTCTGCTTTTTTGCCAATACCACACCGTGTTTTACTTATTTAATTATTTTATTGAAGTATATTTGATTTGCAGGGTTGTGTTAATTTTCTGCTCTGCAGCACAGTATTTAGTTTAACTATATAAAGATTGTTTTTCATATTCCTTTCTGTTACAGTGTACCACAGGATGTTGTTTATAGTTGCCTGTGGTATACAGAATGGTATCTATCCATTCTCTATGTAATAGTTTACATCTGCTAATCCCAGACTCCCAATCCATCCCTCCCCTGTCCTTTTCCCCTTTGGCAACCACTGGTCTGTTGTTTATGTCTTTGAGCCTGTTTCTGTTGTGTAGGTAAGTTCATTTGTGTCCTATTTCTGATTCCACATATAAGTGATATCATATGGTATTGTCTTTCTCTTTTTAACTTCCTGCATTTAGTGTGATAATCTCTAGGTCCTTCCATGTTGCTGCAAATGGCATTATTTCATTTTTTATGGCTGAGTACTACTCCATTGTATACATGTACCACATCTTGATTCCTTCATCTGTCCATGGACATTTAGGTTGTTCCCATGTCTTGGCTTGTGAATAGTGCTGCTGTGAACATCGGGTGCATGTATCTCTTTGAATGATAGTTTTTTCTGGATATATGCCAAGGAGTGGGATTGCTGGATAATGTAACTCCTTTGGTACTTTTGGGGGGACCCTATTTACTGTTTCCCCTAGTGGCTACACCCGTTTACATTCCCACCAATAGTGTAGGAGGGTTCCCTTTTCTCACACCCTCTCCAGCATTTGTTCTTTGTAGGCTTTTTAGTAATTGCCATTCTGACTGGTGTTAGGTGGTACCGCTTTGTAGTTTTGATGCATTTCTCTAATAATTAGCATGTTGAGACTCTTTCTATATGCATTTTGGTTATCTGTATCTCTTCTTTCGAGACATGTCTTTTGGCCTTCTCGTCTTTCAAAATTTCTTTGATATTCAGTTTTATGGCCTTATTCTCATTTTGTTAATTGTTTTGAATTTTTTTGTAGGTATTTTTTTTTCTTTCTTCTTTTGTTCTCCTGTGATTTGATGACTGTCTTTAGTGTTACGTTTGGATTTTTTTTTTCCTTTTATGTGTGAATCTCTTATAGATTTTTGGTTTGTGATTACCATGGGGTTTTTATAAAGCAATTCATATATATGTATATATATATATGTGTGTGTGTGTGTGTGTGTGTGTGCTTATTTCAAGCTGCTCATGTCCTACTTTCAGTTGCCTTTTAACACCCTGCCTTTGTACTCTCCCCTCATGATTTCTGTTTTTGATATACTTTATATCAAGTTGTTTCATGTATTCCTTAACTGCTTATCGTAGATATAGGTGGTTTTACTTCTTTTGTTTTTTAACCCTCTTACTAATGTCCTACTAACTTTCTGCAGGGATGATTTTCTACCTTTACTATATGTTTGCCTTTACTAATGAACTTTTTCAGTTTATAATATCCATGTTCCTATTTGTGACCCGTTTCTTTTTTGATTAAAGAATTTCCTTTAACATTTCTTGTTAAGCTGGTTTGGTGGTGGTGAACTCTAGCTTTTGCCTGTCTTTAAAGCTTTTGATCTCTCCATCAGCTCTGAATGAGAGCCTTGCTGGGTAGAGTATTCTTGGTTGTTGATTTTTCTCTTTCATCAGTTTAAATATATTGTGCCACTCCCTTCAATTTCTGCTGAAAAATCAGCTGGTAGCCTTATGGTGGTCCCCTGTGAGAGTTATTTGTTGCTTTTTCCTTGCTGCTTTTACTACTCTCTTTAACTTTTGTCATTTTAAGTACAGTGTCTTGGCATGTTCCTCTTTGTGTTAATATTGTACAGAACTCTCTGCACCTTCTGGACTTGGATGTCTGTTTCCTTTCCCGGTTAGGGAAGTTTTCAGCTATTATGTTTTCTAATATGTTCTCAGCCTCCTTTGTCTCTCTCTTCTCCTTCTGGTACCCCTATAATGTGAATGCTTGGTATTGTGCCAGAGGTCTTTTAAATTGTCTTCATTTCTTTTCATTCTTTTTTTTTTTCTATTCAGCATCAGTGATTTCTACTACTCCATCTAGCTTGCTGATCTGTTCCTCTGTATCATTTAGTCTTAGTCTCCTGTTGATTCCTTCTACTGTATTTATTTATTTATTTATTTTTTTGCGGTACACGGGCCTCTCACTGTTGTGGCCTCTCCCATTGCGGAGCACAGGCTCCAGACGCACAGGCTCAGCGGCCATGGCTCACAGGCCTAGCCACTCCGCAGCATGTGGGATCTTCCTGGACCGGGGCATGAACCCATGTCCCCCTGCGTCGGCATGTGGACTCTCAACCACTGCGCCACCAGGGAAGCCCTCTACTGTATTTTTTATTTCAGTTATTGTATTCTTGATTTCTGTTTGGTTGTTCTTTATATTTTCTAACTCCTTGTTAAAAACTTCTAACTTCTCACTCGGTGCAGCCATTCTTCTCCTGAGTTCTTTGATCAACTTTACAATCACTACCCTGAACTTCTTTTTGGTTAGATTGCCTATCTTTACTTTACTTAGTTCTTCTTCTGGGGTTTTATCTTGTTCTTTTCTCTGGAACATATTTCTCTGTCACCTCATTTTGCCTAAATTGCTGTTTTTATTTTTATGTATGTGGTAGGTTGGTTATATTTCTCAACCTTGGAGAAGTGGCCTTTTGTAGGATATGTCCTGTGTGTCCCAGCAACACATGCCCCTCTTGTCACCCAAGCTATATGTTCTAGGGGTTCCCCCTATGATGGCCATGTGGGTCCTTCTGTTGTGGCAGGCTATATGGGTGGTATGCTAGGCTTGGTTGGTTCCCAGTCTGGTTGGTTGCCAGACCCTGCCTTATGTGGAGGCTGATGACTGCTGGTTGGTGGGACTGGGTCACAAAGTGGCTGACTGCGGAGCCCCAGGGGGCCCTGGGGCTTATGATCACTCACTGGTGGGCAGAGTCAGGATCCTGAAGACTCTGGGGCTGCTGTCTGCACACTGGTGGTGAAGCCAGGTCCTGGGGTGAGTGCTGGCCTACTGGTGGGCAGAGGCATGTCCTGGGTTCTGGTAGCAGGACCCAAGGGTTCTAGAGCTGGTATCTGATTGCTGATGGGGGGGGTGGTTCCTGACAGAGTTGGGTACAAGGTCCTGGGTGTGCTGAAGTTTGTGCTGGCCTCCTAGTGGACAAGGCTATGGCCTAGCTGGTCCCAGGACAGGGTCTGGCCTGCTGATGGGCAGGATGGGTTCTCAGGTTCGGGGACTATGGTTTTCTTGAGTCTGGTATCTGCCCCCTGGTGGGTGAGTCTGGTCCAGAGGCTAGAACAGGCTCTGTGGAGGTCAGGACCAGGGACTAGGGGATTCCGGGACTGGTGCCTGCCCGCTGGTGTTTGGAGCTGGGTCCTGGGCCCTCTGGTGGGCAGGGCCGTGTCCAGAGGTGACTGTGGGCTCAGGGGTCTTAAGGCAGCCTGTCTGTTGATGGGTGTGGCTCTGTCCCTGCCCAGTTAGTTGCTTGGCCTGAGGCATCCCAGCACTGGCATCTACGTGCTTTTGGGTGGGGCCAGGTCTTGGTGCTTATGAGCTAAAGGGAGGATTCCACAACGGCACTTGCCAACACCAAGTGTCCACGTGGCAGAAGGAGCTCCCCAGAATGGCTGCTGCCAGTGTCTGTGTTCCCAGGGTGAGCTGTAGTTGCCTCGTGCCTCTCTGGGAGATTCTCTGAGATCAGCAGGTAGGTCTGACCCAGCCTCCTCTCAAATTACAGCTTCTGCCCTGGGTACTGGAGCATGTCAGATTTTGTGTGCTCCCTTTAAGAGTGAAGTCTCTATTTCCCCAGCCCTCTGGGACTACTGAAAGTAAGCCCCACTGGCCTTCAAAGCCAAATGCTCATCTTCCTGGTGCAGGGCCCCCAGGCTGGGAAGCCTGTCATGGGGCTCAGATTTGTCACTCCTTTGAGAGAACCTCTGCAATGTAATTATTCTTCAGTTTGTGGATCACCCACCCAGCAGAATGGGACTTGACTGTATCACCAGTCTGCCCCTTCTACTCATCTTGTTTTGGTTCCTTCTTTATGTCTCAAGTTGTAGAAAATCTTTTTTGATATGTTCCCGTCTTTTTCATAGATTGGTTTTTCTGGAGATGGTTGTGATTTTGGCGTGCCTGTGAGAGGAAGTGAGCTGAGGGTCTTTCTACTCTGCCGTCTTGGCCAATCCTCCTAGGATTTTTGATTTGAGACCTTTCCTTTATCCAAATATATGTATTTAGTACTATAAATTTCCCTCTTAGCACAGTTTTCACTGTTGTCCACAAAGTTTGATATACTATATTTTCATATTCATTCAATTCATTGCATTTTAAGACTTCTCTTGAGAATTACTCCTTGACATATAGATTATTAAGATGTTTGTTATTTAGTTTGCAGCTGTGTTGGAGTTTTTCATCTTATCCTTTTATTATTTATTCATTTCTAATTTGTTTCCATTATGGTTGCAGCGTAACTTCTGTATAATTTTAATTTTTTAAAATTTGTTGGGGTTTGTTTTATGGCCCAGGACATAGTCTATCTTGGTATAAGTTCTGTAAGCATTTGAAAAGAGTATAATTCTGCTTTTATTATGTTCTGAGACTCTGAATTTAATTTAAACCTTCTGTATTAACTGGCTTTCTCTGACACTGCTCTGGTAGAGGAAGAGAGAAAGCTGACTCATTATTGCCAGGGAGAGTTGGAAGTCCAGGTTCCCCACTTGGCCTCTATTGACATCTGAAGAGGTGAGCTACTCATTACCATGGGTGAGTGGGAGTTCCAGCTTCCCACATTTTCTCCACTGATACCATGGCAGGTAGGGGATAGGAGTGGGGAGGCTTGTTACACAAGTATGTGAAACACAAGCCTTCCCACTCAGCTTTGCTGGCATGGGTGGTAGGGGGACTGTTTTTTTTTCTGTTGTTTGTCCAGAGTAAAGCAATTATTATCTAAAAGTTTTATGTCTTGCTAGGCTTCCCCTTTCCTGATCCATTGGATAGAGTAGGGTTGGGTTTTTTGTTGGGTTTTTTTGAGGCTTTTTTTGCCTGTGACTATTGGCATTTCTGGATTGTCAGCTTCTTAAACTCCAAGTGTGAGATATATGAGGGGGGAAAAAGTAAGAAACTCATGACTGTGTTGTTGTTCCAGTTCCTAGATCCCTAGCTGGTCTGCCTTCTTCTCTCTACCTTACAAATTTTTCTTATGTTTGTTTTATATATAATTTGAAAGGTTCTTAGTTGTACTTATCAAGAAGTATGGGGAGGAGTATGTTTATTCCATCTTCCTAGAAGTCGAAGTCTTATAGTCTTATGTTTAATCATTGCTATTTTCTCAATATAGTCATTATATCCATCTATAAAGAAAGGTGGTTGGGAATGGTGGAGGGAGAGGGTCAATAGGAGGGGGTAGAGTGACCGAGGGATTGGGATTAGTTTTGCCAATATTTAGAATTTTTGTATCTGTTGATAGTGATGTTGGGAAATAATTTTTCTTTTTTATTTCTCTTGACCAGTTTTAGTATCATAAAATGAGTTGAGGGGTGCATCAGGTACCCCCAAGATCACCCTTTGATGATTTGCTAGTAGGAGTCGCAGGACTCAGCATACAGTTTTACTTACAACTAAGAGATATTAGAACAAAAAAGAAAACAAAGCTAAATCAGCAAAGAGTAAAGGGACATGGGTGAAGTCTGGAGGAAATCAGGCACAAGTTTCTAAAAATTCTCTCCCTGTGGAGTTACACAGGCCACACTTGATTCCTCCAGTGATGAACTATGACAACATGTGGGAAATGCTGTCTACCAGAGAAGCTCATTAGAAACTCAGAGACCAAGGTTTTTACTGGGGCTGGTCATTTAGCTACCCTCTACCTGTCTTGGGCCAAAATTCCAGACTCCAGAAAGGAAAGGTTTTCAGCATAAATCACAGTGAGCCACTCCTATCATTTAGGGAAAGCTTTATATCATGTAGTTAACTGTTTATGATTCAAGTCCCCACACTGCCTTTGCTTTTGGTATTTTATCCAAGAAATCATTGCCAAGGCCAATGTCAGGAAGCTTTTCCCTAGGTTTTCTTCTAGGAGTTCTAGTTCAGTTCTTATATTTAAGTCTTTACCCGTTTTGAGGTAATTTTTTAGTGGTGTAATATGAGGTCCCAATTTCATTCTTTTGCATGTGGATATCCAGTTTTCCCAGCACCGTTTCTTGAAGAGACTGTCCTTTCCCCATTGAGTATTCTTGGCACCCTTGTCAAAGATCAATTGACCATGTATAAATAGTTTTTTTTCTGGGTTCTCTGTTCTGTTCTATTGGTTAATACATCTGTTTTTATGCCAGTATCACACTGTTTCCATTACTGTGGCTTTGAACTATATTTTGAAATCAGGATGCCTCCAGTTTTATTTTTCCTGCTCAAAATTGCTCTGGCTACTTGGGGTGTTTTGTGGTTCCATGTTAATTTTAGGATTCTGTATTTCTGAAAAAATGCTATTAGGATTTTGATAGGTCTATATTGAATCTGTAGATTACTTTAGGTAAAATGGACGTTTTAAAAATATTGATTTTCCCATACATGAACACCAGGTGTTTTTCCATTTATTTGTGTTGTTTTGATTTTTTTTCAATTGCGTTTTACAGTTTTCCATGTGTAAGTCTTTTGCCTCCTTGTTAAGTTTACCCTTAAGTATTTTATTATTTTTGATGCTAACGTAAGTGGTATTGTTTTCTTCATTTCCTTTTCAGATAGTTTGTTAGCATATAGAAATGCAACTGATTTTTGTACATTAATTTTGTATCCAGCAACTTTACTGATTTCATTTATTAGTTCTAACATTTTTTTTTATGTGGAGTCTCTAGGGCTTTCTATACATAAGATCATGTCATCTGCAAACAGAGATAATTTTACTTCTTTCTGATTTGAATGCCTTTTATTTCTTATTTTTTTACCAAATTGTCTTGGCTAGGACTTCCAGTACTATATTTAATAAAGTGGTGAGAGTGGACATCTTTGCCTTATTCCTGATCTTAGAGGAAAAGCTTTCAGCTTTTCATCATTTTGCATGATGTTAGCTGTGGGCTTTTCATATATGACCTTTACTGTACTGAGGTAAGTTCCTTATATACTTAATTTGTTGAGACTTTTTATCATAAAAGCATGTTAAATTTTGTCAAATGCTTTCTCTGCATCTGTTAGGATGATCATGTGATTTTTGTCCTTCCTTCTGTTCCTGTACTATACCACATGATTCGCATATGTTGAAGCATCCTTGCAACCCAGAGGTAAATCCCATTTGGTCATGCTGTATAATTATTTTTAATGTGCCATTAAATTTGGTTTGCTAGTATTTTGTTGAGGGTATTTGCATCTATATTCGTCAGGGATATTGGCTTGCAGTCTTCTTTTCTTGTGGTGTCTTGGCTTTGGTAACAGGGTGATGCTGGCCTCATAAAATAAGTTTGAAGATGTTCTCTATTTTTCTGAAAGAGTTTAAGAAAGATTGGTATTAATTATCTTTAAATGTTTGGTGGAATTCATCCATTAAACCAACTGGTCCTGGGCTTTTCTTTGTTGAGAGGTTCGTAATGTTTTGATCTGTGATCTTGGAATAGGATTTTTGCAGCCCATGCTAATTTTCCATCTTGGCAAGAACCAGAATCAATATTATCTTTTCTCTTTCTGCCTTTCCCTCTATTCTCTTTTTCTATATCTTTTATTGAACATATATTAGGGTTTTTCAATCTATGTTCTATGTTTTCTGTGGCTGGTTTAAAACTTTGGTCCAAGATTTTATGACACTCCTGTATTCAAGAGGTAAGACCTATGTCCCTTCGCCTTGAATCTGGTCTCTGGCTGCTTGATCAAAGTCAACAAAGTATAATGAAAGCAATATTTGCTCTTGGACCCCAGCCGCCATGTTGCAAAGAAGCCCAGGCCATATAGAGAGGGCACGTGCAAGTATTCTGGTTGACTGCCAACGTCAGTGATGTAAGGGAAATCACGTCCAGATGATACTAGCCCATAGTTACCATGTCAACCCCATCTTTTAGCCTTTCTATGTGAGGCCTCAGAAAACAGATCAGAAACAGCCCATCCATCCTCACTGTGCCCTCACTGCATCCCTCACTCAGAGTCCATGAGAAAAGTAAAATGGTTGTTTCATGCCACTAAGTTTTGGGGTGGTTTGTAACTTTTTGTTCTGTTATTGGTGAATCCCATAGTTATATACAAATTTACTAATTTGTTCTTCAATAGCTCCCAGACTAAATTTTATACCATCTACTGAAGTTTTATTACATGACTATGTTTTGTTTCTAAAATTTCTAGTAGGCTCTGTATATATCCATCTAGTTTTGTTTTATTTCAGTCTCATGTTTTATTTCTTCCATAATTTATTGCCCATTTTGTGGGTATAATCCCAAATTCATCTTCACAAGTGTCTTTTTAATTGTTTTATTTTGAATAGTACTTTTTAAAAAATATAATTCTCTTTCCTTCCTCTCCCCACTGATGTTCACCTCCTAGGCCACCCAGATATGCTCTAGAATCAGGTCTTGTAATAGTGACTTGGGCTTCTGATCCAAAATAGTACAGTTGACGTCCTTCAGCCTGTTAGCTATAAGGTTTAGTACATAGTCTGTGCCTTCTAGCTGCCATAGGTCTGAAACATACTACAGTGTATAACTTCAGGAATCTTTTGGTGGTTTTTTAACCTTTTTCCATGAACAAGACAGGCCCATCCCAGCTCCTGGCTCTAAGCAATGACCCTGGCTTTTATTCTCTATCTTTCATGGAGAACCTTTTGTTCTTGATACCCCATAGCAGCCAAACTAATGGGAACCAATGCCACCATCTGATCTGGCAGCTCAGAAATGCAAGAATTTCATCCCTGCTCATCATTTTATGTCTGTTTCATTTCTGGGTTTTGCAGTTAAAATTTTTCTATTTTAAAAGTTTATCTATTATCTGTGTGGTTTAGAGCAAAGCATGGTACATACAACCATAAGTTTGCTTCACCAACTGAAACAGAAAACCCTTGTTATTTTTACTTTTTATTTTTATATTTTTTTCCTTTAACATCTTTATTGGAGTATAATTGCTTTACAATGTTGTGTTAGTTTCTGTTGTATAACAAAGTGAATCAGCTATATGCATACGTATATCCCCATATCTCCTCCCTCTTGCGTCTCCCTCCCACCCTCATTATCCCACCCCTCTAGGTGGTCGCAGAGCACTGAGCTGATCTCCCTGTGCTATGCAGCTGCTTCCCACTAGCTATCTATTTTACGTTTGGTAGTGTATATATGTAAATGTTACTCTCTCACTTCATCCCAACTTACCCTTGCCCCTCCCCATCGCCTCAAGTCTATTCTCTATGCCTGTGTCTTTATTCCTGTCCTGCCCCTAGGTTCATCAGAACCTTTTCTCTTTTTTTTAAGATTCCATAGATATGTGTTAGCATACAGTATTTGTTTTTCTCTTTCAAACTTACTTCACTCTTTATGACAGACTATGGGTCCATCCACCTCACTACAAATAACTCAGTTTCATTTCTTTTTATGGCTGAGTAATATTCCATGTATATATGTGCCACATCTTCTTTATCCATTCATCTGTTGATGGACACTTAGGTTGCTTCCATGTCCTGGCTATTGTAAATAGTGCTGCAATGAACATTGTCGTACATGATTCTTTTTGAATTATGGTTTTCTCAGGGTATATGCCCAGTAGTGGGATTGCTGGGTCATATGGTAGCTCTATTTTTAGTTTCTTAAGAAACTTCCATACTGTTTTCCATAGTGGCTGTATCAATTTACATTCCCACCAACAGTGTAAGAGGGTTCCCTTTTCTCCAAACCCTCTCCAGCATTTATTGTTTGTAGATTTTTTGATGATGGCCATGCTGACTGGTGTGAGGTGATACCTCATTGTAGTTTTGATCTGCATTTTGTTAATGATTAGTGACATTGAGCATTATTTTCATGTGTTTGTTGGCAATCTGTGTATCTTCTTTGGAGAAATGTCTGTTTAGTTTTTCTGCCCATTTATGGATTGGGTGTTTTTTTCATATTGAGCTGCATGAGCTGCTTGTATATTTTGGAGATTAATCCTTTGTCAGTTGCTTCCTTGGCAAATATTTTCTCCCATTCTGAGTGCTGTCTTTTCGTCTTGTTTATGTTTTCCTTTGCTGTGCAAAAGCTTTTAAGTTTCATTAGGTCCCATTTGTTTATTTTTGTTTTTATTTCCATTTCTCTAGGAGGCGGGTCAAAAAGGATCTTGCTGTGATTTATGTCATAGACTGTTCTGCCTATGTTTTCCTCTAAGAGTTTTATAATGTCTGGTCTTATATTTAGGTTTTTAATCCACTTTGAGTTTATTTTTGTGTATGGTGTTAGGGAGTGTTCTAATCTCATTCTTTTACATGTGGCTGTCCAGTTTTCCCAGCACCACTTATTGAAGAGGCTGTCTTTCCTCCATTGTATATTCTTGCCTCCTTTATCAAAAATAAGGTGACCATATGTGCCTGGGTTTATCTCTGGGCTTTCTATCCTATTCCATTGATCTATATTTCTATTTTTGTGCCAGTACCATACTGTCTTGATTACTGTAGCTTTGTAGTATATTCTGAAGTCTAGGAGCCTGATTCCTCCAGCTCTGTTTTTCTTTCTCAAGATTGCTTTGGCTATTTGGGGTCTTCTGTGTTTCCATATAAATCGTGAAATTTTTTGTTCTAGTTTTGTGAAAAATTCCATTGGTAGTTCGATAGGGATTGCATTGAATCTGTAGATTGCTTTGGGTAGTATAGTCATTTTTACAATGTTGATTCTTCCAATCCAAGAACATGGTATATCTCTCCATCTGTTTGTGTCATCTTTAATTTCTTTCATCAGTGTCTTATAGTTTTCTGCATAAAGGTCCTTTGTCTCCTTAGGTAGGGTTTATTCCTAGGTATTTTATTCTTTTTGTTGCAATGGTAAATGGAATGTTTCCTTAATTTCTCTTTCAGATTTTCATCATTAATATATAGGAATGCAAGAGATTTCTGTGCATTAATTTTGTATCCTGCTACTTTACCAAATTCATTCATTAGCTCTAGTAGTTTTCTGGTAGCATCTTTAGGGTTCTCTATATATAGTATCATGTCATCTGCAAACAGTGACAGTTTTACTTCTTCTTTTCAGATTTGCATTCCTTTTATTTCTTTTTCTTCTCTGATCGCTGTGGCTAAAACTTCCAACACTATGTTAATAGTGGTGAGAATGGGCAACCTTTTCTTGTTCCTGATCTTAGAGGAAATGGTTTCAGTTTTTCACCATTGAGAATGATGTTTGCTGTGGGTTTATCGCATATGGCCTTTATTATGTTGAAGTAGGTTCCCTCTATGCCTACTTTCTGGAGAGTTTTTATCATAAATGGTTGTTGAATTTTGTCAAAAGCTTTTTCTGCATCTTTTGAGATTACCATATGGTTTTTATCCTTCCATTTGTTAATATGGTGTATCACATTGATTGATTTGTGTATATTGAAGAACGCTTGCATTCCTGGGATATAAACCCCACTTGATCATACTGTATGATCCTTTTAATGTGCTGTTGGATTCTGTTTGCTAATATTCTGTTGAGGATTTTTGCATCTATGTTCATCAGAGATACTGGCCTATAGTTTTTTTTGGGGGGGGACATCTTTGTCTGGTTTTGGTATCAGGATGATGGTGGCCTTGTAGAATGAGTTTGGGAGTGTTCCTCCCTCTGCTATATTTTGGAAGAGTTTGAGAAGCATAGGTGTTAGCTCTTCTCTAAATATTTGATATAATTCGCCTGTGAAGCCATCTGGTCCTTGGCTTTTGTCTGTTGGAAGATATTTAATCACAGTCTCAATTTCAGTGCTTGTGATTGGTCTGTTTATATTTTCTGTTTCTTCCTAGTTCAGTCTCAGAAGGTTGTGCTTTTCTAATAGTTTGTCCAGTTCTTCCAGGTGGTCCATTTTATTTGCATATAGTTGCTTGTAGTAACCTCTCATGATCTTTTGTATTTCTGCAGTGTCAGTTGTTACTTCTTTTTCTTTTCTAATTCTGTTGATTTGAGTCTTCTCCCTTTTATTCATGATGAGTCTGGCTAATGGTTTATCAATTTTGTTTATCTTCTCAAAGAACCAGCTTTCAGTTTTATTGATCTTTGCTATTGTTTCCTTCATTTCTTTTTCATTTATTTCTGATCTGAACATTATGATTTCTTCCTGTCTGCTAACGTTGGGGGGGGGGTTGTTCTTTTTTCTCTAATTGCTTTAGGTGTAAGGTTACTTGTTTATTTGAGATGTTTCTTGTTTCTTGAGGTAGGATTGTATTGCTATAAACTTCCCCTCATAGAACTGCTTTTGCTGCATCCCATAGGTTTTGGGTTGTTATGTTTTCATTGTCAGTCATTCGTTTCTAGGTATTTTTTTATTTCCTCTTTGATTTCTTCAGTGATTTCTTGGTTATTTAGTAGCATATTGTTTAGCCTCCATGTGTCTGTATTTCTTACAGTTTTTTTCCTATAATTGATATCTAGTCTCATAGCGTTGTGGTCAGAAAAGATAATTGATATGATTTCAATTTTCTTAAACTTACCAAGGCTTGATTTGTGATCCAAAATATGCTCTATCCTGGAGAATGTTCCATGAGCACTTGAGAAGAAAGTGTATTCTGTTCTTTTTGGATGGAATGTCCTATAAATATCAGTTAAGTCCATCTTGTTTAATGTATCATTTAAAGCTTGTGTTTCCTTATTTATTTTCATTTTGGATGATCTGTCCATTGGTGAAAGTGGGGTGTTAAAGTCCCCTACTATGATTGTGATACTGTTGATTTTGCCTTTTATGGCTTTTAGCATTTGCCTTATGTACTGAGGTGCTCCTATGTTGGGTGCATAAACATTTACAATTGTTATATCTTCTTCTTGGATTGATCCCTTGATCATTATGTAGTGTCCTTCTTTGTCTTTTGTAATAGTCTTTGTTTTAAAGTCTATTTTGTCTGATATGAGGATTGCTACTCCAGCTTTCTTTTGATTTCCACTTGCATGGAATATCTTTTTCCATCCCGTCACTTTAAGCTGTATGTGTCCCTAGGTCTGAAGTGGGTCTCTTGTAGACAGCATATGTATGGGTCTTGTTTTTGTATCCATGAAGGCAGTCTATGTCTTTTGGTTGGAGCATTTAATTCATTTACATTTAAGGTAGTTATCGATATGTACGTTCCTATTACCATTTTCTTAATTGTTTTGGGTTTGTTTTTGTAGGTCTTTTCCTTCTCTTGTGTTTTCTGCCTAGAGAAATTCCTTTAGCATTGTTGTAAAGCTGGTTTGGTGGTCCTGAATTCTCTTAACTTTTGCTTGTCTGTAAAGGTTTTAATTTCTCGATCGAATCTGAATGAGATCCTTGCTGGGTAGAGTAATCTTGGTTGTAGGTTTTTCCCTTCCATCACTTATAATATGTCCTGCCACTCCCTTCTGGCTTGCAGAGTTTCTGTTGAAAAATCAGCTGTTAACCTTATGGGGATTCCCTTCTATGTTATTTGTTGCTTTTCCCTTGCTGCTTTTAATATTTTTTCTTTGTGTTTAATTTTTGATAGTTTCATTAATATGTGTCTTGGCATGTTTCTCTTTGGGTTTATCCTGTATGGTACTCTCTGTGCCTTCTGGACTTGATTGACTATTTCCTTTCCTATGTTAGGGAAGTTTTCAACTATATTCTCTTCAAATGTTTTCTCAACCTCTTTCTTTTTCTCTTCTTCTTCTGGGACCCCTATAGTTCAAATGGTGTATTTAATGTTGTCCCAGAGGTCTCTGAGATTGTCCTCAATTCTTCTCATTCTTTTTTCTTTATTCTGCTCTCTGGCAGTTATTTCCACTATTTTATCTTGCAGCTCACATATCCGTTCTTCTGCCTCAGTTATTCTGCTATTTATTGATTCCTTCTAGAGTATTTTTAATTTCAGTAATTGTGTTGTTCATCACTGTTTGTTTGATCTTTGGTTCTTCTAGATCCTTGTTAAATGTTTCTTGTATTTTCTCCATTCTGTTTCCGAGATTTTGGAACATCTTTACTATCATTACTCTGAATTCTTTTTCAGGTAGGTTGCCTGTTTTGTCTTCATTTATTTGGTCTTGTAGGTTTTTACCTTGCTCCTTTGTCTGTAATATACTTTTTTTGTCGTTTCATGGTTTTTTTTTCTTTTTGATGGGTGGTGCTGTATTCCTGTCTTACTGGTTGTTTGGCCTGAGACCTCCAGCACTGGAGTTTGCAGGCAGTTGAATAGAGCAGGGTCTTGGTGCTGAGACGAGGACCTCCAGGAGGCCTCACTCTGATTAATATTACCTGGGGTCTGAGGTTCTCTTCTCTGTTAGTCCAGTGGTTTGGACTTGGAGCTCCCACCACAGGAACTCGGCATGACCTGTAGCCTGGGAACCAAGATCTCGCAAGCTCATGGCATGGTGAAAAAAGGAAAAAAGGAACAGTACAATATCAAAGAATAAAAAACAAAATAAAATTAGAAAAATAAAAAATATATTAGGAAAAATAAAACTATAATTGAAACAACTGCAACAAGGTAAAATAAAACCACAACAGAAAAAAGAAAAAAATGGGGGGGGGGGAACAAGCCAAAAGGAGAGAACAATAACAAAGTATAAAGAATAAAATAAAATTAGAAAAATAAAATATTAGG
Organism: Mesoplodon densirostris; assembly: GCF_025265405.1. Taxonomy (NCBI): domain Eukaryota; kingdom Metazoa; phylum Chordata; class Mammalia; order Artiodactyla; family Ziphiidae; genus Mesoplodon; species Mesoplodon densirostris. The sequence continues at coordinate 120,389,530 of NC_082663.1, read as the reverse complement.
AAAAATAAAAATATAAAAGAATCAACAACAATGAATCAGCTAGGTAAAACAGAACCCCAATCTAAAAGAGGGAAAAAAAAATGTCTTGGCTATGGGGGCAGAGTTTAGGCGGGGGTGGAATTTAGGGGCGGGGTTTAGGGTGGGGCAGGACCTAGGCTGGTGGGGTGATGTTGGAGCATGGGGCGGGGCCTAGGCAGGGCGACGTTCAAGCATGGGCTCGGCCTCTGCTTAGGACCTGCGCACAGAAGGGGAGAGGCAGCATGTGGAAAGGAGGGCCTCTGGAGTGTGGGGTTCCAGAGTTTGGAGATAGGGCCCTGAGTGAGGGTGTGTGGGTGGGGTTTAGGCCCAGCACTTTAGGTCTGTGAGTGTAGAGGTAGGGCCATGCATGGGGGTGTAGGGGTGGGACTTGGGTTCTGCATGGCAGGAGGGAGGCTCCGAGAGCAAAGGATTAGGCCCAGGAACCCAACAGGCTCCCCAGTGCCTAAGTGGACTGGGAAAGCACTGGCCGGGTTCCCTTCTGTTCCTTCTTGCCCCTCCCCCACCATCTCCCCCATCCTGCTGGACCCCTAACCACAGGTGGGTCCCTCTGGGTGTAGGAACTCCTCCCCTCCCCAAGCCACTCCTCAGGGGTGCTGGTCCCAAAGGTCCAGCCTCTACTTTTGCTCCCCCTTCCCTCCCTCCCACTCCTTCAGGACCCACATGGCTGGAGGGGGCCTCCATGGGCAGAGGATCAGGCCCAGGATCTCAGCAGGTTCCTGGGGGCCCAGAAACCTGGCCCTACTCCCTTTTGCTCCTCTGCCCTCCCAATGGTTCCCCAATTTCCCCCTTCCAGTGTGGGATCCCTTCCCCTCCCCCAGCCAGCCCCAGGGGCACCAGTCCTGTCCTGCCTCCACTTCTCCTCCCCCTTCACTCCCCCCATGCCCCATGTCCTACCTTGTCGCTGGGGGTTCCTCCTGTCCCCTTAGGTGTCTGTGGTCCCCCACAAATGCCTGGTAGGTGCCCTAGTTGTGAGGAGACATGACTTCCACATCCTCCTAGTACGCCATCTTGACTCTGCCCCCTATTATTACGTTTTAATATTGTTTCAGTGTTATATAAACACAACTGATACTTTAATAATATAAAAAGTGTTACATAGATTTGGAAATGAGGTCAAATTTTGGGCTGAAGAGTGGATGTGTGATTAATGACCTATTTGATATTCAGCTCTATAGAAAATAGACCTTTATATGAGACAATTATCTGGATAAATTCTGCTTCCAAGAATGAGACAGGTTCATCTTCAAATATAAAACAACAAAAAGCACAGTCACAGAGAAAGCAATATACATAGTTATTTTTGGTAGAATTATTAAATAAAACCAAAGAGACCAATTCCATTTTGCATATATCTCTAATTTCAGCATCTAAATCTATGTTTAAATGACACCTAGGAGTTCCCTGGTGGTACAGTGGTTAAGAATCCACCTGCCAATGCAGGGGACAGAGGTCGAGCCCTGGTCCGGGAAGATCCCACATGCTGTGGAGCAACTAAGCCTGTGTGCCACAACTGCTGAGCCTGTGTGCCACAACTACTGAAGCCCATATGCCTAGAACCCATGCTCCACAAGAGAAGCCACCACAGTGAGAAGCCCACGCACCTCAACAAAGAGCAGTCCCTGCTCGCCACAACTAGGGAAAGCCCATGTGCAGCAAAGACCCAATGCAGCCAAAAATAAAATATAAATTTTTTTTAATTTGAAAATTTAAAATTAAAAAAAAATTTAAAGTACAGCATTAAATGACATCTCTGTTATACTTAGCTTATAAATATATAAATAGGTCTACATAATAAAATTTTAAATTTTCATAGTTTAATATCTAATAGTTTTATAACTAATGGAAATTTAAAATCAAGTTAATGGAATTTTCATTTAAAGTTAAAACATTATAGATAAACCTTAACAAGTGAAAGAAATTTATGCTTGCTTAAGATAATGTAACATAGTATTACAAGGAAATACTAATTTTGAACAAGTTGTGTTCTATGTGTATAATTCCAGGCTTAAAAATCTCCTCTTCATCCCAGATAAAAGAGTTTGCTCAGCAATATAACGGTAACATTGGATTATAGTCCAAATAATAAAGTAAATGTCCATGAATCCATATATAAAGAAATAAGTAAATAATAAATGTGGGAGAAGTGACAAGCATTCTTTAAAGAATTTCAATTAATGTAAAAGGAATCAGAAATAGAAAATCACCATTCACTGCCACAGTATTAATTGCCACAGAAAATAGCCCACAGTGGATACTAAAATTTCTGGTCAAAAGTTAAAGCAAAAACATTATTTTGTTTGTTTAATGTTTATTTACTTATTTGGCTGCACCGGGTTTTGGTTGTGGCACACGGGAATCTTCCATGCGGCATTCAGGATCTTTCCTTTATTTCTTTAGTTGAGGGTTGGGGGATCTTTAGTTGTGGCATGTGGGATCTAGTTCCCTGATCAGGGATTGAACCTGGGCCCCCTGTATTGGGAATGTGGAGTCTTAACCACTGGACCACCAGGGAAGTCCCTAAAGCAGAAACATTGTATTTGCATAGTTTCAAAGTGTCTCTCCCCAGCTATTAATTACAAAGGGAAAAACAGTAACATTACAGTAAAGAAACTTGACAGATATTATCTTAACCAAGTGATCAAGATTAACATCACTTTAACACTATTGAACTGTACACTTAAAAATGGTTAACATAGTAAATTTTGTTTTTTTACCAAAATAAATTAACATCACCAGATAAGACATTTTGACATCATGTACCCCTCTGATACGATGCATTCAGAAGGCCACAGTATCATTTCTGTGATATTCTTCCCAGTAATGCATAACATCAATCTAATTATGAGAAAACAAAGACAGTGTCAAGTTGAGGGACATGTTTGTTAACTATAAGCTTACTGTGGTAATCATCTCACAATATATGCTGTACACCCTAAATTTAAACAGTGCCATATGTCAATTATACCTCAATAAAACTGGGGAAAAAAATTGAGGGACATTTTACAAATAACTGACCAGTGCTCTTCAAAAGTCTCAAAAGTTGGAGATTGGTTCAAGACGGCGGAGTAGAAGGACATGCTGTCACTTCCTCTTGCAAGAACACCAGAATCACAACTAACTGCTGAACAGTCATTAACAGAAAGACACTGCAACTCACCAAAAAAGATACCCGACAACCAAGGACAAAGGAGAAGCCACAATGAGATGGTAGGAGGGGCGCAATCACAATAAAATCAAATCCCATAACTGCTGGGTGGGTGAGTCAGAAACTGGAGAACACTTATACCCCAGAAGTCCACCCACTGGAGTGAAGGTTCTGAGCCCCACGTCAGGCTTCCCAACCTGGGGGTCTGGCAATGGGAGGAGGAATTCCTAGAGAATCAGACTTTGAAGGCTATCAGGATGTGATTGCAGGACTTCGACAGGACTGGGAGAAACAGACTCCACTCTTGGAGGGCACACACAAAGTAGTGTGCGCATCAGACCCCAAGCGAAGGAGCAGTGACCCCATAGGAGACTGAACCAGACCTACCTGCTAGTGTTGGAGGGTCTCTTGCAGAGGTGGGGGGTGGCTGAGTCTCACCGTGAGGACAGGGACACTGGCAGCAGAAGTTCTTGGAAGTACTCCCTGGCGTGAGCCCTCCCACAGTCTGCCATCAGCCCCACCAAAGAGCCCAGGTAGGCTCCTGTGTTGTTGCCTCAGGCCAAACAACGAACAGGGAGGGAACCCAGTACCACCCATCAGCAGACAAGCAGATTAAAGTTTTACTGAGCTCTGCGCACCAGAGCAACAGCCAGCTCTACCCACCACCAGTCCCTCCCATCAGGAAACTTGCACAAGCCTCTTAGATAGCCTCATCCACCACAGGGCAGACAGCAGAAACAAGAGGAACTACAACCCTGCAGCCTGTGGAACGAAAACCACATTCACAGAAAGATAGACAAGATGAAAAGGCAGAAGGCTATGTACCAGATGAAGGAACAAGATAAACCCCCAGAAAAACAACTAAATGAAGTGGAGATAGGCACTATTCTAGAAAAAGAATTCAGAATAATGATGGTGCAGATGATCCAGGACCTCGGAAAAAGAATGGAGGCAAAGATCGAGAAGATGCAAGAAATGTTTAACAAAGACCTAGAAAAATCAAAGAACAAACAGAGATGAACAATACAATAACTGAAATGAAAAATACACTAGAAGGAATCAATAGCAGAATAACTGAGGCAGAAGAACGGATAAGTGACCTGGAAGACAGAATGGTGGAATTCACTGCTGCAGAACAGAACAAAGAAAAAAGAATGAAAATAAATGAAGACAGCCTAAGAGACCTCTGAGACAACATTAAACGCAATAACATTCACATTATAGTGGTCCCAGAAGGAGAGGAGAGAGAGAAAGGACCTGAGAAAATATCTGAAGAGATTATAGTCGAAAACTTCCCTAACATGGGAAAGGAAATGTTTCTTTCCACCCAAGTCCAGGAAGCACAGAGAGTCCCATACAGGATAAACCCAAGGAGAAACATGCCAAGACACACAGTAATCAAATTGGCAAAAATTAAAGACAAAGAAAAATTATTGAAAGCAGCAAGGGAAGAATGACAAATAACATACAAGGAAACTCCCATAAGGTTAACAGCTGATTTCTCAGCAGAAACTCTACAAGCCAGAAGGGAGTGACATGATATACTTAAAGTGATGAAAGGGAAGAACCTACAACCAAGATTACTCTACCCAGCAGGGATCTCATTCACATTCGATGGAGAAATCAAAAGCTTTACAGACAAGCAAAAGATAAAAGAATTCAGCACCACCAAACCAGCTCTACAAAAGATAATAAAGGAACTTGTCTAAGTGGGAAACATAAGAAAAGGACCTATAAAACCAAACCCCAAACAATTAAGAAAATGGTAATAGGAACATACATATCAATAATTACCTTAAACGTGAATGGATTAAATGCTCCAACCAAAAAACACAGGCTTGCTGAATGGATACAAAAATAAGACCCATATATATGCTGTCTACAAGAGACCCACTTCAGACCTAGGGACACATAGAGACTGAAAGTGAGGGGATGGAAAAAGATATTCCATGCAAATGGAAATCAAAAGAAAGCTGGAGTAACAATACTCATACCAGATAAAATAGACTTTAAAATAAAGAATGTTACAAGAGACAAGGAAGGACACTACATAATGATCAATGGATCAATCCAAGAATAAGATATAACAATTATAAATGCACCCAACAAAGGAGCACCTCAATACATAAGGCAAGTGCTAACAGCTATAAAAGAGGAAATCGACAGTAACACAATAATAGTGGGGGACTTTAACACCTCACTTACACTAATGGACAGATCATCCAAACAGAAAATTAATAAGGAAACAGAAGCTTTAAATGACACAATAGACCAGATAGATTTAATTGATATTTATAGGACATTCCATCCAAAAACAGCAGATTACACTTTCTTCTCAAGTGCCCATGGAACATTCTCCAGGATAGATCACATCTTGGGTTACAGATCAAGCCTCAGTAAATTTAAGAAAATTGAAATCATATCAAGTACCTTTTCTGACCAAAACGCTATGAGATTAGAAATCAATTACAGGGGAAAAAACGTAAAAAACACAAACACATGCGGGCTAAACAATATGTTACTAAATAACGAAGAGATCACTGAAGCAATCAAAGAGGGAATCAAAAAATACCTAGAGACAAATGACAATGAAAACAGAATGATACAAAAACTATGGGATGCGGCAAAAGCAGCTCTAAGAGGGAAGTTTATAGCTATACAAGCCTACCTCAAGAAACAAGAAAAATCTCAAATAAACAATCTAACCTTACACCTAAAGTAACTAGAGAAAGAAGAACAAACAAAACGCGAAGTTAGCAGAAGGAGAGAAATCATAAAGATCAGGGCAGAAATAAATGAAATAGAAACAAAACAATAGCAAAGATCAATAAAACTAAAAGCTGGTTCTTTGAGAAGATAAACAAAATTGGTAAACCATCAGCCAGACTCATCAAGAAAAAGAGGGAGAGGACTCAAATCAATAAAATTATAATGAAAAAGGAGAAGTTACAACAGACATCTCAGAAATACAAAGCATCCTAAGAGACTACTACAAGCAACTCTATGCCAATAAAATGGACAACCTGGAAGAAATGGACAAGTTCTTAGAGAGGTATAACCTTCCAAGACTGAACCAGGAAGAAATAGAAAATATGAACAGACCAATCACAAGTAATGAAATTGAAACTGTGATTAAAAATCTTCCAACAAACAAAAGTCCAGGACCAGATGGCTTCACAGGTGAATTCTATCAAACATTTAGAAAAGAGCTAACACCCATCCTTCTCAAACTCTTCCAAAAAATTGCAGAGGAAGGAACACTCCCAAACTCATTCTATGGGGCCACCATCACCATAATACCAAAACCAGAAAAAGATACTACAAAAAAAGAAAATTACAGACCAATATCACTGAAGAGTATAGATGCAAAAATCCTCAACAAAATGCTAGCAAACAGAATCCAACAACACATTAAAAGGATCATACACCATGATCAAGTGGGATTTATTCCAGGGATGCAAGGATTCTTCAATATATGCAAATCAATCAATGTGATACACCATATTAACAAATTGAAGAATAAAAACCATATGATCATCTCAATAGATGCAGAAAAAGCTTTTGACAAAATTCAACACCCATTTATGGTAAAAACTCTCCAGAAAGTTGGCATAGAGGGAACCTACCTCAACATAATAAAGGCCATATATGACAAACCCACAGCAAACATCATTCTCAATGGTGAAAAACTGAAAGCATTTCCTCTACGATCAGAAACAAGACAAGGATGTCCACTCTCACCACTATTATTCAACATAGTTTTGGAAGTCCTAGACACAGTAATCAGAGAAGAGAAAGAAAAGGAATCCAAATCCGAAAAGAAGAAGTAAAACTGTCACTGTTTGCAGATGACGTGATACTATACATAGAGAATCATAAAGATGCCACCAGAAAACTACTAGAGCTAATCAATGAATGTGGTAAAGTTTCAGGATACAAAACTAATGCACAGAAATCTCTTGCATTCCTATATACTAATGATGAAAAATCTAAAAGAGAAATTAAGGAAACACTCCCATTTACCACTAGAACAAAATGAATAAAATACCTAGGAATAAACCTACCTAGGGAGACAAAAGACCTGTATGCAGAAAACTGTAAGACACTGATGAAAGAAATTAAAGATGAGGGCCTCCCTGGTGGCGCAAGTGGTTGAGAGTCCGCCTGCCGATGCAGGGGATACGGGTTCGTGCCCCGGTCTGGGAGGATCCCACATGCCGCGGAGCGGCTGGGCCCGTGAGCCATGGCCGCTGAGCCTGCGCGTCCGGAGCCTGCGCGTCCGGAGCCTGTGCTCCGCAACGGGGGAGGCCACAACAGTGAGAGGCCCGCATACCGCAAAAAAAAAAAAAAAAAAAAAAAAAAAAGAAATTAAAGATGATACCAACAGATGGAGAGATATACCATGTTCTTGGATTGGAAGAATCAATATTGTGAAAATGACTGTACTACCCAAAGCAATCTACAGATTCAATGCAATCCCTATCAAATTACCAGTGGCATTTTTTACAGAACTAGAACAAAAAATCTTAAAATTTATATGGAGACACAAAAGACCCCGAATAGCCAAAGCAGTCTTGAGGGGAAAAGACAGAGCTGGAGGAATCAGACTCCCTGACTTCAGACTATACCACAAAGCTACAGTACTCAAGACAATATGGTACTGGCACAAAAACAGAAGTATAAATCAATGAAAGAAGATAGAAAGCCCAGAGATAAACCCACACACCTATGGTCAACTAATCTGTGACAAAGGAGGCAAGGATATACAATGGAGTAAAGACAGTCTCTTCAATAAGTGATGCTGGGAAAACTGGACAGCTACATGTAAAAGAATGAAATTAGAACACTCCCTAACACCATACACAAAAATAAACTCAAAATGGATTTTAGACCTAAATGTAAGGCCAGACACTATAAAACTCTTAGAGGAAAACATAGGAAGAACACTTTTTGACATAAATCACAACAAGATCTTTTTTGACCCACCTCCTAGAGTAATGGAAATAAAAACAAAAATAAACAAATAGGACCTAATGAAACTTAAAAGCTTTTGCACAGCAAAGGAAACCATAAACGAGATGAATAGACAGCCCTCAGAATGGGAGAAAATATTTGAAAATGAATCGTTGGACAAAGGATTAATCTCCAAGATATATAAACAGCTCATGCAGCTCAGTATTAAAAAAACAAACAACCCAATCCAAAAATGGTCAGAAGACCTAAATAGACTTTTCTCCAAAGAAGACATACAGATGGCCAGGAAGCACATTAAAAGCTGGTCAACATCACTAGTTATTAGAGAAATGCAAATCAAAACTACAATGAGGTATCACCTCACACCAGTCAGAATGGGCATCATCAGAAAATCTACAAACACCAAATTCTGGAGAGGGTGTGGAGAAAAAGGAACCCTCTTGCACCTTTTGTGGGAATGTAAATTGATACAGCCACTATGGAGAACAGTATGGAGGTTCCTTAAAAAACTAAAAATAGTATTACCATATGACCCAGCAATCCCACTACTGGGCATATACCCAGAGAAAACCATAATTCAAAAAGACACATGCACCCCAATATTCATTGCAGCACTATTTACAATAGCTAGGTCATGGAAGCCACCTAAATGCCCATTGACAGACGAATGGATAAAGAAGATGTGGTACATATGTACAATGGAATACTACTCAGCCATAAAAAGGAATGAAATTGGGTCATTTGTAGAGACATGGATGGATCTAGAGACTGTCATACAGAGTGAAGTAAGTCAGAAAGAGAAAAACAAATATCGTATATTAACATATATATGTGGAACCTAGAAAAATAGTACAGATGAACCAGTTTGCAGGGCAGAAATTGAGACACAGATGTAGAGAACAAACCTATGAACACCAAGGGGGGAAAGCAGCTGGGGGTGGGGGGTTGGTGTGATGAAGTGGGAGATTGGGATTGACATGTATACACTGATGTGTATAAAATGGATGACTAATAAGAACCTGCTCTATAAAAAAATAAAAGAAAAAAAATTTTTTTAAGTCTCAAAGTCATGAGAGACAATAAAAGGTTAAGGAACTATGATGAATGGTAGGAACTAAATGCATTGTGAGATCCTGGATTGGATCCTGGAAAAGAAAAAGGACAGTAGGAGAAAACTGGTAAAATCTGAATAACGTTTGTAGTTTAGTTAATAGAGTTGTACCAAGGTTAATTTCTTAATTTTGTTAACTGTGCTATGGCTATGTAAGATGGTAACATTAAGGGAAGCCAGGTGAAGAGTATATGATAACACTATACTATTCCTGCAGTTTTTTTAAGTCTAAAATTATCTCATAAAGAATTTAAGGCAATATCAAAAAAACAAACAACCCAATCCAAAAATGGGCAGAAGACCTAAATAGACATTTCTCCAAAGAAGATATACAGATTGCCAACAAACAAATGAAAGCATGCTCAACATCATTAATCATTAGAGAAATGCAAATCAAAACTACAGTGAAGAGCTTCCCTAGTGGCTCAGTGGTTAAGAATCTGCCTGCCAATGCAGGGGACACGGATTCGAGCCTTGGTCTGGGAAGATCCCACATGCTGTGGAGCAACTAAGCCCGTGAGCCACAACTACTGAGCCTGCATGTCTGAAGCCTGAGCTCCGCAACAGGAGAGGCCGTGACAGTGAGAGGCCCGTGCACCGTGATGAAGAGTGGCCCCCACTCGCCACAACTGGAGAAAGCCCTCGCACAGAAACGAAGACCCAACACAGCCAAAAATAAAAATAAATAAATTTATTTTTTTAAAAAAACTACAGTGAGATATCATCTCACACCAGTCAGAATGGCCATCATCAAAAAATCTACAAACAATAAATGCTGGAGAGGGCGTGGAGAAAAGGGAACCCTCTTGCACTGTTGGTGGGAATGCAAATTGATACAGCCACTATGGAGAACAGTATGGAGGTTTCTTAAGAAACTAAAAATAGAGCTGCCATATGACCAGCAATCCCACTACTGGGCATATACCCAGAGAAGACCATAATTCAAAAAGAGTCATGTACCACAATGTGCATTGCCGCACTATTTACAATAGCCAAGACATGGAAGCAACCTAAGTGTCCATCAACAGATGAATGGATAAAGAAGATATGGCACATATATACAATGGAATATTACTCAGCCATAAAAAGAAATGAAATTGAGTTATTTGTAGTGAGGTGGGTGGACCCAGAGTCGGTCATACAGAGTGAAGTAAGTCTGAAAGAGAAAAACAAATACTGTATGCTAACACGTATCTATGGAATAGATGAAAGAGAAAAACAAATACTGTATGCTAACACGTATCTATGGAATAAAGAAAAGGTTCTGATGAACTTAGGGGCAGGACAGGAATAAAGATGCAGACCTACTAGAGAATGTACTTGAGGACACGGGGAGGGGGAAGGGTAAGCTGGGACAAAGTGAGAGAGTGGAATGGACTTATATACACTACCAAATGTAAAATAGATAGCTAGTGGGAAGCAGCCACATAGCACAGGGAGATCAGCTCTGTGCTTTGTGACCACCTAAAGGGGTGGGATGGGGGGGTGGGAGGGAGGGAGACGCAAGAGGGAAGAGATATGGGGATATATGTATATGTATAGCTGATTCACTTTGTTATAAAGCAGAAATTAACACACCATTGTAAAGCAATTATACTCCAATAAAGATGTTAAAAAAAAAAAAAGGAATTTAAGGGACTGCCCTAGTGGTCCAGTGGTAAAGAATCCTTCCAATGCAGGGGATGCAGGTTTGATCCCTGGTGGGGGAACTAAGATCCCACATGCCGCAGGTCAACTAAGCCCGAGTGCCACAAACTAGAGCCTACTCACCCTGCAGCCTGTGCGCCACGACTAGAGAGAGAAAACCTGCACGCCACAACTAAAAGCCTGCGCACCACAACAAAGAGCCCACATGCCACAACGAAAGATCCCGTGTGCCACAACCAAGTCCCAATGCAGCCAAAAAAATAATGAATGAATAAATAAATAAAACATTATTTTAAATGTAGTATAGGGCTTCCCTGGTGGTGCAGTGGTTGAGAGTCTGCCTGCCTATGCAGGGGATACGGGTTCATGCCCCGGTCTGGGAAGATCCCACATGCCGTGGAGCAGCTGGGCCCGTGAGCCATGGCCGCTGAGCCTGGACGTCTGGAGCCTGTGCTCCGCAACGGGAGAGGCCACAACAGTGAGAGGCCCACGTACCGCAAAAAAAATAAATAAATAAATATATATATATATATATATATATATATATAGTATAAAAATTTTTAACTTATTATAACTTAAAACTTCCAGTAGAAATGTAGATCTATATGCATTTCAAAGTTAAATATGTAATTGAAGCAATTTGCCCAAACTAGAGGTACTGTTCTACCTTTGGAATACCAGCTACAAATGTTGTGCCTATCTGTGTGGGACACACCCTTGTGAGTCTGAATTTACACATTGTATAAAATAAGGTACATAATTAAAGACTCATTAAAGCAAACTTTTTAAACAGTTAAGGCACAGTTGGTAGTATTAATAACATCCTTGAAATATGTTAATGTTTTAATTTTTTTCTTTTTTTTCTTTTTTTTTTTTTTTTGCGGTATGCGGGCCTCTCACTGTTGTGGCCTCCCCCGTTGCGGAGCACAGGCTCCGGACGCGCAGGCTCAGCGGCCATGGCTCACGGGCCCAGCCGCTCCGCGGCATATGGGATCCTCCCAGACCGGGGCACGAACCCGTATCCCCTGCATCGGCAGGCGGACTCTCAACCACTTGCGCCACCAGGGAGGCCCTAATTTTTTTCTTTAATTTTAGAATGAGAGAGCTTAAAATAGCTTACAAATGCAAAACAGTGATGATCAAAAAGAAACCTAACTTGGATCCCTACTCCATTTCATTTTTTGAATGATATGCTAGGAACTAACTCTTTTTCTTAGTTTCCATGTTGTCACATCAGCATGCTCAGAAGAGAAAATGGCTTAAGATCAAATCTGGTAATACATGAAAATCTATCATTTCTTAAGGCCACTTTATTGGTATTAATGCATTCTTTCTCCTTTAATATCTTTTTGTTTTGTAGTTGTTCAATAGCGTTTGTTATCTACAACTCTATTTTTTTCCTCATCTACGTTCAAACAACTGCTCTCTGATGAGGAATGAGATATCTGTGTATAAGCAGAGATTTAAGACTTGCTTAAGGTCCCCAACAACCATTAAGAAATCTACACCTAACTTAATTCCTGAACTGAATCTCTTTAGCCTTATATCTGCCTTTACATTTGCAAATAAGTCAAATCCTTATTCTTCTTCTTTACCCTTCCTCCCATCCAGTTATCTATGAGGACCACCATTTACCAGACATTTGCATGATTGTGAATGATGGTATGCAAGATGTTGATTCAAAGATGATCTCTACTCATCAGGTGACAAATCTAGCAATTTCTGAATAACAATAAACTATATTTCTACTTCTTGAACCTAATTGCTTTCTGATGTATCAAAACTAGGAGCTATCTGTCATACAGAGTGAAGTAAGTCAGAAAGAGAAAGACAAATACCGTATGCTAACACATATATGGAATTTAAGGAAAAAAATGTGATGAAGAACCTAGGGGTAAAACAGGAATAAAGACACAGACCTACTTGAGAATGGACTTGAGGATATGGGGAGGGGGAAGGGTAAGCTGTGACAAAGCGAGAGAGAGGCATGGACATATATACACTACCAAACGTAAGGTAGATAGCTAGTGGGAAGCAGCCGCATAGCACAGGGAGATCAGCTGGGTGCTTTGTGACCGCCTGGAGGGGTGGGATAGGGAGGGTGGGAGGGAGGGAGATGCAAGAGGGAAGGGATATGGGAACAGATGTATATGTATGACTGATTCACTTTGTTATAAAGCAGAAACTAAAAAAAAACAAAACAAAAAACTAGGAGCTAGTTCTTGTTCCTATGCATGCATAACTTTCTAATGGAAAATAACTTAAAGGCAAAATAACATATCTCTATGGAACTAAGCATATCCAGAGCCAGGACTAATGAACTTCCACAGGAGACATGAATATTGGCTACATATAGTCATCAGCTACTTGGGCATGGCCCTCTGACCCCCGAGACCTATTCCTATCAGAATCTGGTGGTAAACTGGAGCCAGCCTCTGTTTTTACCTCTCCAGTGCCATGGGGGAAGGGGAAGTTGGGCATAAGGTGCTTAAGAAACCAGAATTCACTATTGCCAGTGCCAGTGGCTGAGGACACTTCATAGGGACAAGGCTGGGATATGGATCCACTGGCTCCTCCTCATACCTGGTTGGTAGAGAAATTACAGTCGTCATAGAAATGCTCTTGAATTGTGAACCTTTCTCTGTATTTAATCTTCTGGCAGATATGTGTAATGAAGATCACTGTGACAGAGAGGAGAAAGAGAAAGGAAAGCACAGCCAGAGAAATGACCAAATATTTAGTGGATGGATTTACCCTTGTAGGATGCTTGAATGGATCCCGGAACTGCAGATAGGGCTCAGAAAAGCCATCTACCAGGAGGATATTAAGTGAGGCATTAGTAAAAAGAGCTGGTTGGCCATGATCCTGAGCAAGAACGATCAGTTTCTGCATCATGGGGTCTCTCTCAGATATCTGCCGCAGTGTACGGATTTCCCCATTTTGTTGTTGAACAGAGAATAACCCAGGGTCAGTGGCCTTAAATAGATGATATGAAAGCCAGGAATTCTGACCTGAGTCACCATCCACAGCCACCACCTTAGTCACCAGGTAGCCTGCCTCTGCAGACCTAAGCACCAGGTCATTGCAGGGCAAGGTGCCATTTTGCAGTGGGAACAAGATCATTGGGCAGTTATCATTGTCATCCAGGACAACCACTCTGACAGTAACCTGGCTACTCAGTGACAGGAAGCCCCCATCAGTTGCCTTTACCACAAACTGAAAATCTTGAATGGCTTCATAATCCATAGTTCTCAGTGCATAGAGTTTCCCACTGTCTGAATTTATGGAGATGTAAGTAAAGACTGATCTCTACTTTTTGGAGGCAGCAGAGAACATATTATTTGGGCATTCTCATCCAAATCTAGATCCTCAGCATGGACTTTGCCAATAAAAACTGCAGGGCTGTTCTCTCGAACAGTCAAGATGTAGGAATCTTCCTGAAATACTGGGGGATTGTCATTAATGTCAGATATTAGCACCTCTATCACAGTCTCTGAGGACAGAGTGGGTGGTCCAGTATCCATGGCAACAAGGGTGAGATTATAGCCAGAGACCTCCTCCCGATCCATGCCTCTGTCAATGACCAGTGAGTAGGAATTCCTGAATGTAGGTTTGACTGCAAAGGGAAGGTCTTCTTTGAGGAAGCAAGTGATTTTTCCTCCCACTCGAATGTCCCGGTCTCTGATAGAGAAAAGGGCCAATACTGTCTGTAGTGGAGAGTCCTCAGGGAGAGGGCTGGACACAGAGGAGACTGTAACTTCAGGAGGATTGTCATTAATATCCACCACCTCCACCAGGACTTTGCTGTGGGCAGAGAGGCCTCTTCCGTCGGTAGCTTGAATGTCAATGTCATATGTTTCAATTGCTTCAAAATCTAGGGACCCTCTTAGTCGAACCTCTCCAGTTTCAGAGTCAATCTGAAACGTCTGGAGAATTACTTCTGGGTTTTGAGCTAAAGAGTAAGTTATCTCCTTGTTGGAGCCCTCGTCTAGGTCGGTGGCAGTCACCGTAGCCACCAAAGAACCATTGGCACTGTTTTCCGGTACCTGAGGGCGGTACACCAGTCGAGAGAATTGGGGCACGTGATCATTGACATCCAGAACCTCCACGCGGATGTGGGCAGTGCCAGACTTGGGAAGAGACCCTCCGTCCACAGCTGTAATTGTCAGGTTGACTTCAGGCTGCTCCTCTCTGTCCAGGGGTTTATCCAGCACTAGCTCGGCATACTTGGGCCCATGGCTGTGGAAGTGGGTGTGCAGGTAGAAATACTGACTGGCGCTCAAGGTGTAGTTTTGGAGACCGTTGAGGCCGACGTCCAGATCCTGCGTGCTCTGCAGAGGAAACCGTGAACCCAGTGGGGTGCTCTCCGGAATCTTTAAAAGAGGCTCCTTGTTTAGGAAAACCTGGGCATTGTCATTGATATCAAATACCCTGACCTCCACGCGAAAGGACTCCAGTGGCTCCATCAGGACTATTTCAAACTGCAGAACGCATGGATCGGCTTTGCCACAAAGTGACTCCTGAGCCAGTTTCTCCTTCACGCACAGATCTCCTGTCTTGCGGTGCAGCCGGAAATGCAGTTTATTGCCCTCGGAAACGAGCCGCGCCCCGCGCGCAGCCAGCTTCCCTACCTCCAGCCCCAAGTCCTTAGCCACGTTAGCTACAAATGAACCACTCTCCATCTCCTCTGCCACCGAATAGCGGATGGTCGCCGCACCCCCCACAGATATGCACAGAAAAAGGAGAAGTGAGCCCACTTGCCTGCTTTGCAAGAGTTTTCTGTGTGCAATCGCCATCCGTTCTCACAAGCGCACTCTCTGCAGCAGATACACCTGTTGCGCACACAGTTTCACTTTTCTGCCAGCAGGTTCCTGCAACAGTTGCTCTCGGCTTTGCTAGCCTCTAACCGCAGCGCCGCCAAAGGCTAACGGAGCCAGGTGAGCTGTTTTGCACTTGGAAGAAAAATTGCATTAAGTAACTCAACTCCCCAGTCTATCGAATGTATTAATAGATATGTTCTCATTCTGGAGAGTTAGGTAGAGGTTGAAAGTTGTTGCCAAAGCAACAGCAAACTCGCCTTTCAATTCCTTTTCAGGAAAAAAGCCCTGGGGAATTGAACACCCAATGAGGATACTCGTTAAGCAAGCTCAAGGTTGAAGTCATAGTATCTGTGAGCCGGCTGGGGCCGCTGCAGCAGCGGGCGAACAGCGAGGTGTTAAGGTACTCGGCACACTCCACACACACACTCCACCCAGAGACCAAGGGAGAGGCAAAAAGATGCTGCGGTGTCTTCTGAAGCGTGAACCAACTGGATGGGAATGAGGGAGGGGGGCTTGGAGAAAGTGATCAGTAGGAAAAGGAAAGGGGCAGACAGACATCATCTCTCAGGAAACTGGGGTCCATTAGGTACATTGATGGGGGAACTGTTCAACTTGCCTCATGGTTTGCATAAACCCATTCTTTTCCACAGAACCCTCAAACGCTTAGGAAGCGACTGGCTTGTAACTTATGATTCTGATGGAAGTAATACTTATTGGGTATGATTTCAATATACTGGTACTGTATTAAGTAATTTACATGCATTATCTCATTTAACCCTTGCAACAACTCTATGAAGTACACATTATTATTATTTCTTTTTTACAGATGAAATCGAGACTGGAGAGGTTATGTTACTCCCCCAACGTCTTCTACCTAGTAAATATTAGAGAAGGAACTCAATTTGATTTTGTCTGACTCCAAAGTCATGCTCGTAATTAGTATGTAACTCTGCTTTCCAAGTAATATGGTAGATAAATTAAGTGAAGATAAATGTTTGGCTTTGGATTTTAAAGGAAATTAAATAATAGACTACTTACATATACTGAAAATGGCCCAACAGAAATTTTGCAAGATATTTGTTGAGATTTTTTTACAGTCATAAGATCATAGAATGTTTAAGAATGATAATGCACCTCAGAAAGATTAGGTCCAATCTCCCCCACCCCTTTTTTAAATAGATGAAAAAACTAAGGCCCAAATGATGAAATCACTTGCCTAGTCCATACAGCTACTGCTGGCAATATAAAAACTAGAACCTGTCTTCTGACACTCTGTCTCATGCTGATTAGCAGGAACATTTGGTGGTTTCCCATTTGTAAAAAAAACTCATAACACTTACAGTAGGTAATCTTCAGAATCTAGTCTCTTTCCTTTGATATTTAGCTCAGTCTCAGATTGATGTTGTGTTCTGCTCTAGCTCATTCATTTCCATTGCTGTATAGAATTCCAGTCTGGTCAATGCTCTTTGGCCACAGACCATCAGGAACACACCTGTAGTTGAACAAAGTTGTATTTTCTGATTACTGCAACAAGGGAGACAGCACACCACAGAGAATCATGGGGCATCTCAATAAGAGGGTGTTAGAAAGGACTTGCGGTATTTGTGCAAGGTGATTTGGGGGTGGTTTGAAGTAGGACTTTGCTCTGGATTGGATGCTGTCAGAAACAGTTATTTTTACAGTTGGATATATTAATAATTCTTAGAAGGTGAGAAAAATGGAAGGAGGCTAAAGCTGTGATTGGTAATTCATATTAGCCATTTTTGTGGATTGGAAAATGTTCCTTTTCACCTGATTATGGCATCCTCTTGTTTTTCTCTTAATCCATCACTGTCACAGAGTGGCCTTGTCTAATGCTGTTCTATAAACCTGTTTTAGTTCAACACGAGAACAGCATAGCCTAGCTCTGAGTATCAGGCTAGCTCCTAGCTGTCACGGACTGCTTTTGTCTTTTTCAGCATGAACAGCAAAACTCATTTACTATTGTTCTACTGTTCACAGAAGTATGTCATTATATATGTCACTTTGTACACACGTGTGTACATTTGAGGGGGCATATACCTAGAAGTGGCATTGGTGTCATAGGGTGTGCTCTTTTCAGCTTTACCTGATAACTGCCAAGCTGCTTTCTAAGAAGTTGTACCAATTTACACATCTCATCAGCAGGATGAGATGTGTAAATAGGTCCATTATTTTAAATTGGTCCATTTGTTCTAATTCTTACCAACACTTATCGTTACTAGTCTTCTTAAAAGTTTAACCATTTTGGCTATCTCAGTGTGGGCTTAACTTGCGTTTCTCTGATTATTAATTATTGATGACGTAGGGCACTATTTAATATATGTTTAGTCATCTGGATAACCTTTGGTTGTGTGGGGGTGGTGGTTGTTCAGTTCCCTTGCCCATTTTTTTACATTGGATTGTCTTTTTCCTATTGATTTGTTGTAGTTCTTCATATATTCTAAATATGAGTCCTGAGTATCTCTTTATAATTAAGAAAAAGAAACATGCTTATCCTTAGTTGATATATAGCTTATCCTTAGTTGATATATATCTACAGTTTTGTTTAAAAAGAGGTATTTCTCCCAGTGATTCACACATTAAGCAGAAGCTTATGGCATCCTAGGAAGCCTTTTTTTTTAGCTGAGATATAATTGACATATAACATTATATGAGTTTAAGGTATACAGTGTGATTAGTATTAGTATATATTGCTAAATGCTCAACACAGTAAGTCTAGTTAACATCCATCACCACACATAGTTATAAACGTTTTTCTTGTAATGAGAACTTTTAAGATCTCTCAGCAATTTTCAAATATACAATACAGTGTTATTAACTACAGTCACCACCTAGGAAGTCTTAATACAATCAGTTTGTAAGTAACTTATTCAAAACCCATAAATTTAAAAAATACATTCTTATGACTTGAAATACAAGAAATGCTGCTCTTCAATTGGATTCCTCTGAATCTTAATTTGTTTAGTTAGTTCTCAGGGTATGTATTATCTGCTTGATGGGATTAAATTCCAAAATATTTTTTTTCCTTTGAAAACTTTGGACCCTTTAAACATCATGGTATTTTTTTAAAGTAAGTTTTTATTCTTTCCAGTGAAGGTAGAACTAGGACGTACAGAATAAATCTACAACCTACCAGCCTGTAATGCCAGTGTCTTTACTCAAAATCTAGTTATTGGGAAGAGGGGCAAACCACACACAGCAAAATATCATGAAGTTTAGGGAGAATAAAAAATGCATTCCAAAATTGTATCTAAGGACTTCCCTGGTGGCGTGGTGGTTAAGAATCTGCCTGGCAATGCAGGGGACACAGGTTCAAGCCCTGGTCCGGGAAGCCGCGGAGCAACTAAGCCCGTGTGCCACAACTACTGAGCCCACGTGCCTAGAGACCGTGCTCTGCAACAAAGACAAGCCACTGCAATGAGAAGCCCGGGCACCACAATGAAAAGTAGCCCCCGCTTGCCGGCACGCAGAGACGAAGACCCAACGCAACCAAAAATAAATAAATAAATAAAAGTAAGCGTAGACTGAGAAGGTAGAACTGCATAATTTTTAAAAAATTGTATCTAAGTACTAACTCTTAGCTTTTAAAAAATCTTGTTTTGAAATAATTTAAACCTTCAGAAGAGTTTCAAGAGTGCTTACAATTACCCATTACCTACCTATTGATTTGGTTTGACCAAATTTTAGTCAGGTTTCTCTTTTTCTCATAGGCCTCTGAACTTTAATTCACCCCCAAACTGAAACAAGTCCTAAAATCCCCCACTTAATGGTTCATTCTGAGAATTGGCCAACCACAGAGGGAAAAATATTCCTGTAAAAGCACCCTGATTATACGATCTGCTTGCTCTATCCCCTTGTCCTACTCCCACACAAAGTTACTGCTAGCCCTGCTTATGCCTCCCTAATTTAAAAAACAAAAACAAAAAAACTTTTTCTGTATGAGACATTTGCAGATTTTGTGATCAATGAGTTCTGCTATTGCAAAAAGTCTTTTAAAACAGCTTCTCCTTCCCTAAGTCCAGATTTGTTGATATTTGACATAATAATAAATAATAATATAGTCTTATTATTAACAATAATAAATAATTATATAGTCTTCACCTAGATTCACCAATTTTCCTGTATTTGTTCACTTTCTCTCATATATATACACATATGCATATACATCACATGCGTTATACATTTTATATATATATATACACACACACATTTATTATTCAAAAATAGTCACTCACCCTCTTAACTTCTGTGGGCAGAATATATCTCTCTGCTCTACTGATGTTGAGTTTGGCCTTGTGAATTATACTAGACCCTCACGATGCGTTTAGTATAATTCTCCACCCCTTCACTTTGGGCTTGACCACGTGAGTTGCTTTGGCCAACGGGATGTTAGCAGAGTGGGTAGTATCTGTGAATGTGACCTTATTTGAAAAGAGTGTCTTTTCAGATATAATCAAGTTAAGATAAGCTTATATGGAATTATGGTGAACTCTAAGTCTAATGACTGGTATCCTTATAAAGAGAGATTTGGAGACACAGACACACACAGGGAAGAAGGCCATATCACGACAGAGCTAAGAGACTGGACTGATGCTGCTATAAGCCAAGGGATGCCAAGGACTGCTGGCAACAACCAGAGCTAGGAAATAGCAAATAAGGATCCTCCCCTAGAGCCTTCAGAGAAAGCAGGGCCCTGCTGATGCCTTGATTTCAGACTTTTAGCCTCCAAACTATGAGAATAAGTTTGTTTTTTTTAAGCCACCCAGTTTGTCATAGTTTGTTATATCAGCCCTAGGAAACTAATACACAGAGTAAAGCAAGTTGTGGCTTGAAATGTGCTGCAATAATTGGGCTTGCCCTCTTGCTCTTCTGCCACCTTTCTAAGAACTTTTTCTGGATAGCCCACCGATTCAAGGATGAGGATGGAACAGCACTGGATACAACCTGTATACTGAAGCAAAGCACAGCTGATCTCAGCCTAAATCTGCTGACCTCCAGATGCACCAGTGGGAATTTATGTTATTTTGAGCTATTAAGTTTTGCACTGTATTTTGTGACCATAGCTGACAGATACAGTATGTAAACATTGTATTTTGTTATGAGTTAGTTGCAGACATTTTAACATATCATCCCTAAATATCTCAATATGTACCTCTTACAAACAGGGGCATTCTCCCACATAACTTCGATTACAATTATCACACACAGGAAATTTAACATGACTACTATTACCTCATATTGTATTCAATATTTAAATTTCCTCAATTGTTCCAGTGTCCTTTGTGGCTGTTTTTTTTTAAAATCCAGGATATAATCAAGGTTTGCACATTGCACTCAATTGTCATGTTTTTCTAGTTTCCTTTAAACTAGAGCAGTTTAAAGAAAATATTTTTATGACTTTTTTTTTCATGACACTGCCATTTTTAAAGAGTCATTTTACAGGATATCCCTCAGTTTGGGCATTGTGTCTTCATTAGATTCAGATGAAATATTTTGAAATCAGTACCACCTTGGAGATGTTGTAGTCTCTTCAGTGCATTACATCAGGAGGCATATGATGTCATTTATGTCCCATTATTGGTGATACTAAGTTTGATAATTTGGTTACAAAATAGTGTCCACATTTCTCAATTTGAAAGGTACCTTTTAATTTTTCATGATTAGTTATCTTAGGAGAGATGTTTCAAAACTATGTGACCATGATGTGGAGAAAAGGGAACCCATGTGCACTGTTGGTGGGAATGTAAATTGGTGCAGCCACTATGAAAAACAGTATGGAGATTCCTCAAAAAATTAAAAAGAGCTACCATGTGACCCAGAAATTCCACTCCTAGGTATATTTGAAGAAAACAAAAACACTAATTAGAAAAGATAATAAAGACACAGACCTACTAGAGAATGGACTTGAGGATATGGGGAGGGGGAAGGGTAAGCTGTGACAAAGCAAGAGAGAGGCATGGACATATATACACTACCAAACGTAAAATAGCTAGTGGGAAGCAGCCGCATAGCACAGGGAGATCAGCTCGGTGCTTTGTGACCACCTAAAGGGGTGGGATAGGGAGGGTGGGAGGGAGGGAGATGCAAGAGGGAAGAGATATGGGAACATATGTATATGTATAACTGGTTCACTTTGTTATAAAGCAGAAACTAACACGATTGTAAAGCAATTATACTCCAATAAAGATGTAAAAAAATAAATAAATAATAAAAAGAAAAGATATATGCGCCCCTATGTTCACTGCAGCATTATTTACAGTAGCCAAGATACAGAAGCAATCTGGATAAAGAAGATGTGTGGGGGGGTGTATGTATGTGTGTATATAACAGAATATTACTCAGCCATAAAAAAGAATGAAATCTTGCCATTTGTGACAACATGAATGGTCCTAAACAGTATTATGCTAAGTGAAATAAGTCAGATAAAGACAAAAACTGTATGATTTCACTTATGTGTGGAATCTAAAAAAACAAATAAAACCAATGAACAAACATAACAAAGCAGGAACAGAGTTACAGAGAACAAATTGCCAAAGGGGAGCAGGTGGGGGGGATGAAAGAAATAAGTGAGGGAGATTAATAAGAGGTACAAACTCCAGTTACAAAATAAATGAGTCAAGGGGATGAAATGTAGTGTGGAGAATACAGTCAATAACTATGTAATATTTTTGGTGATATAACTAGACTTACCATAGTGATCATTTTGAAATATGTAGAAATACTAAATCACTGTGTTGTGTACCAGGAAATAGCAGTGTTATAGGCCAATTATACTTCAAAAAAACAAAATCATAGAAAAAGAGATCAGATTTGTGGTTACCAGAGGCAGGGGGAGGGGGAGGGTAGGAAGAGGAATTGTATGAAGGTAGTCAAAAGGTTCAAATTTCCAGTTATAAGATAAGTAGTAGGGATGTAATATATAACATGATAAATATAACACTGCCTTATGTTATATATGAAAGTTGAGAGTTCTCATCACAAGGAAAATTTTTTTCTATTTCATTTTGTACCTATATGAGATGTGAATGTTCACTAAACTTATTGTGGTAATCATTTCATGATGTAAGTCAAATCACTGTTATATACCTTAAACTTATACAGTACTGTATGTCAATTATATCTCAATAAAACTAGGGAAAAAACTATGTGAATATTCTATTTCCAAAACAATTTTATTACTCAGTGTTTTCCAACATCCATGGATGATACTTGCCTATATTAATATATACTTGTACTTACATAAGTATCTGTGGTGTGTGTATGTGTGTGGCTGTAATCATGGTATTTATACTTTCAATCCATTAAAACAGGTTTCTTCCTTTCCATCCCCCAATTCATATTTATATTAGCCTTGTACCAAAGTGAGAATATTTGGTTCCCAGCACCATAAATATATTTTCTCATTATGCAAATCTTAAAATATGATATTTTTACAATAAGATTTGGTAATCATGATTCTTGGTATTTGCCCAAAGTAGTTGAAAACTTATGTCCACACAAAACCCTGCACACGAATGTTTATAGCAGCTTTATTCATAATTGCAAAAACTTGAAGCAACCAAGATGTCCTTCAGTAGGTGAATTGATAAACTGTGGTATATCCAGATAACGAATTATTCTTTATTATTATTATTATTCAGCACTAAAAAGAAATGAGCTATCAAGCCATGAAAAGATATGGAGGAACATAAATGCATCTTACTTAAAATGCATGCTGCTAAGTGAAAGAAGCAAGTCTGAAAAGCTGCTCTGTGATTCCAACTATATGACATTATAGAAAAGGCAAAACTATAGAAACTGTAAAAAAAAAAAAAAAAAGAAAAAAGAAAAAGAAAGAAAAATCAGCGGTTGCCAGGACTTAGGGGGAGGGAGTATGAATAGGTGGAGCACACAAGATTTTTCTAAATGGACTTTATTACTATGCATGTGTAATTACAATACTGGCTAATCTCCCCATTGGTTTTCTATTGTATTCAAACTTGAAATAGTCTTACTTTTAATATTTATGATATTTGTTATAGTCATTTATAAGCATATTAATATCTGGGATACCCTCGAGCTTTCTTTCATATATACTCAAGTCTGAAAAAAACTTTTTAGGAGCACATGTATTTTATTTTTTTTTAATTAATTAATTTAATTTATTTATTTTTGGCTGCATTGGGTCTTTGTTGCTGCACCCGGGCTTTCTCTAGTTGTGGGAGCGGGGGCTACTCTTCATTGAGGTGCATGGGCTTCTCATTGCAGCAGCCTCTCTTGTTACGGAGCACGGGCTCTAGGCGCGTGGGCTCAGTAGTTGTGGTGCACGGGCTTAGTTCCTCTGCAGCATGTGGGATCTTCCCAGACCAGGGCTTGAAGCTGTGTCCCCTGAATTGGCAGGCGGATTCTTAACCACTGCACCACCAGGGAAGCCCTGGAGCACATGTATTTTAAAACATTGAGTTCACACCTGCAGTTTTAGACTTCACTATTATTTTAGGATTCTTTTCTTTTATTGTGTCTTTTCATGCATTTTAGGTTTCTTATTCCCTTTGGCAGGAACAAGAGGCTTTGAGGGTATAGAAGTCTTTCTTAGGCAGCTCAATTTATTGCTGCTGCTTTTGATCTACCATCTGTTGCTTTAAATGACAATGCCTCTTGTTGTTTACCATGTGCATCTGCGTATAATGCTTCTGTCTTCCACAGTAATATAAAAAGCCTTAATATAAACCAATACCATTTATAGTCCAGATTTATATTACATTCTTACTTTAAACAGATGGCTTTCATGCCCATGTTGACTCTGGTAGCATGGGTTATAGGTGTTTCTCCATGAAATCTGACAGGTGTTTGGGAAACTTCCCAATTTAACCAAATGGAGGCTAGGTTAGAATGTTTATTCTTCTCTTAATTAAACTCCAACCAATTTATCTCCTTTATCCGTGAAGATAATTCAAGTAACATCCCCAAATTGGATACCTAAATTTTTATTTAAATCAGTATTTTGAAAAAAAAGTTTTATGTCTTAAAACAGAAATGATAACTATTTTCTGTGTTAAGATCCATAGAAAAGTAAATGAGAAGACATCTATAAGAATACTAAATATTAACTGGGTTGGTTGACAAAGCCAAGTGTGCTTCCTGGGTGGTTCTATCTTTTTCTGAGATTGCGAAGTTTGAGAAAGAAATTCATGTTACTCTCAATTTACTAGAAGTGACTTTACACTGTAACCCACATATCTGAAGATACAGTAAGACTCTGGCTATAAAGCAGTCACTTGTTTTGGAATATGGGAAGAGTGATATTAAACTAATTAGGAAGAAGAGGTTACTATCACAAACATAGAAATTGTAAGGTCAGTTGGAATTTTGACTTCATAGCCTCTTGAAAAAAAAAGTACCCACCTTTCCATAGTATTTTTTACAAAGATAACATTTGAAAGAACTATTCCATTACCTCTTTCTCCTGTTTCATTCTCATTATCTATCAAAAGAATCTCTACTTAGCAACCCGATTAACTTCAGGGGCTCCCCATCTGAAGTTAAATGTACAAACTTCAAAGTGACTTCATCATCACTGTGTAAGAGTACACAGTGTGAAAATACACAGGGTAAAAATAAGCATACCATAACTTTCCTGTGTTTTCAACTCTGATAGTTTATATATACCAGTCCTGGAAGAAAATAAGAAACATGAGTTTTCCTCCTAGAATTTCTGTGACCTCTTACCACTTCCTAAATATAATTACATTTGTTTTTTCCTTCCAGAAGCAGAAATCAGAGAGAGAAGTACTCTCAGCTAAGCTTCCTTGAATGTATTTGGCTAACAATAGAGAGCTTCAGAAGAATTTCTTTCAGCAAAATGTACTCTGTGAATACTTTAGTAACTATTTCTAAATGTCTATAAAAACAAATATTTTTCAGATACTCATCTGATAACAAGATATGCTGAAAGAAATGCTTGGGAAAATTTTAACATTTGTAAATTATTTGAGGGGATGTGATAGAAGTGAGAGATCACTCTGGAAATTCTCAATTCTCCTATACCTCTCTATGTCTTTTTTAAATGGCCAGATCTCCCCAAAACCACCTCCTGAAGTTCAATATTCCAAACCCCTCCAATTGGTTTCTTCAGAGTTTAGGGTCTCCATCCAAAGTCCTTTTTGAACTTTATCAAAAGCATTTTCCTCATCTACCACCAGGTGGCAGGTGGAGCCACCTTTTGGAAAGCGACCCTGACCCCGCCCTACCGGAAGTTGTCATGCAAAGGAAGCCTCTCTGGTCACGCCTAGAGTTCAGCACCCTCGACGCGGACAGCGACACCGCCCAATTTAGTCCCATGACTCGCTGCAGAGATTTTCACCTGACAAAGGAACTGGCCAATCGCAACTGGTTCCAAGGGCTGCGTGACGGACAATTTACAAAGCCAGATATGGAGGGGGAAAGAACTCCTTGATTTGGGACATTTAGGTTGGCAGGAGAACCAGGTGATTTTAAATAATACATCGTAATGCAAAAATCCTAATTTTTCCTCCTCACTACCCACCGGCTTCTAAGTGCATTCTTAGAAATGCTATCTTGCGGTGCGAGAGACAGTAGATTAACCAACCTCGGTGTGTTGGTTTATTCCGACAAAACGCGTTAAGACAACGAAGGCGGTACAAAAGTCCGTGTGAGTTATGGCGGCCAATCCCTCTTGCGCAAAGCTGCCTGTCAGCTTTCCTAAGAAACCAGCATGGGGACGGACTGCTTTTTCTGCATAGTTTTTCAGTTAGTCTCGAAAACCCAAACAGTAGCTCTTTTTGTTCACATGAAATTACTATTTTAGACAGAGAGGTTGGACTGAAGCACGAGTGTACTCTAAAATTGACGGTTTAGGTGTCATCTTTCCAGTTGCCCAGCAACAAATTAGACAAAAAAGAGCACATCTGCGGGTTTTAACTTACATAACAGCAAAAGCCCAAGGGCAAATGAAAATGCGCTCAGGACAGCTTGACATATTAACTAGTTCTAGTGTTTAGAATCAGTCTAATTAAATCTCAGTGCTGGGGCAGCAGGTAGAGCTAACGGGAACAAGTAGCAATTTAAGATGGACAAATAAACTAAATTAAGCCGAGTTTTACCTGTAAATTATCCGTGTTGTACGGATTGCTTTCTCACTATTTCCCACTATTTTGGCGGCGATAATTCAGATCTTTAACCAGCAGAGGGCGAGTCGACTGCATTTTTCTCCCCTAAGACACTCCCTTCCTTCACCCCACCCTTTCTCATCCCTTGCCCCTGGGAAATTAATTTACTAGGCTCTTCAAATATAGACCAACGGAGGAAGGTGTGGAGGAAGGGGAGCAGCAGCACAGAACTCCACAGAGTGCCAGCCCTGTCAGCCTTGGATCTGTGGCTGCTCTCCTGTCCCCTTACTTGGAGCTGCAGAGGGGATTGCACCAGTTGTCCCAGGAGGAGGCTGGGATTAAAAGCAGCCCCACCCCCAGAAGCCGTGGATATTTGTGATCACTAGCTTCAGAGAATTGGGAGAGCCAGAGAGAGCCTGGTTACACGACAGATATAACCTATGAAAGAGAAAACCAGTTCACTTCTCAGGGCCAATAATAGCTAAGTATGCTGGAATATCAACAAAAAAAGGGTCTGCTCTGGCTTTGATACTCTGGGAACAAAAATGGGGTGGGGGTAGGGAAAGGAGAAGATGAAAGACTAAGAATCTGACTGAGTCATCTTTAAAACAGAACAAGCAAAGCAAGCCACTCAGGGGGAGAGACAATGACAGAAGGCCTGCTAGAATGCAGGGCAGAGCAATAAAGCATGCTGTACAAAGTTAATTTATTGCTGGGCGGAACCCTCTGCATTCTGGACAGGCATACCACTTGCTCCAGAGGAGGTGGGTTTTACCTTGTATTTTAAGACTTTGCAGAATCTTCTCAGGCAGGCAGCCAGAAATCCCATTAATTGGACATGCCCTTTTTCTTCTCCTCATATTTATGTCTCAGTTTCAAGCTAGTAAAATTAATTTTTTCTGGAGGACATTAAACTAAATTTTATGCAGCATTGCATTTTCTCTCCTTCAATCATTAAATTTCTATAAAGCTTGCTTTTCAAGGACACCATTTCATTAACAAATTCAATTCATGAGGAAGTATGATACTCTGTTAAAGTTGATGGTGTCAGGTTAGATCAACACTTTTCAGAAAGCATTATTTGATTCAGTTTCATCATAAATCTTTCAAGTAAATTGCACTTTGATGGTGTTGTATTGCACACCTTCTGTATCTAATCACTTATAAAATAAATTTTTTATGCATATACCAAACTTCATTCATGTTACACCAAGATCCAAACAAATGCTTAAAACTGGCTAATATAATCTCTCCATGGAAGCCAGAATTATCTTTAAAAAACTGAAGTAGTAAGTCACTGAACAAGCACTTAGTAAAACAGGATGTTCAAAAAGCCAATAAGCGTATTAAAAGGTTGCAACATCATTAATTATCCAAGAAATGGAATTTTAAACCACAATGAAATGCCTTTATCCACCCAAGAGAATTAATTAATTAAAAAGCTGACATTTTCAAGTGTTGGAAAGGATGGGGCAACTTCAGCTATCACACACTGCTGATGGGCTATAAGTTGGTACAGTCACTCTGGAAAACTGTCAGCATTTACCAAAGTTCAAAATATGCATACCCTACAACTCAGTAATTGCAGTCTTAGGTATATTCTCAATAGAAATACTTATATGTGCACACAAAAAGACACGTAAAAGAATGTTCATCTTAAACTTGGAAGCAATCCAAACTTCAACAATAGAATGGATATATTGTTATTGCCATATACAGAAATATATACAGTAATGACTTTTTAAAAAACGACTGCTACATGCAACAGTATGTATAAATCTCACAATGTGATGTTCAGCAGGAAAAAATCAGAAACACAACATTTTGTACAATTCTACTTATATAAAGCTCAATTATTGGAAAAACTAAGGTAAGTCAGAATAGTGCTTGCCTTTGGTGGAGATAAAGACTGAAAGGGGGCATGAGGGAGGCTTCAGGGGGTATTGGTAATATTCTGTTTCCCGATCTGGGTGGTGGTTACTCAAGTGTGTTCACCCTTTAAATATCTATTGAGCTATACACTGATTTGTACATGTTAATTATGTTATGCAATCTAAATTCCTTAAAGTCGCCTATAAGGCCCTGCAAAAACTAATCCTACCTAAATTTCCAATCTCTTATTAACCATTTTCTCCCTCCATCATCACACTTGAATTACTCTGAGCTTTCATCAGTTTCTAGAACATATCTATCTCTTTTCAATCTTAAGGCCCTTGGGCTTGCTGTTTGCTCTTCCTGGAATGCATTATCACCAGCTCTTTTCATAACATGTTCCTTCTAATCTTTCAACTCTCAGATTAATGATACCATTTTAGAGAAACTTGCTTTGACTCTCCTATCTGAAGTCCCTGTGTCATTTTTCTATTTGCTGCCATCACAAATTATCACAAACTTAGTGGCTTTAAACAATACAAATTTATGATCTGAGACTTCTGAAGGTCAGAGTCTGCAATGGGTCTCACTGGGCTAAAATCAAGGCACCAGCAGGAGCAATTTCCTTCTGGAGGCTCTAGGGGAGAATCCATTTCCTTGCCTTTTCCAGCTCTTAGAGGCTGGAGGCACTTCTGGATTTGTGGCTCCTTCTTCCATCTTCACCATCAGTAGTGCAGCATCTTCAAATCTCTCTCAGACTGTGACCCTCTCTTCCCTCTTTTCCACCCTTTTGATATTGTTGAATCCAGCCAGATATTTCAGATATTTCCTGATGAAGGACAGCTGATTTAGCAACATTAATTCTCCTTTGTTACGTATTATAACATATTCACAAGTTCTGAAGACTAGAGTTGTGGACATCTTTGAGGGGCATTATTCTGCCTACCAGAGTCCACCTTTTTCTAGCACAGCATTGTATTTATTAAGAGCACCAATCACAGTTTCTAGTCATTTCATATATTCCTCTGCCCATTCACTGTCTAACTGCTCCCACTCTAAGGTAAATCCTATGAGCACACAGACCCTATCTGTCTTGTTCCCTGCTGTTTCCTTGGTGCTTAGCATAATGCCTGACACACTACAGAAATTCATTAAGTATTTGTGGAAAGAATAAATAAATATGAGTTTAGGTCTATGTTTTCACACTTGAAAACTCTGGTTTTTACCTTTTCCTTTCATATAAAAAATATATATTGTGTCTTGGCAGGAGGGGGATTTCTGGTGCAATCACAGTATAGATTTTTGAAGCTCTCTACTATACTAACTCACTGTAAAAAAAATCACTTCTACAAATAGAGTCCATATATGTCACATACATATCTTCATTTCTATCATACTTAAAAGTAGAGTTTATAAGTTTCTTCCTCCTGGAAAATAGTGTATCACAGGGCTTATATTCTGAAGAAAAGCTAATCCAGAGTGAAGAGTTGGAATTCTTTATTACAGTCACGTGAGAAAAAAATGTGGTGCATGGGGCTCTAAGTATGATCCTAGAATGTAGTTGCAAGGACAGGTATCATCAGATAATCATTGTACATCTGATATTATAACCTGTATTACCAGGTTGTAATATCAGATACCAAAGTTTTTTTAAAAAGTACTTGGCCACTCACTTACTCAGCAAATATTTATTAATCATCTATTAAGTGTCAGACCCTTTTCTAGTCTCTGGGTACACAATACAAAGTCCCTGCCTATAGGGAGCCTACAAATAGATGTGCAATATTATGTGAGGTAGGGCAAGTGTTATAAAGAAAGGGAGATTAATCCCTTGTTAGTTGCTTTGTTTGCAAATATTTTCTCTCATTCTGAGAGTTGTCTTTTCGTTTTGTGTATGGTTTCCTTTGCTGTGCAAAAGCTTTTAAGTTTCATTAGGTCCCATTTGTTTATTTTTGTTTTTATTTTCATTACTCTAGGAGGTAGATGGGAAAAGATCTTGCTGCGATTTTTGCCATATGAGCCAGCAATCCCTCTCCTGGACATATATCTGGAGAAAACCATAATTCGAAAAGATACATGCACCCCAGTGTTCACTGCAGCCCTACTTACAATAGCTAGGACATGGAAGCAACCTAAATACCCATCAACAGAGGAATGGATAAAGAAGATGTGGTACCTATATACAATGGAATGCTACTCAGCCATAAAAAAGAATGAAATAATGCCATTTGCAGAAACATGGATGGAACTAGAGATTGTCATACTGAGTGAAGTAAGTCAGAAAGACAAATATCATATGATATTGCTTATATGTAGAATCTAAAAAAAGGGTACCAATGAACTTATGTACAAAACAGAAACAGAGTTACAGATGTAGAAAATAAACTTATAGTTACACGGTGTAAGGGGGGGTAGGGATAAACTGGAAGATTGGGATTGACATATACACACTACTATATATAAAATAGATGACTAATAAGGACCTACTGTATAGCACAGGGAACTCTACTCAATACTCTGTGATGGCCTATATGGGAAAAGAATCTAAAAAAAGAGTGGATATGTATATATAACTGATTCACTTTGCTGTACACCTGAAACTACCACAACATTGTAAATCAACTATACTCCAATAAAAATTTTTTAAAAAGCAAAACAAAAAAGAAGAAAGGGGATGATGAAAAAACAAGAGAGGGTTTTGAATGGAGATTCAAATGAAATTTAAAAATAAAAAGATAAGTCTGGTTGTTATATGGGTATAAGAAGGAATACCAGTTAGAAGGCCATTGCAGAAATATGGGCAAAAAATAGTGATAGTGTGAATTAGGGTGATAGTGCTGGAGTTAATATAAATTGGTTGGATTTGGGACATATTTTAAAGAAAATTGAAATGATTTGATGGTCTTAGATATAGAATGTTAAAGGAAAATGGCCCTCAGTTTGTGTGGGGTATTTTGGTATTGGTGGTGCTATTTACTGTTATGGAAATTTAGGGTTAGTTTTGGTATGGAAAAAAAATCAAGAATTTTGGACATGTTAAATTTGAAATGTTTGTTAAACATATAAGGTATGTTGATTGGGCAATTGATTATTGAGGTCTGTGGACTTAGGGGAGATATCACATCTAGAAAGATTTGAGCAAAGATTAGGAAAACTATAATTAAAGTAATAAAATTGAATGAGATCACCTAGGGAATTAGTGTAGTTAGAGAAGATGGCCAATCCTAGGGTACGTCAACATTTTGAGGTCTAGGAAATGAAGAGAAGCCAACAAAGGAGACTGAGGGGGACTAGCCAGTGTGGTCATAGGAAATCAGGAGGGAATATGTTCTGAAAGTCTGAAAGGCACTGTGTCAAGAAGAAGGAAGGAAATACCACTGTGTTTAGTTAGATGAAACATGAGATGGAAAGATGGAGGTCCTTTGTGACCTTGGCAGAGCAGATTCAATGAAGTGATAATATAAAAACCTGATTTAATGTGACAATCCATTATGAAAATATTATTCAGCTTGGATTCCTTTTAAATAATTCTACTTGAAGTAGAGATTACATGAATTTAAAGGTTTGATGATCTATATACATAATAAATTAGTTATATTAGTATATATATTAGTAATAAATTAGTTAACTTCTAAATTCACAATTCCTTGATATTAGATCAAATTATATAGGTTACTTGACTGTAATGGTGGCTGCCTGAAGGAAAAAATGAGGCAGTTTCTTCTTAGTTCTGTGGATAATATTTAATTCTCTGCCTATGATTTCCCTTACTGGGAAACTCTTCTCTTCTGAAGTAATTACAGATACTTACTGTTTGCCTCAAAATAGAAACATAAACTTCCTTTGTGGAGAGATCTTCATTGAACTTCCTATTTTATCTGAACCAATGACTTTCAAAGCATTTTCCAAGACCTTCATATGGTGCACTGATGTTCACAAACTAGTTTTTTGTGTTCACTTGTATATATGTTAAGGCTGTTTCTAATAATTGCCATCATAATCACCCGGCCTCCTATTCTACCAAATTGTCTGTTCCACAGAGCTCTTAAATCCTTCTCACGGGCCCAATAAAGGAGTTTTAGAATTCAATCACTAAAAAACTTGTGCCAGCTCTTTTTCACAGAAATGTTAAATCGAGGGACTTCTAAAGTTTCATTTCACCTAACACTCAATTAGCACTACAGTCATTCAGTTTTGTTTTGTTTTCTTTCTATTTTTTTGGCCATGCTGCATGGCATGCATGATCTTAATTCCCTGACCAGGGTTCGAACCCATGCCCCCTGAAGTGGAAGCGTGGTGTCAACCACTGGACCACCAGGGAGGTCCCTCAGTTACTAATTATTAAGCACCTCTGTGTGTTTGGCCTACTCAGGGTCAGAAATATAATGTTGAATGAGACGGACACCGTTTCAGCCTCAAAAAACTTGGGTCCTAATGGTAAGATAGGCAATTAAATTGTTATAATAAACATGTTACAGACTATCATAAGAATATAGCATAATAGAAAAACTCAAAATCCCAGGTGGGGGATGGAAGGTTATGAAAGGCTGGGCTCTGAAAGATGAGGAGTTATCCAGGAAGGGCAACAGT
Organism: Mesoplodon densirostris; assembly: GCF_025265405.1. NCBI lineage: Eukaryota > Metazoa > Chordata > Mammalia > Artiodactyla > Ziphiidae > Mesoplodon > Mesoplodon densirostris. The sequence continues at coordinate 120,356,203 of NC_082663.1, read as the reverse complement.
GACTTAGTAATAGGGAAAAGCATGTACACAGGTTTAGAGGCCATGGAAGAATGGAAGGATAGTGCAACATTTAAAGAACACTGTGAGAAAGGGAAAAACTTTATCATTATTTTTCTCTCCTTTAGGGTGACCTACCTCAATACTTCTTATTGATTTTCAAACTACCTTAAAAATTGATTTTCATTATTATGGATAAATGTCAAATTCTACTTTTTAAAGTATTTTTATGCAATAATCAATATTCATTAGTTCATATCTAATAGCTAATACACATAAACACTACAAATTTTATTGATATTTTTGAAATTCTTTTCAGATAATCTTAGGTACATTTAAGAAGTGTTCTCTAGACTTGGGGTTGCCAAGGGGGAGGGGGTTGCAGGAGGGAGGGGGTTGGAGGAGGGATGGAGTGGAAGGCTGGGGTTAGCAGTTACAAACTACTATATAGAGAATGGATAAACAACAAGGTTCTACTGTATAGCACAGGGAATCATATTCAATATCCTGCAATAAACCATAATGGAAAAGAATATTTTTTAAAAAGAACGTATATATATGTGTATATATATATATATATATATATATATATATATATATATATGTATAACTGAACCACTTTGCTATACAGCAGAAATTAACACAACGTTGTAAACCAGTTATACTTCAATAAAAAAAAAAGTTCTCTAATCCTTCCAAGATTACCTAACCACTCCGATTGTTCATTAATTCACTCTCATGAGGCTCTGGGGAATACTTGTACATATTAAGCATTTCCCCTTATCCCAATTCCACAATAACAGTCATGAGAAATACAGTAATTTGTTAATAAATGTGTATTAGATGATGCCTCATTTCTGATATGCTCTAAATATGACAATTAAGGAAATGTAATTTATCTCTAAAATTTAATAAACCAAGATAACATGAAACTGATGATTCATCCTCTTAATATTGCTGGACTTCTGGATGTGGAAGAGGTGAATGAAAAGAGAATAGATGTGGTGAGTTAAAATTGTAATTTTTTTTCTGTGAGAAACTGAGGAGATACCTAGTATAGGTTTCATTTTATATATAAAGAAACTGAGGCCCAGAGAAATAGGATGTCTTAACTCCAAGTTAGAAACACAGCTGTCATAGAAATCAGATTCCTACTCCTTAGTCTACTACTTTTCTCATTATGACAGACTAAGATCTTTGGCACTCAAGAAAGTTTGTTTTTTTCCATGAGAGTTCTTTTGATCTTTAAAAGTTTGCGGGCCACTGCTTAAAATTCATTAATTTAGTCAATTTGCCAGTATCTATAGAGGTCCTATAATATTTTAGGATTGTTCTATGTGCTAGGGATACAGCACTGAATAGACAAAAATCTCTGCCCTCTAGGAACCCCAGAGAGATAATTAGACCACTTATAACAGCTTCACCCTGGAGACATTCAGAGATACGGATACATTTGAACTTAAGGGGTGTGTGCATGTGTGTGTGTGTGAGAGAGAGACAGAGAGAGAGAGGCAGAGAGAGAGAGATCTGTTTCATTTAAAGTCAGGTTTATTGAGTTATAAATTCCATGTAGTAAAATTCACTCTTTTAAGGTGTACAGTTTGATGAGTGGCAAACATACATAATCATTTAACTACCACCGCAATCAAGATGTAGAATATTTCCATTACCCCCAAAAGTTTTCTCATGCCACTTTTTACTCAATCTCTCACCCCACCCACAGCCCCTGGTAACCACACTGACGTGGTTTCTGTTCTGTATAAACAGAATCACAAAATATGTAGCCTTTTGCAGTGAGCATCCTTCATTTAGCATAATGCTTTGAAATTCATCCATGATATCGCATGTATCCGTAGTTAGTTCCTATCCATTTGTCTTTAGTACTTGGTAATCAAGCTTCCTTGTCATAGCCTTACTTTGCACAAGGACAAGGTGAAAAAGATTTAGAATCAACCAACATGGAAAGTCTAATAGGAGATTCATCCCATCAAAGGAGAGATTCTGAAAGGGATACACATCACTGTTAAGTGAGCTACATGTAACTTCCATCCAGGGGCTACAATAAAAACTGTCTGAAACACTATTCCTCACCCTAGAAGTAGGGCAAGGAGGGTGGGGGATAGGAATCACTACTAAGAATTTGGAACCACTTCTAGACCTCACATAATTTTGTAGCGTGTATGCACTGGACCTGGACAGTTGGCAAGGGGTGGTGGGTACAGGGATAAATTCCTCAGAGAATGTAACTTTATACTGCTATCAAACTGGTAATGCCCCTAGAATGTGGTTAGAGTAAATTATCTCTAGAATAATGCCTCTTTACCCCAGGCCTCAAATAATTTCCAAAAATAGAATTTCAAGTTAAGTGAGCAACTTATCATTAAAAAAAAAAAGTAGTTCAACGTGCAAGGAAACAAGATACCAGAGTGAGAGCCAGGAGAAATAAAAACAGCTGAAGCAGACAAGCATTGACGTCAGACAATGGAATTATCAAACACAAAATATGAAATGACTGTATTTAATGTATCTAAGGAAATAAATGTTTGAAAATAAATGGAGGGAACAGAAACTGTGAAGAATGAGCAAGTATATTTGAGGAAAGAACAAATAGAACTGCTAGAAATGTAAAGTTGTAATAAATGAAAGTTTAAAACTCAACGGGTAGTTTTAAGAACATATCAGACATAGATGAAAAAAAACAGACTGGAAGGCAAAATGAATGTAGCAAAAAGAGAAAACAGATGGAGATTATGAAAGAGTTTACAAGACACAGATCTATATATACCATTTCACTCAATTCTAACTGGAGTCCCAGAGGATAAAACAGAAGGGATAATATTTGAGGAGATAATTAGAATTTTTCATAACGCCAAGCCACTAATTCAAGAAGCCAAATGAATCTCATATAGAGTCAAATAAACACATATATAGATCATAGTGAGATTGCAGAATACTGAAGATGAAAAGATTATCTTAAAATAGATATAAAAGATCAATTTCTTTTTAAGTAATGACAGAGAACTAACTTCCCAGCAGCAATAGTGGAAGACAAAATACAATGAAATGACACTGTCAACATCTGATGTAAAATTATAGTTAACTTAAAATTCTAAGCCTAAACAACAAGGTCCTACTGTGTAGCACAGGGAACTATATCCAATCTCCTGGGATAAACCATAATGGAAAAGAATACTTTAAAAAAAGAGAAGGTCTACAAGTGTATAACTGAGTCACTTTGCTGTACAGCAGAGATTGGCACAATGTTGTAAATCAACTATACTTCAATAAAAATAAATTTTTTTAAAATTCTAAGCCTAGCATAAATATCTCTCATAAGCCAGTAGGAGAAGAGGATGAAGATAGTGGAATAGGAGGACGTGGAGCTCACCTCCCCCAACACATCAAACACACATCTACATGTGGTACAATCCTCACCGAAAACTAACCGGAAACTGGCAGAAGAACTCCTAAACAACAAAAGCTGCAGAAAAGATCTCCATATAACCAGGTAGGATAGGAAAAAAAAAATTACCAGGTTGGGAACTACACCCCTGGTAGGGATCTATAAGGAAGAGAAGGTCCACATGGGCAGACCCTTGTCCTGGGGAGCAAGGAGGGCATGCCCACTCCTGGTGTCTTGTGCAGAGGAGACAAGCCCCCTTGCCTGCTGGGAAATCTGCTGAGACAGACAGAAGGGCTGGAAAAGCCTAGACTCTACTTGCAGGAAGTGCACACATGCTGGCTTGCCAACAATCAGGGCAGAGAGAGCCATGCACTGGCGTCTGCAGCCTTGCTACACTTCTCAACATAAAGGGGCTAACACCCTAGTCCAGTTCACTCCACACCACAGCCTGGCACACCATCTGGGCAAAGACCTGGTCTAGCTATGCAGAGACAGACTAGGGTAGGTAGGGTGTGATCTAGGTGGAGCCAGGGAGACCACTGTCACAACATGCATAGGGCAGTGCCATAAGAGCATGCAGTGGCTAAGCACCTGTCTCCAGGCAGGCCCTGGAGAGGATTCAATCTAGCTACGCCTCTGCATAGAGTATGGTCTGCTTGGGATGGCAATGGCCTTGTCAGCACACTCAGGAGTTCATCTCCCAATGGGAGAGCACCTCCCCACCCCCAGCTCTGCCCACTCGTCACTTGTGGCTTAGTGCTAGATCTGGGGCAGACAGGTCCTGGGAGAAAACTGCCACAGAGATAGCCCAGACCTTAGGGCAGCCCAGCCACCTCAATTCCTGCAGTCACAACGCCCTGACCCCCAGCCTACTCCACACCGCAGCCTTGCACTAGATCTGGGACGAACACAACAGAGAAAGGGACATGACCTTGGGCTGCTTCTGGGTGAACTGCGGACACCTACACAGGCAGTGCATAGTCCTTTCTGATTGCACAGGCCTCACTTGCTTCAGCACTCACCTCCTTTGGGGCAGGGCATGCACTCAAGGGCAATGGAGCCTGACTGAAACTGACCCTCAGTTTCAGAACCTCAGAGGTTCTTATCCAACAACTGGGGAACAGACCCACCCCTGACAGGGCAGCCACAGTCACAGAGCAGAGAGGAAGCCTTGACTCACATCCTGCACAGGCTCTAGATACTACAACACTAATCACCACCACCACCACCACCCCCATCAAGGGGATAACCGCCAGCACACCCTGAAGAAAGACGAGGCTAGTGTCCATACCAAAACCAGCCCTCACACCAAAAACACTGGACATGCAGTCTACATAGGGACACTCCCACATAAAAACACCCCTTCAAGACCACAGCAGATAACTTTCTCTGTCTCTATGAATTTAGGAGAAACGGTTAAGTAAAATGAAAAGGCAGAGGAACTACTCCCAATTAAAAGAACAAGAGAAATTCCCCGAAAGAACAAATAGTAAAACAGAACTCATCAGTCTACTAGACCCCAAGTTGAAAAAGGTGGTAATACAGCTCCTTGAAGCTAAAGGACAAAGAGAAAGACTGGGCAGGCCTGAGGCACTATCTTCCAGGATAAAATTCTCCCTCAGGGAAACACCCTCTTGCTGATAAAAATACTAATGCAAACTCAATAAACTTATGCTTTGAAAAAAAAAAGGTGGTAACAAAAATGCTCACTGATTTAAGAAAGATTATCAAAAGAGACACAGATCACTGTAACAAGGAACTAGAAACTACAAAGATGAACCAATCAAAAACAGACAATTCAATTGCCAAGATGAAAACCAATCTCAAGAGAGACCTTCAAGATGGTGGAAGAGTAAGAAGTGGAGATCACCTTCCTCCCCATAGATACATCAGAAATACATCTACATGTGGAACAACTCCTCCAGAACACCTACTGAACGCTGGCAGAAGACCTCAGACCTCCCAAAAGGCAAGAAGCTCCCCACGTACCTGGGTAGGGCAAAAGAAAAAAGAATACACAGAGACAAAAGAATAGGGACAGGACCTGCACCAGTGGGAGGGAGCTGTGAAGGAAGAAAGGTTTCCACACACTAGAAGCCCCTTCGAGGGCGAAGATTGCGGGTGGAGGAGGGGGGAAGCTTAGGAGCCACGGAGGAGAGCACAGCAACAGGGGTGCGCAGGGCAAAGCGGAGAGATTCCCGCACAGAGGATCAGGGCCGACCGGCACTCACCAGCCCAAGAGGCTTGTCTGCTCACCCGCCGGGGCGGGCGGGGCTGGGAGCTGAGGCTTGGGTTTCGTAGGTCAGATCCCAGGGAGAGGACTGGGGTTGGCTGTATGAACACAGCCTAAAGGAGGCTAGTGTGCCACAGCTAGCCAGGAGGGAGTCCGGGAAAAAGTCTGGACCTGCCTTAAGAGACAAGAGACCATCGTGTCGGGGTGCGCGAGGAGAGGGGATTCAGAGCACCGCCTAAATGAGCTCCAGAGACCGGCATGAGCCGCGGCTATCAGCGCGGACTCCAGAGACAGGCACGAGACGCTAAGGCTGCTGCTGCCGCCACCAAGAAGCCTGTGTGCGAGCACAGGTCACTATCCACACTTCCCCTCGGGAGCCTATGCAGCCCACCACTGCCAGGGTCCCGTGATCCAGGAACAACTTCCCCAGGAGAACACACGGCGCGCCTCAGGCTGGTGCAACGTCATGCTGGCCTCTGCCGCCGCAGGCTCGCCCCGCACTCCGTACTCCCTCTCTCCCCCTGGCCTGAGTGAGCCATAGCCCCCAAATCACCTGCTCCTTTAACCCCGTCCTGTCTGGGCGAAGAATAGATGCCCTCAGGCGACCTACACGCAGAGGCGGGGCCAAATCCAAAGCTTTTCCCCGGGAGCTGTGCGAACAAAGAAGAGAAAGGGAAATCTCTCCCAGCAGCCTCAGAAGCAGTGGATTAAATCTCCACAATCAACTTGTTATACCCTGCATCTGTGGAATACCTGAATAGACAACGAATCATTCCAAAACTGAGGCGGTGGACTTTGGGAGCAACAATATATATATATTTTTCCTTTTTCTCTTTTTGTGAGTGTGTATGTGTATGCTTCTTGGTGTGATTTTGTCTGTATAGCTTTGCTTTTACCATTTGTCAATGGTCTGTCTGGCCATTGTTTTTGTTTCTTTGTTTTGGGATTTTTTTTTTTGAGTATAGTTTTTAGCACTTGTTATCATTGGTGGAGTTGTTTTTTGGTTTGGTTGCTCTCTTCTTTCTTTCTTTTTTATGTTACTTTTAAATTTTTTTAATTTTTAGTAATTATTTTTTACTTTTTATTTTAATAACTTTATTTTCTTTCTTTCTTTCTTTCTTTCTCCCTTTTCTTCTGAGCTGTGTGGCTGACAAGGTATTGGTGCTCCAGCTGGGTGTCAGGCCTGTGCCTCTGAGGTGGGAGAGCCAAGTTCAGGACATTGGTCCACCAGAGACCTCTTGGCTCCACATAATATCAAACGATGAAAGCTCTCCCAGAGGTCTCCATCTCAATGCTAAGACCCAGCTCCACTCAACGACCAGCAAGCTACAGTGCTGGACACCCTATGCCAAACAACTAGCAACACAGGAACACAACCCCACCCATTAACAGAGAGGCTGCCTCAAATCATAATAAGGTCACAAACACCCCAAAAACACACCACTGGATGCAGACCTGCCCACCAGAAAGACAAAATCCAGCCTCATCCACCAGAAAACAGGCACTAGTCCCCTCCACCAGAAAGCCTACACAACCCACTGAACCAACCTTAGCCACTGCGGGCAGACACCAAAAACAACAGGAACTACGAACCTGCAGCCTGTGAAAAGGAGACCCCAAACACAGTAAGTTAATCAAAATGAGAAGACAGAAACACACAGCAGATGAAGGAGCAAGGTAAAAACCCACCAGAACAAACAAATGAAGAGGAAACTGGCAGTCTACCTGAAAAGGAATTCAGAGTAACGACAGTAAAGATGATCCAAAATCTTGGAAATAGAATGGAGGAAATACAAGAAACATTTAACAAGGACCTAGAAGAACTAAAGAGCAAACAAACAATGATGAACAACAAAATAAATGAAATTTAAAATTCTCTAGAAGGAATCAATAGCAGAATAATTGAGGCAGAAGAACGGATAAGTGAGCTGGAAGATAAAATAGTGGAAATAACTACTGAAAAGAAGAATAAAGAAAAATGAATAAAGAGAATTGAGGACAGGCTCAGAGACCTCTGGGACAACATTAAACACACCAACATTCAAATTATAGGGGTCCCAGAAGAAGGAGAAAAAGAAAGGGACTGAGAAAATATTTGAAGAGATTATAGTTGAAAACTTCCCTAATATGGGAAAGGAAATAGTTAATGAAGTCCAGGAAGTGCAGAGTCCCATACAGGATAAATCCAAGGAGAAACATGCCAAGACACATATTAGTCAAGCTATCAAAAATTAAATACAAAGAAAAAAATACTAAAAGCAGCAAGGGAAAAACAACAAATAACATACAAGGGAATCCCCATAAGGTTAACAGCTGACCTTTCAGCAGAAACTCTGCAAGCCAGAAGGGAGTGGCAGGACATATTATAAGTGATGAAAGGGGAAAAGCTACAACCAAGATCACTCTACCCAGCAAGGGTCTCATTCGGATTTGACAGAGAAATTAAAACTTTTACAGACAAGCAAAAGCTAAGAGAATTCAGCACCACCAAACCAGCTTTAAAACAAATGCTAAAAGAACTTCTCTATGATGGAAACACAAGAGAAGGAAACAACCTACAATAACAAACCCAAAACAATTAAGAACATGGTAATAGGAACATACATATCAATAATTACCTTAAATGTAAATGGATTAAATGCTCCATCCAAGAGATACAGACTGTCTGGATGGATACAAAAACAAGACCCATATATATGCTGTCTACAAGAGACCAACTTCAGACCTAGGGACACATACAGACTGAAAGTGAGGGGATGGAAAAAGATATTCCATGCAGAGGGAAATCAAAAGAAAGCTGGAGTAGGAATTCTCATATCAGACAATACAGACATTAAAATAAAGACTATTACAAGAGACAAAGAAGGACACTACATAATGATCAGGGGTCCAAGAAGAAGATATAACAATTATAAATATATATGCACCCAACATAGGAGCACCTCAATACATAAGGCTAATACTAACAGCCATAAAAAGGGAAATTGACAGTAACACAATCACAGTAGGGGATTTTAACACCCCACTTTCACCAATGAACAGTTCATCCAAAATGAAAATAAATAAGGAAACACAAGCTTTAAATGATACATTAAACAAGATGGACTTAATTGATATTTATAGAACATTCCATCCAAAAACAACAGAATACACTTTCTTCTCAAGTGCTCATGGAACATTCTCCAGGATAGACCATATTTTGGGTCAAAAATCAAGCCCTGGTAAATTTAAGAAAACTGAAATCATATCAAGTATCTTTTCTGACCACAACGCTATGAGACTAGATACCAATTACAGGAAAAGAAATCTGTAACAACAACAAAAAAAAACACATGGAGGATAAACAATGCACGACTAAATAACCAAGAGATCACTGAAGAAATCAAAGAGGAAATCAAAAAATACCTAGAAACAAATGACAATGAAAACAAAACAACACAAAACCTATGGGATGCAGCAAAAGCAGTTCTAAGAGGGAAGTTTTATAGCAATACAATCCTACCTCAAGAAACAAGAAACATCTCAAGTAAACAACCTAACTGTAAACCTAAAGCAATTAGAGAAAGAAGAACAAAAAAACCCCCAATGTTAGCAGAAGGAAAGAAATCATAAAGATCAGATCAGAAATAAATGAAAAAGAAATGAAGGAAACAACAGCAAAGATCAATAAAACTAAAAGATGGTTCTTTGAGAAGATAAACAAAATTGATAAACCATTAGCCACTCATCATGAAAAAAAGGGAGAAGACTCAAATCAACAGAATTAGAAAAGAAAAAGGAGAAGTAACAACTGACACTGCAGAAATACAAAGGATCATGAGAGATTACTACAAGCAACTGTATGCCAATAAAATGGACAACCTGGAAGAAATGGACAAACTCTTAGAAAAGCACAACTATCCGAGACAGAATGAGGAAGAAATAGAAAATATAAACAGGCCAATCAAAAGCACTGAAGTTGAAACTGTAATTTAAAATCTTCCAACAAAAAAAAAGCCCAGGATCAGAAGGCTTCACAGGCAAACTGTATCACACATTTAGAGAAGAGCTAACACCTATCCTTCTCAAACTCTTCCAAAATATAACAGAGGGAGGAACACTCCCAAACTCATTCTACCAGGCCACCATCACCCTGATACCAAAACCCGACAAAGATGTCACACACACAAAAAAACTACAGGCCAATATCACTGATGAGCATAGATGCAAAAATCCTCAATAAAATACTAGCAAACAGAATGCAAAAGCACATTAAAAGGATCATACATCATGATCAAGTGGGTTTATCCCAGGAACGCAATAATTCTTCAATATACGCAAATCAATCCATATGGTAAACCATATTAACAAATTGAAGGATAAAAACCATATGATCATCTCAATAGATGCAGAAAAAGGTTTTGACAGAATTCAACACCAATTTATGATAAAAACTCTCCAGAAACTAGGCATAGAGGGAACCTACCTCTACATAATAAAGGTCATATACGACAAACCCACAGCCAACATCGTTCTCAATGGTGAAAAACTGAAACCATTTCCTCTAAGATCAGGAACAAGACAAGGTTGCCCACTCTCACCACTATTACTCAACACAGTTTTGGAAGTTTTAGCCACAGCAATCAGAGAAGAAAAAGAAATAAAAGGAATCCAAATCAGAAAAGAAGAAGTAAAACTGTCACTGTTTGCAGATGACATGATACTATACATAGAGAATCCTAAAGATGCTACCAGAAAACTACTAGAGCTAATGAATGAATTTGGTAAAGTAGCAGGATACAAAATTAATGCACAGAAATCTCTTGCATTCCTATACACTAATGATGAAAATCTGAAAGAGAAATTAAGGAAACACTCCCATTTACCACTGCAACAAAATGAATAAAATACCTAGGAATGAACCTACCTAAGGAGACAAAAGACCTGTATGCAGAAAACTATAAGACACTGATGAAAGAAATTAAAGATGATACAAACAGATGGAGAGATATACCATGTTCTTGGATTGGAAGAATCAACACTGAAAATGACTATACTACCCAAAGCAATCTACAGATTCAATGCAACCCCTATCAAACTACCAATGGCATTTTTCACAGAACTAAAACAAAAAATTTCACAATTTATATGGAAACACAAAAGACCCCAAATAGCCAAAGCAATCCTGAGAAAGAAAAACGGAGTTGGAGGAATCAGGCTCCCAGACTTCAGACTATAGTACAAAGCTACAGTAATCAAGACAGTATGGTACTGGCACAAAAACAGAAATATAGATCAATGGAACAGGAGAGAAAGCCCAGAGATAAACCCATGCACATATGGTCACCTTATCTTTGATAAAGGAGGCAAGAGTATACAATGGAGGAAAGACAGCCTCTTCAATAAGTGGTGCTGGGGAAACTGGACAGCTACATGAAAAAGAATGAAATTAGGACACTCCCTAAAACCATACACAAAAATAAACTAAAAATGGATTAAAGACCTAAATGTAAGGCCAGACAGGATAAAACTCTTAGAGGAAAACATAGGCAGTACACTCTATGACATAAATCACAGCAAGATCCTTTTTGACCCACCTCCTAGAGAAATGGAAATAAAAACAAAAATAAACAAATGGGACGTAATGAAACTTAAAAGCTTTTGCACAGCAAAGGAAACCATAAACAAGACGAAAAGACAACCCTCAGAATGCAAGAAAATATTTGCAAATGAAGCAACTCACAAAGGATTAATCTCTAGAATTTACAAGCAGCTCATGCAGCTCAGTATCAAAAAAACAAACAACCCAATCCAAAAATGGGCAGAAGACCTAAATGGACATTTCTCCAAAGAAGATATACAGATTGCCAACAAACACATGAAAGAATGCTCAACATCATTAATCATTAGAGAAATGCAAATCAAAACTACAATGAGGTATCATCTCACACCAGTCAGAATTGCCATCATCAAAAAATCTAGAAATAATAAATGCTGGAGAGGGTGTGGAGAAAAGGGAACCCTCTTGCACTGTTGGTGGGAATGTAAATTGATACAGCCACTATGGAGAACACTATAGAGGTTCCTTAAAAACCTAAAAACAGAATAACAATATGACTCAGCAATCCCACTACTGGGCATATACCCTGAGAAATCATAATTCAAAAAGAGTCATGTACCACAATGTTCATTGCAGCTCAATTTACAATAGGCAGCACATGGAAGCAACCTAAGTGTCCAACGACAGATGAATGGATAAAGAAGATGTGGCACATATATACAACAGAATATTAGTCAGCCATAAAAAGAAACGAAATTGAGTTATTTGTAGTGAGGTGGATGTACCTAGAGTCTGTTATACAGAGTGAAGTAAGTCAGAAAGAGAAAAATAAATACCATATGCTAACACATATATATGGAATCTAAAAAAAAAAAAAAGGTTATGAAGAACCTAGGGGCAGGACAGAATAAAGACATAGAGAATGGACTTGAGCACATGGGGAGGGGCAAGGGTAAGGTGAGATGACATGAGAGAGTGCATGGACTTATACATACTACCAAATGTAAAATAGATAGCTAGTGGGAAGCAGCCACATAGCACAGGGAGATCAGCTCGGTGCTTTGTGACCACCTAGAGGGGTGGAATAGGGAGAGTGGAAGGGAGGCGCAAGAGGCAGGAGATATGGGGATATATGTATACGTATAGCTGACTCACTTTGTTATAAATCAGAAACTAACACACCATTATAAAATAATTATACCCCAATAAAGATGTTTTTAAAAAAATCTCAAAGCAATCAATAGACTAAATGACCCAGAAGAACAAATAAGTGATCTGGAAGATAGAATAATGGAAATCACCCAATCAGACAGCAGATGGAAAGACATATAAAAAAGAAAAATGAAAGCAACACTTGAGATATATGGGATAATATGAAGCATGCCAAACTATGCATAATAGGGATTCCAGAAGGAGAACAAAGAGAAAAGGTGATAAAAAACGTATTTGAAGAAATTATGGCTGAAAACTACCAAACCAAAAGAAGGAAACACATATCCATGTACAGGAAGTACAGTCACTCCCAAACAAGATGAACCCAAACAGACCAACACCAAGACATATCGTAATTAAAATGAGAGGGACTTCTGTGGTCATCCAGTGGTTAAGAATCTGCCTTCCAATGCAGGGGACATGGGTTCAATCCCTGGTCAGGGAACTAAGATCCCACATGCCACAGGGCAACTAAGCCTTTGTGCTGCAACTACTGAGACTGTGTGCTCTGGAGCCTGCGTGCCACAACTAGAGAGAAGCCCACATGCCGCAACTAAGATCCCACGCACTGCAACTAAGATCCAACACAGCCAAATTAATTAATTAATTTTAAAAATAAAATAAAGTGGGAAAAAGTTAAAGAGAGGATTCTAAAGGCGGCGGGGGGAACAGACCCAGTTACAAGAGAACCCCCATAAGGCTATCAGCTGATTTCCCTGCAGCAACTTTGCAGGCCGGAAGGGTGTGGCATAATATATTCAATGTCCTGAAAGGGAAAAACCTGCAACCTAGGATACTCTACACAGCAAGATCATCATTTAGAATAGGTGAGAGAAACACTTCTCAGATAAGCAAGAACTGAAGGAATACAGCAACACTAAACCTACCCTGAAAGAGACTTTGAAGGTTGTTCTCTAAATAGAAAAGAAGCTAGAATCTATAGGAAAGGGGAAAAAACACAAAAGGAAAGTTAAGATCACTTATATAAGCCAGTATACAGATTTAAAACATTTTTTAATTATTAAAAGTGATTACAGGGACTTCCCTCGTGGTACGGTGATTAAGACATCACTTTCCAATGTAGAGGGTGCAGGTTCGATCCCTGGTCAGGGAGCTAAGATCCCACATGCCTCAGGGCCAAAAAACCAATACATAAAACAGAAGCAATATTGTAACAAATTCAATAAAGACATTTAAAATGGTCAACATAAAAAAAGCAATTACAACTACAACAAACAGTAAAAGGATAAGCATGAAAATGTGAAATAGGACATCAAAATCACAAAATGTGGGGGAGGGGAGTATAAAAATGTAGATTTGTTAGAATGTGTTTTAACTTGAATGACTTACACTTTAAAGCAAGTAGATATAGTTATGGGTCAAAATACTTGAACTCCAATGGTAACTACAAATCAAAAACATAGAACAGATCCACAAAAACCAAAAAGCATAAAACCAAAAGCCAAAAGCATACTACAGAAGAAAATCAAACCACAAAAGGAAAGAAGAAGAAATGAACAAAGCACTACAAAAACAACTGGAAAACAAGAATTAAAATGGCAATAATTATATAACTTTAATTACTTTAAATGTCAATGGACTAAATGCTCTGATCAAAAGATATACTGTGGCAAACTAAATTAAAAAACAATAACCTATAATATGCTTCCTACAAGAGACTCACTCCACGGTGAAAGACACAAACAGACTGAAAGTGAGGGGATGGCAAAGGACACACATAGATTGAAATGCAGGCCTTCTTCAAAAAATAAGAAAAATCTCAAATAACAACCTAACCTACCACCTAAAAGAATTAGAAAAAGAACAAACAAAATCCAAAGTCAGCAGAAGGAAGGAAATAATAAAGATCAGAGAGGAAATAAATAAAATAGGTATCAAAAAACAATGGAAAAGATCAACAAAACCAAGAGCTGTTTTTCTAAAAAGGTAAAAATTGACAAACCTCTAGCCAGGCTCACCAAGAAGAAAAGAGACCCAAATAAACAAAATAAGAAAGAAAGAAGAGGAGGTTCCTTAAACTAAAAATAGAGCTACCATATGATCCAGCAATCCTACTCCTGAGCATATATCTGGAGAAAACCATAATTCAAAAAGGTACATGCACCCCAATGTTCATTGCAACACTATTTACAATAGCCAGGACATGGAAGCAACCTAAATGTCCATCAACAGAGGAATGGATAAAGAAGATGTGGTACATATATACAATGGAGTATTATTCAGCCATAAAAAAGAATGAAATAATGCCATTTGCAGCCACATGGACGGACCTAGAGACTGTCATACTGAATGAAGTCAGACAGAGAAAGACAAATATAATATGATATCACTTATATGTGGAATCTTAAAAAATGGTACAAGCGAACTTATTTACTAAACAGAAATAGAGTCACAGATATAGAAAACAAACTTATAGTTACTGGGGGAAAGGGGGGAGGGGTAAATTGGGACATTGGGATTGACATATACACACTACTATATATAAAATAGATAACTTATAGCACAGGGAACTCTATTCAATACTCTCTATTGGCCTATATGGAAAAAGAATCTAAAAAAGAATGGATATATGTATAACAGAGTCAATTTGCTGTACACCTGAAACTAACACAACATTGTAAATCAACTATACTCCAATAAAAATTTTTAAAAAAGGAAGTGAAAGAGGAGAACAACTGAAACAACAGAAATACAAAAAAATCAGGAGAATACTATGAACAATTATATGCTGACAATTGGACAACCTAGAAGAAATGGACCAGTTTCTAGAAACATACAACTAGCTAAAACTGAGTTGAGAAGAAACACACCAATCACTAGAAGTGAAATGAAATCTGTATTTTAAAAAACCCAACAACCCAGAAAAACAGAAAAAAACCTCCTGGCAAGGACAAGTCCAGTACTACATGGCTTCACTGGGGAATTCTACCAAACACACAAAGAAGAACTTGTACCTATCTCTCTCAAACTATTCCAAAAAACTGAAGAGGAAACACTCACAAATTCATTCTATGAGGCCACCACCACCCTGATACCAAAACCAGACAAAGTCACTACAAAAAAAGAAAATTACAGGCCAATATCTTTGATGAGTATAGATGCAGAAATCCTCAAAAATATATTAGCAAACTGAATCCAAAAATACATAATCATATACCATGATCAAGTTGGATTCATTCCAGGGTTGCAAAGATGGTTCAACATACACAAATCGGTGTGATACACCACATTAACAAAAGGAAAGACCAAAGCCACGAGATCATCTCAACAGACACAGAAAAAGCATTTGACAAAATTCAACATCCATTCAAGATTTTAAAATCTCACCAAAGTGAGTGTAGAGGGAACATATCACAACAAAATAAAAGGCATTTACAACAAAAACTATTAAGACTAATAAATGAATTCAGCAAGGTAGCAGGATACAAGATTAACATACAGAAATCTGTTGCATTTCTTTACACTAACAATGAAATATCAGAAAGAGGAAGTAAAAAAAAAATCCTGTTTAAAATCGAGTCCAAAAAACCAAAATACCTAGGAATAAACCTGACCAAGGAGGTGAAAGACCTATACACTGAGGATGATAAAACACTGATAAAGGAAACTGAATATGATTCCAAGAAATGCAAAGATATACCATGCTCTCAGATTGGAAGAATTAATATTGTTCAAATGGCCATACCCCCCAAAGCGATCTACACACTTAATACGATCCCTATCAAATTACCAATGCCATTTTTCACAGAACTAGAACAAATAATCCTAAAATTTATATGGAACCACAAAAGACCCAAATTGCCAAAGCAATCCTGAGGGAAAAGAACAAAGCAGGAGGTATAACCCTTCCAGACTCCAGACTATACTACAAAGATACAGTAATCAAAACAATGTGGTATTGGCACAAAAAGAAACATATAGATCAATGGCACAGACTGGAGAGCCCAGAAATAAATCCACATGGCTACAGTGAAACTATGACAAAGGAGGCAAGGATATACAATGGAGAAGAGACAGTCTCTTCAAAAAGTAGTGTTAGGAAAGCTAGACATCTGCACGTTCAATGAAATTATGAACATACCCTCACACCACACATGAAAATAAACTAAAAATGGCTCAAAGACTTAAATATATGACATAACACCATAAAATTCCTAGAAGAGAACATAGGTAAATCATTCTCTGACAAATTGTAGCAATATTTTCTTAGATCAATCTCCCAAGGCAAAAGAAGTAAAAGCAAAAACAAACACATGGGACCTAATCAAACTTCTAAGCTTTTGCACAGCAAAGGAAGTCATCAACAAAACAAAAAGACAACCTATGGAATGGAAGAAAATGTTTGCCAATGATACAACCGAAAGGAGCTTAATTTCTAAAATATACAAACAGCTCATACAACTCAATATCAAAAAAAAAACCCAATCAAAAAATGGGCAGAAGACCTAAATAGACAATTTTCCAAAGAAGACATACAGATGGCCAACAGACACATGAAGAGATGCTCAACATCACTAATTATTAAAGAAATTGAAGTCAAAACCACAATGAGATATAACCTCAAACCAGTCAGAATGGTTACCATCAAAAAGTCTGGAGAGGATGTGGAGCAAAGGGAACCCCCCCCCACGCACTGTTGGTGGGAACATAAATTGGTGCAGCCATTATGGAAAACAGTATGGAGGTTCCTCAAAAGCTAAAAATAGAGTTACCATATGAAACAGCAATCCCACTCCTAGGTATATATCCAGACAAAACTATAATTCAAAGAGATTCATACACCCCTATGTTCATACACCTCTATGTTTATAGCAGCACTATTCACAATAGCCAAGACATGGAAACAACCTAAATGTCTATCGACAGATGAATGGATCAAGAAGGAGTGGTACATATATACAATGGAGTAGTACTCAGCCATAAAAAAGAATGAAATAATGCCATTTGCAGCAACATGGATGGACCTAGAGATTATCATGCTAAGTGCAGAAAGTCAGAAAGAGAAAGACAAATACCATATGATATCACTTATATGTGGAATCTCAAATATGACACAAATGAACTTATCTACAAAACAGAATCCATCTCCCAGACATAGAGAACAGACCTGTGGTTGCCCAAGGGGAGAGGAACTTGGGGAGGGATGGAGTGAGAGAAGGGATGGATTGGGAGTTTGGGATTAGCAGATGCAAACTATTATATACAGAATGGATAAACAAGAAGGTCCTGCTGTATAGCACAGGGAATTATATTCAATATCCTATGATAAACTTACAGAAAAGAATATGAAAAAGAATTTATATATATGTAAGACTGAATCACTGTGCTATACAGAAGAAATTAACTCGACATTGTAAATCAACTCTTCAGTAAAATAAATTTTTTAAAAAACAGTGTGGTATCAGCACAAAAACAGACATATACATCAATGGAACAGAATAAAGAGCCCAGAAATAAATCCATACACCTACGGTCAATTAATCTTCGACAAAGGAGGCAAGAATATACAATGGAGAAAAGACAGTCTCTTCAACAAGTGGTACTGGGAAAACTGTACAGCCACATGTAAATCAATGAAGTTAGAAACTCCCTCCCACCATACACAAAAATAAACTCAAAATGGCTCAAAGACTTAAATATAAGACATGACACCATAAAACTAGAAGAGAACACAGGCAAAACATTCTCTGACATAAATTGTAGCAATATTTTCTTAGATCATCCTCCCAAGGCAAAAAAAGTAAAAGCAAAAAACAAATGGGACCTAATCAAACTAAACAAAAGCTTTTAACAAACTTCAAAGCTTTGTACAGCAAAGGAAAAGGTCAACAAAATGAAGACAACTTATGAAATGGAATAAAATATTTGCAAATGATACAGCTGGCAAGTGGTTAATATTCAAATTATACAAACAGCTCATAAAACTCAATATTGAAAAAACAAAACAATCCAATCAAAAAAATGAGCAGCAGACCTAAATAGACAATTTTCCAGAGAAGACATACAGATGGCCAACAGACACATAAAAAGATGCTCAGCATCGCTAATTATTAGAGAAATGCAAATCAAAGCAATAACGAGGTATAACCTCAAACTGGTCAGAATGACTATCATCAAAAAGTCTACAAATAATAAATACTGGAGAGGGTGGGAGCAAAGGGACCCCCTACACTGTTAGTGGGAATGTAAACTGGTGCAGCCACTGGAAAACTGTATGGAGGTTCCTTAAAAACCTAAAAATAGACCTACCATATGATCCAGCAATTATACTCCTGGGTTTATATCCTGAAAAGTAAAGAACTCTAATTCAAAAAGATACATGCACCCCAATATTCATAACAGCACTATTTACTATAGCCAAGACATGGAAACAATCCATGTGCCTATCAACAGACGATTGGCTTAAGAAGAGGTTTTATATATATGTATATTATTTACATACACACACAAAACAGAGTATTATTGAGCCATAAAAAATTATGAATATTGCCATTTGCAGCAACATCAATGGACCTAGAGAATATTATACTAAGTGAAGTCAGACAAAGACAAATACTATATCATATCACCTATATGCAGAATCTAAAAAATAATATAAATAAACCTGTATACACAACAGAAACAGACTCACAGACATAGAAAAAAAACTCATGGTTATTAAAGGAGCAGATTAGGAGTAGGGATTAACAGATATAAACTACTATACATAAAATAGATAAGCAATAAGGATTTCCTGTATAGACAGGGAATTATGTTTAATATCTCATAATGACCTATAATAGAATATAATCAGAGAAAATTACTGATCACTGTGCTGTACACCTGAAACTAACACAATATTATAAGTCAACTATACTTCAATTTAAGAAGGCAAATAGGAAATAAAGACACTTTTAGACCGCCAAAATCTGACCAACAGACCACACATTAAAGCAATTCTAAAGGTTATACTTTAGGCAAAAGTAACCTCATCTCATACGAGAGACATGAGATGCAATAAGGGTTAAAGAAACCAGAAAAAAGAAAATAATGAATAAATCTAACATTATAATATCAACAACAATAATAATGTTTTGAGGTTTTTAAAGAAGAATGAAGATAAAGATAAAATTAAGACACTAAAATTATAGATATAAATGGTTATGAAGGTCAGTAAGTTTTAAGTGTCTAATATCCTCTTTACTTCAGGAGGGGAAAATACTGATTTTAAACATTTGTAAGTTAGATATACATGTTGTAATTACTAGACTAACCACTAAAATAATAGAAACAGATATTACCTACCCCAAACTAGGAAAATTTAAATGAGAAATAATAATCGCCCCCCCTCAAAAAAGGCAAGAAGATAAAAAACAGATGGAAAAGGTAGCACAAATTATGATAGAGATTTAAACCCAAATAAGTAATTGAATACAAATATGTAATTCTAAGAAATATAAATGAACTAAATGCTTCAGGTAGACCCAAATATTGTAAGGTAAAACAAAAACTGGATTATTTAAAGTGTTTAAATCAGATCACACTGATACTAGAAGAGACACTTTTCTCCCCATCTACTCAGCAGAAGTGGGGGCATCATGGAGCAGATCAGATCAGTAAGAGGAAATAAAGAAGCATTTGCTTAACACATAGTGTATGTAAATTAGAAACCCTGTCACACCATTACATAATTTTTCCTTTATATTATAGTCATAATTCTCAAATAAATAATCAACGAAGCTGTGTCTGACGTTCATTCTTATAGCTGTCATTAGCCACATTCCATGCACAACTACATAAAATACTCATTATTTGCATACAGATGAACCTGAATTACTGTGAATATGTGTTATTACATTGCCTTCTGAATCACTTCAGAGAAGTTTAATCACGGTTTGTATAGTTTTAGTGGTATATTGTTCTAGTTCTTTGAATAGTACTTGCCACCAATAACCTTTGATTAACCAATTTTTCCTTTCTAGGCATGCTGGATTTGATTTCACAACACATAAAAAATCATTTGTCTACTTTATTAACCACAGAACTCTTCAGTAGAAATTTATTAACAATTACTTTATCAACATAGAAGTCTTCAACTGAAGATTTGAGAGTATCTTCCCAAAGTCTCGAAAAATAGAAATTTCTAAATTAAGATGCATTTAGGAGGAGTGGACTTAGTTATTATACCCCATGGCAATAGAGGAGAGAGATTGCTAATAAAAATAACATCTCTACCTTTCAGACAGCTCTCTGGCACCAAATATAGTAAAAGCCAAACGGCAACAAAAATTCTGCCTTCATAGAGTTTATGTTCTTGGGGTGGGATTGGGAGGAGGGGGAAACTAATATATTAGTTAGATGGCAAATAGCTCTATAGAGAAATATAAAATAGGGAAGGAGGTTAGGGAGTGCAGTAGAAGGGGAGGCTACAAAGAAAATGTAGCATCTGAATAAAAACTAGAACAAGGTGAAGGGGCAAGACATGTGGCTGTCTGAGAAACATATTGCAGATCAGGCGAACAGTAAATGCATAGACCCTCTAAAAGCAGCATGTCAGGCATATACAGGGGACAAAGAGACCAGAGTAGCTGGATCAATGTGAGTTAAGAGGTAGAATAACAGGAGAAAAGTTATAAAGGAGTAGCTTGTGTTGAACCTTGTAGGTGATTATTAGACCTTTGGCTTTTACTTGGGAGAGATAGAAAAGCTCTAAAGGAATGATCAGTATTGACCATCACTAGGGCAACTGTGCTGAGAACAGACTGAAGAGGGCAAAGGAAAAGCATGGAGACCACTTAGGAGACTACTGTAAAAACTTGCAAAAGGTTATGATATCCTGGACCAGGGTGGTAACAGTGGTAGTGATTATGAGATAGGCTGGGACCTGGGGCCTTTACTGCAGTGCTTGCCCCTGGACAAATGTTTCCTCAAGCAACAGAATACAAAGAAACTATAAGGGACTAAAAATAACTGCATGCATGCCCAGCTGTGGCAAATTATGAACAAGATACAAAAAGACCAAAACTCAATTGCCATTTCTGAGGTAGGGGGAGCAAAAGCAGGGTACTGCACATGATCCCTGCACACGGCACCACCCAGGGGTTAGACAGACCACCTAAACTGCCCCTCTGGCCCGACCCACCAATTCGCACGTACCCTCACCCCAATTAAGGGACCAACTCGCCAACCCTCAGGGAGCAAGTAAGGGAAACTGTTACTTGTTTTCGCTCCCTCGTGCTATAGTACAAGTCCCAGTAAAGCCTTGACTGAGTTTCTTGTCCTCAATTCTTTTCATTCTTTTTTCTTTATTCTGCTCTCTGGCAGTTATTTCTACCATTTTATCTTCCAGATCACTTATCTGTCCTTCTGCCTCAGTTATTCTGCTATTGATTCCTTCTAGAGTAATTTTAATTTCAGTAACTGTATTGTTCATCACTGTTTGTTTGCTCTTTGGTTCTTCTAGATTCTTGTTAAATGTTTCTTGTATTTTCTCCATTCTGTTTCCGAGATTTTGGATCATCTTTACTATCATTACTCTGAATTCTTTTTCAGGTAGGTTGCCTATTTCATCTTCAATTATTTGGTCTTGTAGGTCTTAACCTTGCTCCTTCGTCTGTAACATATTTTTTTGTCATTTCATTTTTTTTCTCTTTTTTGATGGGTGGTGCTGTATTCCTGTCTTATTAGTTGTTTGGCCTGAGATGTCCACCACTAGAGTTTGCAGGCAGTTAGATAGAGCCAGGTCTTGGTGCTGAGATGAGGACCTCCGGGAGGCCTCACTCCGATTAATATTCCCTGGGGTCTGAGGTTCTCTGTTAGTCCAGCAGTTTGGACTTGGAGCTCCCACCACAGGAGCTCAGGCCCAGCCTCTGGCCTGAGAACCAAGATCTTGCAAGCTTCATGGCGTGTTTAAAAAAAAAAAAAAAAAAAAAAGGAAAAAAAAAGAGCAGTACAATATCAAAGATTAAAAAACAAAATAAAATTAGAAAGATAAAAAATATATTAGGAAAAATAAAACTATAATTGAAACAACTGCAACAAGGTAAAATAGAACCACAACAGTGGGGCTGGCCTGCCTGCTGTGCGGCCACCCACTAGCCTTCCTGGTGCGGCTGTACGCCCTGCTGCCGGGCTGCGCCAACGCCTTCCACCGCGGTCTCTTCCTTTTCTGCTGCCAAACGCCACCATGCTGCACCTGCCTACGCGTTTTTAGAAATCAGTTGCCCAGGAGAAATGACTTCTACACCTATGAGCCACCTTCTGAGGATCCTCTGCCAGAGATAGGAGAATCCGTGTGCCTCCAGCTCAAGCCTTGTGCTCATCTCTGCAGAGTTTGTGGCTGTTTAGGCCCCAAAACATGCTCCAGATGTCACAAGGCACATTACTGCAGTAAGGAGCATCAGACTCTGCACTGGCGATTGGGACATAAGCAGGATTGTACACAAGCAGATTCTCAGATATGGCAGAGGGATTGCCCCCATCTGGATCTCTGGTGAAAATATCCCTCAAGAAAAGGATATTCCAGATTGCCCCTGTGGTGCCAAGAGAATATCTGAATTCCAGAGTGTGGAGATGGAGAGACCAGGATCCCCAGGAAGGTCATGCCTCATCTGCTCAGCTACCTGAAGGCCAACAGACTAGGCAGCAGTGTCTCCTGGGGCATCCTGGCCATATTCACCTGTGCTGAAAGCTGTGGCCTGGGCACGGCTACACAGAGGAATTTGTTTGGAAGCAAGTTATAACAGATGCCGGCTAAAGACAACGGTGTAAAGCCTTAAAATATTCATCATCTCTTAGACCTTGCAATTCCATTTCTAGGACTTTATCCTAAGGAAATAATTATACCAGAGATACACAAAGATGTTGTTTTAGGTGTTGTTTACATTGTCTAAATATTAAACCAAAATGTCCAGTGGCAGGGAATTAAGTAAATTCTGGTGTATCTGTCCAGCAGGAGGCTACGCAGTCTTAATGATACAGACCTATATGTACATCAAGTAAGATAAAGATGCCAAGATACCATTATAGATGGTATTCATAGTATGATATTTTTGCAAAATATTTATACATGTCTATATACCAAAAAAATCTGGAATGATATGCACTATATGTGAACTGGTTAACTGAACAGTGGGACTAAGTGACATGATCTTTTTACTGATATGTATATTTCTTTCTATAATAAAAATGGGTTATGTGCCTAAAAAAATAAAATAAAACCACAACAGAAAAAAGAAAAAAAAAGGGGGGGAGGGGGAAACAAGCCAAAAGGAGAGAATAACAGAGTATAAGGAATAAAATAAAATTAGAAAAATAAAAGATTAGGAAAAATAAAAATACAAAAGAATCAACAACAATGAATCAACAAGGTAAAACAGAACCCCAATCTAAAAGAGGAAAAAAGACACAAAAAAGCCTTGGCTATGGGGGGTGGAGTTTATGTGGGAGTGGAACTTAGGCAGCGGCGGGGGTTTAGGGTGGGACAGGACCTACGTGGGTGAGGGGGTGATGTTTGAGCATGGGGCCGGGCCTATGCGGGGTGATGTTCAAGTGTGGGGCGGGGCCTCTGCTTAGGACCTGCGCACAGAAGGGGAGAGGCAGCACGTGGAAAGGAGGGCCTCTGGAGTATGGGGTTCCAGAGTTTGAAGATAGGGCCCTGAGTGAGGGTGTGTGGGTGGAGTTTAGGCCCAGCTCATTGGAGGGGGTCTCCGAGTGCAGAGGTAGGGCCCTGGGTGAGGGTGTAGGGGCGGGACTTGGGCTCTGTGTGGCAGGAGGGAGGCTCCGAGGGCAGAGGATTAGACCCAGGAGCCCAACAGGCTCCCCAGTGCCTAAGCGGACAGGGAAAACACTGGCCCTGTTCCCTTCCATTCCTTCGCGCCCCTCCCCCACCGTCTCCCCCAGGGTCTCCCCCATCGCCGCTGGACCCCTAACCCTGGGTGGGTCCCGCTGGGTGTAGGAACTCCTCCCCTCCCCCAGCCACCCCTCAGGGGTGCTGGTCCGGTGGTCCGGCCTTTACTTTTGCTCCCCCTTCCCTCCCTTCCACTCCCTCAGGACCCACGTGGCTGGAGGGGGCCTCGGTGAGCAGAGGATCAGGCCCGGGATCTCAGCAGGTTCCTGGGGGCCCAAGTGCGCAGGGGAAACCTGGCCACGCTCCCTTTTGATCCTCTGCCCTCCCAATGGTCCCCAATTTCCCCCTTCGGGCGTGGGATCCCTTCCCCTCCCCCAGCTGCCCCTCAGGGGCGCCGGTCCTGTCCTGCCTCCACTTCTCCTCCTTCACTCTTCCCACGCCCCACGTCCTACCTTGTCGCTGGGGGTTCCTCCCGTCCCCTTAGGTGTCTGAAGTCCCCCACCACTGCCTGGTAGGTGCCCTAGTTGTGAGGAGACGCGAATTCCGTGTCCTCCTAGTATGCCATCTTGACTCCGCCCCTGATCTCTTTCTTTAAGCACAGGGTCACATAGAGACCCCTTGTGACCCTTGCCAATGCAGGTTTGGAGGCCAGGGACAAGGGGCAGTGCCATCTGGCATGAGAGTTTCTTTCTGCTGCCTTGGATATTATTCATAGCAGGAGGAATCAAGGTTCTGGCTTTCTACCCTTTTTTGAAGACAAATCCATTCCTGAAGCCTTTGCTTTTCAGGAGATCAGAGCATTGTGATGACAATTGTGCTGCTAATGCTGCCAATTCTTCTCACATAGGACAATGGCCTGTGAGAACCAAAGGGCAATGAAAATGTCTAAAAAGTAGCACTAAGCTGACGGGTATTCATGTTTCCATATGGCAAGGATGGGTAATCTTGAAAAATGGGAAGTTCAGTTAGAGCCTCCCAGAAGTCTTTTTTTTAATTTTAAAAGTTGGCTACTTTCTATCACCAAGATCAGAAACACAATGGCCTAATCAGTAACTGTGGGCATTTTGAAACATCGTAATATTTAAGAGGAAATTAAAAGTAAGTCTTGCTTGCTATCAATGTTAAAAATCACAAATATACACACCATACTGAGTCACTGTAATATTCTCTAGACTTAGTTCACTGAATCTCTGCAGATTCAATTTGGCATCAAATAACAGCCTATTCTTCTCTGCCACAGTGGTTCTTGGGAGCTGATGAGGGAGACAGATAGCACCTTAGCTACAGAGACAAAGATTTCAGGTGACTATTTGTTTTGGAAAAGTCTGGAAATGTGAAAGTCTGATCTGTTTTTCTGAGCAATACTAAGCAAAATTGGATAATTTCACTGTGACATCTTTTCTTAAGTTAACTCAAGTAGGAGTTAGGATTCTGGAGTTTGCCTCTGGTTACGTCCCTAACACTTAACATGTTACAAACTTACTCTTACTTATAGTTTCTCCATTTGCAAATGAAAAATAAAACTGCCTCAGAGTGTCAGAGGGGATTTCTGAGCCATCGTTGACTTGAGACCAGGGTGTTTCAACCTGCAATTTGGAGAGAATGTTCACACCTTCAGTTCCAGACTTTAGCTAATAGGCAAGAGATGCGAACTGCTCTTCTCAGGAGAGACCTCACATAAGCAAAGAGGAGAGCCAGAGGCAGATGCCAAATTTAAAGTGGGACCCTGTGAGTAACTGTCTATAAAATGAATTAGGTATTTAGAAAGACATAACGCCCAAGGGGGATGGCCAATCTTTGTAAGTAGCATGCAAAGGTGGTGATGGGAATTTAGTTCACCTGATGCCATTTCACCTAAAGTCAAATCTCCTGATGCCCCTCCTGCCAGTGCAGGGGATACAGGTTGTAGCCCTGGTCTGGGAAGATCCCACATGCTGTGGAGCAACTAAGCCCGTGCGCCACAACTACTGATCCTGCGCGCCTAGGGTCAGTGCTCCGCAACGAGAGAAGCCACCACGACAAGAAGCCCGCGCACTGCAAAGAGTAGCCCCCACTCGCCACAACTAGAGAAAGCCCGCGCAGGAACAAAGACCTAACACAGTCAAATATAAAAAAATAAATAAATTTTTAAAAATCTCCTGATGCCAATTTGCCTAATTAATTCATATAAAATTAGCATTCTCTAGAGAAGTGTATCTTAATCCTAGCTGTGAATTAGGTGGTTCTGACCTGGGAAATTTTTTAAAATATTAATGTAACAGACATTTCAGATAGGCATTCAGACAGGGTCCAGTATTCTACATAGCAAATTACACTAAATCATGTCATATTAATAACCAAAAGAAAAAAATTGCTTGACAAAATTGAATAAGTAATGTATTCCCATGGCACAGTATTTTAAAACTACAAAATTATATAAAATAAAGACAGGTCTCTCTCTTTCACAGTTACCAAACCACCAAGTTCTCTTCAGAGATATCCCACTGATGTCAAGTCCTTATGTCTCTGCCCAGGGATGTTCTATACATACACCAGCATGCACGTACATGCACACACATATCTATTACAAATGGTAGCTTATATTTACTGATCTACACCAGTTTGTTTTTTTAAAGAATTACTGTTGTTTTTAAAAATTAATTAATTAATTAATTAATTTTTGGCTGCATTAGGTTTTCATTGCTGCACCCGGGCTTGCTTTAGTTGGCGTCAAGCGGGGGCTACTCTTCGTTGCGCCATGCGGGCTTCTCATTGCGGTGGCTTCTCTTGTTGCGGAGCAGGGCTCTAGGCACGTGGGCTTCAGTAGTTGTGGCCTGCGGGCTCTAGAGAACAGGCTCAGTAGTTGTGGCACACGGGTTTAGTTGCTCCACAGCATGTGGGAACTTCCCAGACCAAGGCTCGAACCCGTGTACCCTGCATTGGCAGGCGGATTCTTAAACCACTGTACCACCAGGGAAGCCCTTTACACCAGTTTTTAAAGATCTTTCCGTATATAGGTAACTCATTTACTGCCTGCATACTATTCCATTGTATAGATACATTGGCATTTATTTAAGCAAGCCCATATTTGGGGGAATTTAGTGTTTGTTTGTTTGTTTTAAATTCCTGGCAGGTATACAATGCTGCAGTGCATATTCTTTTGCAGCCATCATTTCACCCATGCTTATATATTAGTATGTATCTTTTTTTTTTTTTTTTTTACGGTATGCGGGCCTCTCACTGTTGTGGTCTCTCCCGTTGCGGAGCACAGGCTCCGGACGCACAGGCTCAGCGGCCATGGCTCACGGGCCCAGCCGCTCCGCGGCATGTGGGATCTTCCTGGACTAGGGCACGAACCCACGTCCCCTGCATCGGCAGGCAGACTCTCAACCACTGCGCCACCAGGGAAGCCCATTAGTATGTATCTTTAAAATAAATTCCTAAAGTGGAATTGTTAGATCAATATTTTTTTTAAATTTTTTTAAAATAAATTTATTTATTTTTGGCTGTGTTGGGTCTTCACTGCTGTGCGCAGGCCCTCTCCAGTTGCGGTGAGCAGGGGCCACTCTCTGTTGCGGTGCGTGGGCCTCCCATTGTGGTGGCTTCTTGTGTTGCTGAGCACAGGCTCTAGGTGCGTGGGCTTCTGTAGTTGCATCACACGGGCTCCAGAGCACAGGCTCAGCAGTTGTGGCGCACAGGCCCAGATGCTCTGCGGCATATGGGATCTTCCCGGACCAGGGTTCAAACCCGTGTCCCCTGCATCAGCAGGCAGACTCTCAACCACTTCACCACCAGGGAAGCCCCTATCAGTATTTTTTAAGTTGTAGTAAATACTGTCAAATTACTTTCTGCAAAAATTGTAGTAAATACTGTCGAATTACTTTTACCAACTTATATCCCCTTAGCAACATGTCTGAGCTCAAATTACTTTCAAAAGCAAACCCTCAGACAGGGTTGTGATAGGTAACTAGTTTGGGAGATTTGTGGGCTGCACCCCGAATGCCTGCAAGCCTTGTACTTGCCCAGCCACAAAACCAAAGAAAATGCCTGGAGGCAGTGACAGAGACATCAACAACTTGTTGGATCGGGAAACTTACAAGTCAGAAGCAAAGTCCTGGAGCAACACTCCACCGTGTACAGCAGAAGGGCAGGCAGGACATGGCAACAAAGATGGCTGCTGGGGAGAAAGAAAGAGGTTACCATTTATAGGGGGAATTGAAGTCAGGTTGGCTCATCAGTTACCAGGGAAACCAGCTGAGGAGCCCACCCCTTACAGCCCCTCAGGTTAACAATCATTATGATCATTATCCTGGTCTAAGGATTAGAACAATCACCAGCTGAGGCAGGGGACAAACACATGGGACAAACACTGATTAAGTTCTATGATTAAGAGGGAAGGTCAGTCATGTGAGTAGGGTACAGGTGAAGCAAGGAATGGTCGAGCAGGGGATGTGCAGAGAGCAAGAGAACCGCCATCTTGAGTGGCCTGATCATACAGAGGTGATCTAAAGGAGAAGTGAAGGACCAAGAAAAGTGAAATGGAGAAGAGCCAATGCAAGGATGCATCATCGAGATCACCACTGTAGGGAAGTGGGGTTCCAGCCAGCCAGGAACTTCAGAGGAGGCTGTAAGATGCCTCTTGTAATTGTTCACACAAGGGTCAACAGGGAAAAACATTTGTCCGTCAGTCCTCATCTAACCTCATTGAAGGTTAGCCCAGAGGTATTAAGTCCCATACTTCTAGAATAAACCTGTACCTTCAACCACAAGTGACCCATGAATGAGATATCAGAAAAGCTCTAGGAGAGAAAGCAAAAAGGCTTGGATGCATGCTTGAGGGAAGACACTGTCAGCCAGAATAAGTCTAAGCCCACAGAGGATTTTTTTCTTTTTTTTTTCTGCAGCAACAGCTGGAATCAGAGGTGAAGTTTAGAGGCTGTGAGGTGAGGCACAAGAAGCATCTGATACGTGGCATAGGACTTGCACCCTTATCAACAATGTGTCATTAAATTTCTTAACCATTTCTAATCAATAGGTGGAAAAAATGATATCTCACTGGAGTTCTGTTTTAACTTTGTTGAACCATGTTCAAAACATCTGTATTTTCATTTTCTGTGATATGTCCTTTGCACATTTTCTATTGGTTTTGAGGGCTTTTACCTATTAATGTGTAGGAGTTATATGTATAGAAATTAGCCCTTTTCTATGACATTAATGAAAAGATATTTTATCTTCTGATTTTGTTCAGTGGTTTTCACAGTGCATTTTTTAAAATTGTCTATACAAAATATTTTTCTTTCTGTCTTCTTAGTATTCTGTCATACTTATAAAATCTTTCCCCATCCTGAGATTTTTAAAAAATCATCCATTTTGTGGCAGAGGCTACAGCCCCCAAATTCTCTTCTCTTTAAACAGAGAACCCTGTTTTTAAGTGGTCACATCCTTGCATCTAGTTTTGACCACGTGATTGATTGATTTGCCAGCGAGATGTAAACAGAAATGTTAGGTGGGGCTTCTGGGAAACCTTCTGAAAAGACTTCCTGCCTCCTTCTTGTTCTTGAAATGGCTGGAGATCTAGCAGCCATATTGAATTATGTGGGAGACCTTGATAATGAGGAAACAGAATCTCATGGCAGAGCAGAAGATATGACCCTAGGTCCCTAATGACATAATAAAGCTACCCTATTAACTTTGACTATCTCCAGACTTCTTTTTATGAAAGAGATATACTTTCCATCACTTTTGAGTCTTTTATATTAACCTAAACCTAACTGATGCATCATGTTTGCTTTTAACATATTATTTCTGTCTCTCCACCTTGAATTTATTTTGGTGTACATAATTTTATAAAGTCATAAAAGTAGCACATGCCAATTTAAAAAGACACAAAGAAACAGAATCAGAAAGGGGTATCAGTCTTCATCTTACTACTTAAAAATAAACATTGTTCACATTTTTGCTGTATTTCCTTCTAGGCTTTTTTCTTTGTAAATTACATAGCAAAGTCCTCAGCTCATTGTACAAGCTAAAAAATATTAGTTGAATGAAGTGTATACATTCTTTTACATCTTGATTTTTGCCTTTTAGTAGCAATTTTGTTAGTGGATACAACATTGGTTCACTAGCCATTATTTTATCATTATTTTAAAACCATAATGAAGATCTTAGTGCATAAAGCTTTGTCTAAATGTAATTTCCAGAAATGGATAAAAGGCTTTGAACATCTTTAAAGCTTTGGGTACACAGTGATAGTGTTGAATTTTGACAGGCCCCAGTAAGTAGTACTCCTCTTTGTGGCCAATATCTAAAGCAATGGAGATATAAAACAAGGAACAAGACATAATGGAGATGAAAATATCCCCTTTATCACTGTTAAATCTGATATTAGGAAATATGCTTTTATCTTCAGGAAAATTTGCTTCTTAGTCTGATCTCTAGAATTAAACACAGGTGGTAGCCTCTCTCTCAAACCAGTAGGACTAGAGTAGAACATAGGCTCAGGGGGAGGAGTTTGATCCACGAGGGAAAAAAAAGGAAGAAGAATGGCCTCTGCATGCCAGTTTATCCTTTCAAACTCTCTTATCAGGTAAGTCTTTTCCCTTAAGGAGTGAGGGATTGGGTAAAGGCTGCAAGGACCAAGTCATTAGAGCTCCCCCAGAATGGAGGAAGGAGTGGAGAAAAAGTGTCATCTCACATCTTCGTGAGGATCGGAAATTACGGATTTTTTTAAATTTAATAATTTAATAGATGACAAATGGTAACTAATAGTTTGTTTTTACCTTCGATTATTAATGAGATTGAACAGTTGAACATTTTCCAAAGTATTTTAAAATTCTCTGGTCTGTTCACATCTCTTGGAGCCTGAGCATTTTTCTTATTAATTTGTATAATTTCTTTATACAATAGAAATTATCATTTATTTTCTGTTAATATTTTTGGCAGTCCATTTGCCTTAACTTAGGGATATAAGATAAATTCATATAGTCAAATCTATTTTTATGCTTTAATTTATTGCCTTTAATGGACATCAGCTTTTGTTTTAGTCTAGTTCTTCTATAGTTTCAGTTATATTTAACTCCTTAATCCAAATGGCATTTGTTTTGTTGTATAGTGTTGGTGAAAACCCTTTTGCCTGCCTTCAACACATCTCCTTTTAGCCCTCTGCTTTCTCACTCCATAGGCAAGCAATGAGGGAAAGAAGTGAAAAAGTACAAAATTATGTGATTGTTCTATTAATTAGAAGGGAATAATTGTCTCTGCAAGTGGCCAACTCTCTCTGGACACTTTCCCCTTCTGGCTACTAGTCTGAAATGTGCAGTTTTCTTGAAATTTAAAGTGACTTTGAAAGTTATCCACTAGAACCCTTGAAATGTAAGGGGGGAATGTCAACTTTACTTGTAAGGCATGCAAATATGAGAAAAGACTATGTCCCATATGAAATTGGAAAAATTGAATTGGAAAAATTACATTTTAATCCAATTAAACATTAGGTAGATTCCCTTTCTGTAAATTGACTTTTTGTAGTTTGTTGACTTTCTGAGTTGTCACTGAGAGGTTCAATCATAGCCTGACTCACTGCAGATGAGATAAGGGTTTAATTGAGGTGGTAAGGGAAGGAGGGAGAAGAGGAGAGGAAAGGTATGGGGGAGAGGAAAAAATGGTGAGAAGGAGCAGAAAAGAATCACGGGGGAAGGGAAAGGAATGAATTAGAGAGATGGGAGGAGGGAGAAAGAGAAGGAAGAAAAAAAATTGATTCTCAGTCATTCAAAATGGGCTCAGGTGCCATACTGTCAACCTGTAAAAAATGCTTCACACTTATTAAATGCTTCCTCTGTGCCTGACCTTTTTCTAATATATTTACACACATTATTTCTTTTAACTCTGTTATCTCTCCAGATGTATGATTAGACCTAAGTGTCTAAATTTGCTTTTGTTGGTATTGTTAAATCTAATGTAGCCATAGCATAAGCTGCTCTATCTTGAGCAGCACAGATTTTTAAATTTACATGCATTTTTCTTTCCTACTGACCCTGGCATGTCTTTGAGTTATCGATAATGTCTAGCTAACTAGGAGAGAATTAATCTTGCTTGCTTAAGAATTCTAGGGACTGACCTTAATGAGGTGGGAGCAGACCAGCCTTGGAGTAGAAGATTAATTGGGCATAAAACCATCAAGATGCCGTTGACCAGAACACCCCAAGCCCAGTTCTATTGCTACAGTTCTGCACATAGACCCCTGCCTGTACACCCCTGAAACTCCCCTTTAAAACCTTTGTCCTCAAACCGGCAACTTGGAGATGATCTTAGGACATTAGTCCAC
Source organism: Mesoplodon densirostris (assembly GCF_025265405.1). NCBI lineage: Eukaryota > Metazoa > Chordata > Mammalia > Artiodactyla > Ziphiidae > Mesoplodon > Mesoplodon densirostris. The sequence continues at coordinate 120,323,672 of NC_082663.1, read as the reverse complement.
ATCTTCCCAGGTTGCTGGCCTCCTGAATAAAACAACTTTTCTGTTTCCACTAACACTTGTCTATCAAGTATTGGCTTTTCCAGCGACAAGCAGCCAAACTTGGGTTGGGTACCAGCTTTGTCCGGTTACATTAAGACCCACACAGAACAGGCTCCAAGTCTGCTATTTTGGTGTTAGTCAAACTTCTATCAGTGTGCCCACAGAAGCAGAAACGATGATATGTGAGCTCCTTTTCAGCAAAAGGGAAGACAAAATTTTGTATGCTCTGGTTTGGTCTCCAGTCACTATGAGGACTGAAGGGTAGAGTTCTGGAAGCAAGGCAATTGGCCCACTGTTCTGGATGGTTTCTAACCTCCTGACCCAGCAAGCCCTCTGGGACACAGGCCTAATGCACTATGTTCCTTCTACTGAAATGTCAAGTCTGCATTTATTACAGTAATTATCCATCGCACAAATATACGGACTGAACATTGATTCTGAGATCACACATTGTAATCTACCTAATACATCTACTAAGCCAAATAACACCATCAATTTTTCACACTGTTTTAAAGCCCAATTTGCTGCTCAGATACTTAAAGGCATTTCGTATTCTGGTAAATAATTGACACCTGTTTTGTGCAGGTCTCAGCCTATCAATAACCAATGCTGTGGCTGGACCAGCCCTTATGGTTCTTATTATTGACACTCTCCACAATAACCATCAGGAAATGGGGGAAAAAAGGCTTAATATGTACAGATCCTGCAAATTACACGACATACCTGGGGCCACACAGTGAGGTCAAGGGGAGAGAGATCGAAAGCGTGCGTGGGCCCTAGGGTTCTGCTTTTATTGGAGTTGAGGGTCGGGGCCTAGAGTTTCTGAGCTCACTCTACTGGTAAATTTAAAACATAAGGGAGGGAATTTAAATTGCTGGGTTGGGGCGGGTGGTGGTGGTGGTGGTGTGGAAATAGGGAAATAATGGTTAGTTATCAACGCTGAAATCAAAAGAGGTGTGGGGTAGGCTGTCACTCTATCTAGGCAAGTGGCACTTACTCGGGATCCCATTTTGAAGTGGATGCCTCTTTAAAGTGAAAGCCTGGGCAATCAAAGCTTAAGGCGGGCACTTGCATTACACAAGGAAAAACCAACTGTCAAGGTTTATACTACACCATAAATCAGACCAGTCAAATCATAATCTTCTGGTAGAAGAGATGGGGAAAAAATGTGCAACTTCACGGTAATCAAAGAAGTACAGATTAAACCACAATGCTTTGCTTCTATTTTCAAAAATCATTATGACTGATAATATCCAAGATTAGGCAAGGTGTAGAAATTCTTATAAACTGTTGGTAGGAGTATATTGCATTTCCAGGGGCCAATTTTGTAATACGTGTAAAAACATATTACTAACTTTACTTTTTTACTTTTTGGAACTTATCCTGAGGGGATATTGGACAATATGCCGAATGTGGCAAAAGAGTGTTCATTATAGTGCTGTTTACAGTAGTAAAACTTTAGAAAAACTTTAATATCTATTAACAGGAACTGGTTAAATTATAGTGTAATTATATCATGGAATATATGCAAATAATTCAAAAAATTTATATGTGGGAAAAAGCAAGTTACAGAAAGACTAGTATAACCCTTTAAAATACACGTACATATTTATGGAAAAAATCCATCTCTTGCCCTTAGTGCTCCCGTCTATGCAAAGGGAACTCAGTCACACTCTTACCTCTCTATACTCCTTTATGCACGCTGCCTCGACAGATTACAGTGATCCATTTGATTGGCGATGTGGGGAAGAATACACAGTTAATACCGTTACCGAATCAAACTTTGGTCCAGTAGCCCACGCGCAGTAAAGCCAATCTACTGACATCAGGCTGTGGTAAAAGACAGTCAAGTGCTCAGCAAAAGAGGCCATGTGGTTAATGCTCAAAAGACAGTACTCCCAGATGGGTTTCTGGGAAGATTTTATTTATTTACTTATTTATTTATTGGCTGCGTTGGGTCTTCGTTGCTGCCCGCAGGCTTTCTCTAGTTCCGGCGAGTGGGGGCTACTCTCGTTGCGGTGTGCAGGCTTCTCGTTGCGGTGGCTTCTCTTGTTGCGGAGCACGGGCTCTAGGCATGTGGGCTTCAGTAGTTGTGGCTCGTGGGCTCTACAGAGCAGGCTCAGCAGTTGGGGCACATGGGCTTAGCTGCTCCGCAGCATGTGGGAATCTTCCCGGACCAGGGCTCCAACCTGTGTCCGCCGCACGGGCAGGCGGATTCTGAACCACTGCACCACCAGGGAAGTCTGGGAAGAGTTTTTAAAGGCAAGGTGAGGGAGGGGAGTTGCAAGGGTGCGTGATTAGCTCGTGCACAATTCTCTAATTGGTTGATGGTGAGGTTACAGGGTGGTGTCACAGGTGTTAACATTATCAATCTTCTGGCTCCAACCAGTCTGAGGGCCATGTGCTCATGGTCATCATGCAGTTAACTTCTTCCATCTGGTGGAGGTTTTAGTATCTGTAAAATAACTCAGGAATGTGCATCAGACTGTTATCTATGTCCTTCAGGGAGGACCTAAAGATTCTACGACTGCAATATGCCTGATTTACTGTTTAAATAGTTACCAGTTCTCCTGACCCAACTACTATTTTTTGTTGTTACTCTAAGTTCACATTCTTTCAATCATTAATTCTTGAGCTAGCCTTTTATGATTCAGGGGAGGACTGGGAAATGAAAGCTTTTCTACAAACAAGAGGCAGGTGGAGGACATGGTGGGGTCTGTCCTAGGAAGGCCCCATAACATCCTGCTCCGTTACAATACTTGACCCAACTCTGCCCCTTTTCTTCTTGGAATTGAACTGCCTGCTGGGGATACTAGCTCTTTTCTGCTCCTCCATGCTGTCTTTCCTGCCTGATACTAGGAGGGAAACCCTGAATAATTCCAGAGTTCATTTAGCAGTCCCTACTTTGGCACTCACATTAATCAACATCCTCCAATTCATCTTTACATTCATAAAAGTAACATTTTTGCCTTCTTATACCATTTATTTGTCTTGTTTATCAATTTATTCATTACTCTGGACAAGGAAGAAAGCTGCTGTTTATTGGGTATTTTCAAGTACTGATATGCATCTAAAAAGGCATGGAAGAATAAATTCCAAACTCCCCGATGGTGCTCTCTATAGATACTTTACTTGCTACTTTCTAAATTCTGGGCTTCTGTATATTTTATTTTTAAAATATATGTATATATAATCGTGTGTTACTTTCAGAACGAATAAAGAGAAATCAATATTGATTTCCATTTTGATTAAAAAGAGGAATAGAACATATGTAACAATGATATACTACTCTCTATGTGAAATAAACATGGCCTCCCTAAATTATACTACTTATGGCTGTCAAGAATATAATGGAATAGATACTGTTATTCACTCCTGGTGGCCTCTGGTCTTGCAGTCCATGGTAAGAGGATAATGACTTTGCTTTGTCATTAACTAGCTGTGTGACTTTGAATGAGCCATTTCCTTCTTCAGTTTTCTCATTTGTTAAACAAGTTTCCTTTAGGCCCTAACTTTCTAAGATTCTATACACTGATGTTTAGTATATACTTGGGTAATTAATATCAGCTGTCAGCAGTCTATTAACGTTGTCTCTAAGTGTCTGACTCCCTTTTTTGGGGAATTCTCTTTCCTCTCCATAGCTCACTGGTCCATGGCTGATGGGACCATAAGTGACCTCCTGACTGAAGGTGATCCAATCAGTTTTGCTCTCCATGAAGAATTTAGAATAGGGATTTAGAAAGAGAAGTTAGGTTTTTGTGGAGCACTAGAATCAAGGGTAAATGAATTTAGAAGCTGTGGAAAAGAAAAAAACTGGCCTGTAGAGATAAGGGAAGAATAAATCAGACTAAGGAAAATAACTAGAGAAGATAAAGTTTAAAAAAAAAAAAGATTTCTTCTGGCTTTCTAGTCTCTGGTCCCTTCTGGAGGCCCAGCTGCCTTCCAATTCTTAGTTTCAATGAGACAAATTTGTATCCTTATAATAGATATTCCTTTTTAGCTTAAGCTAGATGGAGTTGGTCTCTTTAACTTGCAATTAAAGAATCTTTTCTACAATGTACATCTAGCCAGCAGAAACGGACCTGTTCCTTAGCCTCTTGGCCCTATCATTCCAAATCTATGCAAAGAAACTAAATTTCTATTGGATTTAAACTCAGCCTGCAGAAAGCCACGTCCCCGCCCTAGGAGCAACCCCAGGCTTTATCCAGCACTGCCCATCCCAGCTACCGCTCCCTAACACATGCACCACCCACCAATGTTCCACAACTGGTGTAGGGGACAGATTTTTCCATCCAAAATGTTTCTCTTTGGCATGAGGATTAGTTTAGGCTGATTATTTTTAAGAAGCAGAAGACAGGAAATCTGTCTTTTTACCTCCCACTTAGCTGCCTAGAGAATTTGGATATGACACAACATTGTAAATCAACTATACGTCAATAAAAAAAAAAGTTTAGATAAAGGGCCTCTTCGCAGAATAGTGCTGTCATCAGATATAAGCAAAGAAAAACTAGGGGTTATGGGGGGAACTGGGCAGGGCCTAGAGATCAGAATCCACTCTGTGTCCCATTGTCTCTGCAGGCCCAGGGAACATCTGTTTACCATTTGCTTTTTCATCTCCATGTGAATTGCCTTCCTCTCCTTAAAAGTCCCAAACTGCTACCCCCAACATCTTCTTTTGTCTTTAGCTGAAGACGGGGTTTAAGGTGAAGGTTTTGGCCATTTGGGTGAGTTAGTTTTCCTGGCCTCTCCCAGGTATACGTGTTATTAAACTTTTGTTTGACTTTCTCCTGTTAATCTGTCTCGTGTGGATTTAATTTTTAGACCAGCCAGAAGAATGTAGAAAGTAGAGGAAAATCTCTTCCTCCTGGACACGGGCATCTCAATCTGTGATTGGAAGAAGAAAAGTATTTGGGTAAAATGCAGCTCCTAGGAAACAATTTTGGATAAGTAAATGAAAACAAATCTTTCTGGCTTCTGTCTGTCTTTCTTGTGAATGTCTATTTTTCATCATTCATCTATATAAACAGAGCCATAATTGACTGCTGAGTGCTAAAAATGAGTATAAGTTCAGATAGAGGACTGTGGTTATTGCAGAGGGAGTCATTTAACGTTCATAAAGGCCTTCTACATTTCCTCTTTTTTTAAAAAAAATTATTTATTTATTTATGGCTGTGTTGGGACTTCCTTGCTGTGCGTGGGCTTTCTCTAGTTGTGGCGAGCAGGGGCTACTCTTCGTTTCAGTGCAGGGTCTTCTCATTGCGGTGGCTTCTCTTGTTGTGGAGCACAAGCTCTAGGCGCACAGGCTTCAGTAGTTGTGGCACGCGGGCTCAGCAGTTGTGGCTCATGGGCTCTAGAGCGCAGGCTCAGTAGTTGTGGCACACGGGCTTCATTGCTCCGCGGCCTGTGGGATCTTCCCGGACCAGGGCTCGAACCCGCGTCCCCTGCATTGGCAGGCGGATTCTTAATCACCGCGCCACCAGGGAAGTCCCTACATTTCCTCTTTGCGATACACCTAGAACAGGTTTTATAAAGCTCAGCAACTGAATTTATCACTGCATGCAAGTGCTAGTTGTTGTTTATAGTAGCAAAAATTTGGATATAACCCAACTGTCCATTAATAGAGGAAAAAATGAGTACATTATGATCTATTATATGGGATTTGTACAGGAGTTTAAAAAAATGAATTAGAGTTGACCTGGAGAAATCTCCATGTTATTGTAAGTTAAAAAAACAAAAACCAAAAACTTCAGGGTAATGAGCATGGTATTAGCTTGTTTTTACTTAAAAAAGAAAGCAATTAAACTTACGTGTATGTGATATATACACATACACAAAAGTTTAATTCTCTACATTTTACCTAACTGATGCTGGGGCTCAGGACAGGCTGTCCCAAAATAGGCCACATATTTTGAATTAAAGTTACTTAAGAAATGGCCAGGGCCTCCCTGGTGGCGCAAGTGGTTGAGAGTCCGCCTGCCGATGCAGGGGATACGGGTTCGTGCCCCGGTCTTGGGAGGTTCCCATATGCCGCGGAGCGGCTGGGCCCGTGAGCCATGGCCGCTGAGCCTGCGCGTCCGGAGCCTGTGCTCCGCAACGGGGGAGGCCACAACAGTGAGAGGTCCGCATACCGCAAAAAAAAAAAAAAAAAAAAGAAATGGCCAATGCAAGAGGGACACTCTGACCTACCTTTCTGTCTCCCTGAAAGCAGGAAATAAATCTCCCGTGTGAAAAGTGCATTCCCTGCATCTGGATGTAGAAGGATGCCCTTATCCCCAGAGAAAGGGTATTTGGTCCCAGAAGCATATTATAAACAAACCATGTTACTTCTTTATCAATACTACCCCAAGCCCAAACTGATTTTAGACTCTTCACTAATTGATCACTTAAAACCTGTTTCTTTGACCTGTCAATTCCTTACTAATTTATCGTTTCCTTGTCTAAAAAGTACAAAAGCTGCCTGCTTTGGCCACTTCTTAGGTGCCATTTCTATAAGACATCCATGCGCGTGAAGTAAAATTTGTTTCTTTCTCTCCTGTTAATCTGTCTTGTGTCAATTTTAATATTAGTCCAGCCACAAGAACTCAAGGCAGGTAGAGGGGGACATTTTCCCCTTCCCGACACTGGTTATGACAATAAAGTTGCTATATACCACTCTTAGACACAACTTCAAAGGGAGAATAGCACCATGCTCACTGACTAAAGTCTCCTTCCTAATTATAATAGGAGTGTTTCCGTGTGGGTATGTGTCTGCAGACAGAAAAATGTGGCAAAGCATACCTTAAAATGTTAACAGTGGATACCTGTGTGAGGGAGAATTGAAAGAAGCTGGTTGAGGAAATTAACTTTTCTTTATATGCCTCTGGATTCTTTGACTTATAAAAAAAAAGAGCATGTATTACTTTTATAATAAAAATTCAATGTATAAAATTAAAGTTAGTCTAGTAAAAGCAGAGCTTAAAAATGGAGGCTGTTTAATTAGCCCTTCAGTAATGTTTATGGATCAGACGTCAATTTTTTTAGCTCTGCTGTAAGACCTACTGGCTGAGTGGTTGTCTAAATTGTTCATGTTCTTTGTGGACTGATGATGCCCAAGTCACATGATAATTGCATAACCTAACAAATTGCTGGGCTTTATGTTTTTCACTACCCAATTTTCCCCATTTCTTTATGTACTCTAGACTACATTTTATGGAGGCAAATTTATCAGTGTCTTTCTCACAGGAGCTTAAGCTCAGAGACAAGCTCAGAGACTTTTTTGAGAAAAGACCTTAAGGATTTAATGTTTCATCAGGCATTGGGTACAATGGTCTGTGAGGCACTGGAGGAAGCAAATTTTGTTCTGCACTGCAGAAGGTGAATATGAGGGGTGAGCAAAAAAGTGGAGTAAAAATATTTTTATTGCCAAGTATGTTATTTTACCATCCCCCATCTGCATTTTAATCAGTAGGAAGTGTCCTGAGGGTAATACCTAAATCTTTCAAAAAACGGATGAGGAGATGGAAGAAAAAGATTCTTAATAATAACTATATATTGAGCATTATGGTGTGCCAGATATTGTGCTAAAACCTTTTTGAGATTATCTCCCTAAATCTTCCCCACAAATCTATAAGGTCTGTATTATAGTTATGCCTATTTTGTAGATGATGAAATGGAGGCTGAAGAACTGAGAGAAGTAGTGGCTTGTCCAAGGTTCCCCAGCCAGTAAGTGACAGAGTTAATACCAGTTTACTTTTTTCTATAAGTAGATTCACCATACATCCCAGTTTGCCTGAGCTAGTCCCAGTTTACATCTTGTATCCTGAAGTAATTAGTAATGGTGTCCCCTTTCCATCTCACAAATGGACCTGACAATAAATTTACAGCCGCTCCATCTCAAGATTTCCCGATCTTGGTACTATTGCTTTTGGGGGCTGGAAAATTGTTGTGAGGGGTTGTCCTGTGCATTATGGGTGTTTGGCAGCATTGCTGGCCTCTACCCGCTAGATGCCAGTAGCCCTCCACCCAAATAACAAACAAACAAAAATGTATCCAGATGTTGCCAAATGTCCCCTGAGGGGCAAAGTTGTTCCTACTTGAGAATCACTGCATCTAAAGCCTATGCTCACAAAAATTTAACTACAGAAGGAAAATACCATCTATTTGCTACAGAACATGTACTATGAGTCTACCTATTACACTAGCTGGCATACACCCTGTACTCAATAAAAGTTCATTTCTTGGGGGCATTATTTGATTTCCCAATTGTAGAGAGGTACAAGGGCTAAACAAACAATGGACAAGATGACTGGAGGGCTCTACTGATTAAAATTGGTTTGTTGTAATTCTTATTAGAGAAGACTGAAATGGTGTACTGGGAAGTGACCCAGAAACCTCCTGGCTGCCCGTTCTGGTAATATTGTGGAATTTGATTCTTGATTCCATTGGGTGTCATGCCTTAGTAATGAACATAATAGCCAGGGAGACAGCCAGAGAATGATACGGTACGTTTGACACTGCAACCTTCTTCAATCATAATAGCTAATAATAATCCGTGTTCTATTTTCTCCTACTCTTCCTCTTAGAAATGACCACCATTTCTTTCAGACCACCATTTTCCATTTATTAGCAATAACAGAGGAAATACCAATAGCACCAATCAAAAATGAATCCATATGATGTGTTTTATCCTTACAGCTGAAATAACTAGTAACTAACATGGATTGGAAAGCACTTTGCAAATGTAAAAAGTGCTGTACAGATGCATTATAATTATCACCATTAATAAATTAGCCCGATTCTCCTAGTATTCAAAAGGCACGTAAGGTCAGATACATGGGTTTCAGTGGGGCAAAATGATCACAACCTACAATGATGTAGCAATGGTTCACAGGTGTTAGCAATAAGTTTTACCCCATGCAATCCTGCAGAGCTGAAGTTACACACCCTTCAAAAAATGGGAGAATGAAGCTAAAAGTAGACAAAACAGGTTTGGGGTTTTCTTGAGATTTAATGCTTTTAATAACAGACTCCCACCTCTTTTATGTTAACTTTTAAAAGATAATATAATTAATCAAACTTCTAAATTGTACATTTTAACAAATTAAAATTTCTTATTTAAGGTGACAGTAAATTTTATTATTCTCTATGAGCTGATATTCCAGATATTGTTAGAATTTCAAAGTATTCTGTGACTTCAAAGAGGTCAGATTGGTAAATTTTTGCTTGCACACCCTCAGGAAATGTCTTCAGTATGCATTCCAGAACTGTTACTAGAGAAAAACAGCTTTAACCATTCCCTTGCCAGCAAGAGTCTTGGCAAGAGACAGCTCTTGGCTGACCATAAATAAAATTCCTTGAATCACCAGTATCTTGATTTAAGAAAGAAATTTTACTGTGTCTCTCATACACAAAAGTTGATTAACAATGGTTAAAAAAACTCTACTGCACTTTTTCACAGGTGTACAAAAGGAAATATAATGGAATTACATTCAACAATAAAGCTTAAAGTTCACTCTAGGTAATAGTTGCAGTAACATTCACATACACAAGCACAGAGTAAATATATATCAGGAGTCTTATAATAGCATACAGCATACATATGGGAGATTGAGCTCAGGTAACATCATAGGTGTTAGCAAGATTAGCAATTCAGAGTGTTATAGAAAAGGAAAACTAAACCAAAGAGAAGGTGTTGGCAATCACACCAAGACAAATCACAGAATTAGAAGATTGGAAAGTCTGCTCACTGTATGTATGAGAAAACAACATTTTTCTTCAATTTCTGGGTCTTGAGACAGTTGGTTAGAGAAGGTTGTGTATTCAAAGTGCACATAATTGTTTCTTAGAAAACAGAGAGAGAAAGATCCTTTTATTTAGTAATTAATACATGCAAGAGGCAGCCCCAGAGTGACCTGAAAGAGTAAAGCTGTGATTGGCAGGTGGCTGGTATAATACAGATGTTTCAGGCAATTCTCTTAAAGCACTTCTGTAGCAGCAATGATCATTTAAATGGCTGTAGACTGAATTCTCTTTCGAGGATAGTTTAGGGGAATTGAATTCATCATATTTCTCTTTAAAGATTTATAGTTATAGATTTTCTCTTTTTTAAATAAATCTATCAACAAACAGCATAAAGTGAGGTGCTGGGGTTTTCTTTTGCTTTTGCATATGTGTTGTCGGAAAAGAATCTGACCTTTTCATAACATCGTGTGCAAAAGAATTTTTAATAAAGTGAGCACAAGGACATATACAGGAAACACATCAGATCTGCTTCTGTTGCCCTGGTTGGCCCCCTGTTAAACACTTAACTATTGGCTTGTAGGTAAAATGCAGGTTTTAGGTATAATGACACCACAGCCAAGAGACTTAGGGATTCCTAAAGCCTTGTCAGTGGGGGGAGTTTTGTCTGCTAGAGGGTGGCCACCGCCTCTTCAGTTGTAAGATTTAGAAAGTCTGGTACCTTTTCGTTTCACATTTCCCACTGTTGATTTGCCTTTGTTTCCCAGCCCTCTTAGTCTAATCTGGCCCATCCCAGCCAACGTATTCCCCGGTGGCCACACATACCCAGTGGCCACAGACACTCAAGCTGCTCAATCTCAAAACCTTTCAGCCTGCCCTGAAAGTGTCATCAAGACAGGATCCCCGGAGCACAGGGCAGAGAGTCCAACCTCTCACTGGCGGGGCTGGGAAGCCTCTCCTTTGTGGCGGAGGAGAAAGGAGACTTGGGTCTGCTTTTTAGGTTCTGAAAACAAGCCAGAGTGGAGAGAGAGAGTTAACACCAGACTTAGTAAAGCTTTTAAGACAAAACTTGTTAAATGTGATCTAGACAGACATAGGGAACTTTCTGCAGATTTCTGAAGTCTATAAGAAAGGGCTCATGTGGATAGGAAAAAGGAGTAGGGAGTTGCTACATGGGAGAGATTTGCCATTATTACAAAAACTGGCTAAGTGGCTTGTTTCCATTAGATGACCTCACTGGTCACTGTTGTCAGTCGTGCTGTTCCCTTTCTCTTTTTTCTCCTGGGTCTTGTTACCCTTCTTCTTTTTCTTCTTTTTCTTGGTCTCCTCCTTTTTGCCGAAGGTTATGAAGTCACTTTTGTCAATTTGGCTGTTAGTAGGCTCCTGCCGGATGGAGATGATTGCAGGAGATCCTGGGATAATGAATTTGTCTGGCAACTCACCGGGACCAGATTGTTTGGGGTTGCCTGGTCCGTATTTAAAGGTCCAGCTGTTGCTGTTGACACCAGCACCGACTGGAGGGGACACCTCTCCTGCCTCTGGTTCTGCAAGACAAACCATCACAAGTCAGTCACAGAGTCAACATATGCTTTCCATACGCCACACCAGGAGCCTGAACACAGGAGAGGCTGCACAGATGGTCACGGCCCCCATGAAATCGTGAGTTATTTCTTCAAGCCTAGGGCAAGGCCAATGTTTGGAAACAAGCAGGAAGGCAGATTTTTTTCACCAGAGGGTCCAGAAATCTAGGTTTCTAGTAACATATTTTTGGTTCTTTGTGAAGAATTTTCTAAAGAATATCTGGTTGTGATTACCCTGCCTGGGAGTGGGGCAGGAAATGTACTGGATTAAAGCAGAATATGCAATAAAATACCTAGGAATAAATTTAACCAAGAAGACGAAAGACCTGTACACTGGAAACTTTACGACATTTATGAAAGAAATTGAAGGAGATAGAAACAAATGGAAAGGTATTCCATGTTCATGGATTGGAAGAATTAATATTGGTAAAATGCCCATACTACCCAAAGCAATCTATAGATCCAATGCAATCCTTATCAAAATTCCAATGGCATTTTTCACAGAAATAGAACAAACAATACTAAAATTTGTATGGAACCACAAAAGAACCCAGTAGCCAAAGCATTTTTTACTTTTATTTTTTAGATTTATTTATTTATGCATGCATGCATGCCACGCAGCATGTGGGATCTTAATTCCCCTACCAGGGATCAAACCTGTGCCCTCTGCAGTGGAAGCATGGAGTCTTAACCATTGGACCACCAGAGAAGCCCCAGCCAAAGAATTCTTGAGAAAGAAGAACAAAGCTGAAGGCACCAAGCTTCTAAACTACATCACAAAGCTATAGTAATCAAAACAGTATGGCATAAAAAGACACACAAATCATGGAAGAGAATACAGAGCCCCAAAATAAACTCATGCAAAAATGGTCAGTTAATTTATGGCAAACAAGCCAAGAATATACAATGGGAAAAGGACAGTGTCTTCAATAAATGATGTTAGAAGAAATGGACAGCCACATATAAGAGAATGAAACTGGGCCTCTATCTTACACCATACACAAAAATTAACTCAAAATGGGTTAAAAACTTGAACATAAGACCTGAAACCATAGAAATCCTAGAAGAGATCATAAGCAATAAGCTCTTTACCATCAGTCTTAGCAATGATGTTTTTGAATCTGATAACAAAAGCAACAAAAGCAAAAATAAACAAATGATACTACATCGAACTAAAAAGCTTCTGCACAAAGAAGGAAACCAACAAAATGAAAAGGCAACATACAGAATGGGAGAAAATATTTTCAAATCCTATATCTGATAAGGGGTTAGTATCCAAAATACATAAAGAAGTCATAGAATTCAATATTAAAAAAACTCCAAACAATCTGATTGAAAAATGGAAAGAAGATCTGAATAGACATTTTTCCAAAGAAGACATACAGATGGCCAACAGGTACGTGAAAAGGTGCTCAATGTCACTAATCATCAGAGAAACACAAATCAAAACCACAATGAGCTATCACCTCACACCTGTTAGAATGGCTGTTATCAAAAAAGCTAGAAATAGCAAGTGTTGGTGAGGGTGTGGAGAAAAGGGATCCCTTGTCCACTGTTGGTGGGAATGTAACTTGGTATAGCCACTATGGAAAAGAGTATGGAGGTTCCTCAAAAAATTAAAAATAGAGCTAGCATATGATCCAGCAATTCCACTTCTGGGTATATATCTAAAGAAAGCAAAAACACTATCTTGAAAAGATATATGTACCCCCATGTTCACTGCAGCATTATTTACAATAGCCAAGATATGGAAGCAATTTAAGTGTTCATTGATGGATGAATGGATAAAGAAAATGTGATACACACACACACACACACACACACACACAGCTGAATTTTATATATGTATAAAATTCAGCCATAAAAGAGAATGACATCTTGCCATTTGTGACAACATGAGTGGACGTCAAGGGCATTATGCTATGTGAAATAAGTCAATATTTAAATATTTGACAAAATAGCACCGAGAAAGACAAATACCATATGATCTCACTTATATGTGGAATCTAAAAAAACAAACAAAAAAACAAGCTTATAGATACAGAAAACAGATTGGTGCTTGCTAGATGGTGGTGGTGGTAGTGAAGGGTGCCAAAAGGTACAGACTTACAGTTATAAAATAAATAAGTCATGGGATGTAATGTACAGTATGGTAACTAGAGTTAATAATACTGTATTGCATATTTGAAAGCTGCTAAGAGAATAGATCTTAAAAGTTCTCATCATAATAAAAAAAATGTTTTGTAACTATACATAGTGAGAGATGTTAGCTAGTCTTATTGTCATCATTTTACTATGTACACAAATAGTAAATCATATTGTACACCTGGAACTAATATATTATGTGTCAATTATATCTCAATTAAAAATAAAAGATAAGATATATATAGGTACGTGTAAAGTATTATAGGACTGAGAGGCAAAAATTATTAATTGCACTTGAGAAAGTCAGTTGAGATTCCAGAAGAGAGGTGAAATTTGCGCTGAGACTTGAGAAAATGATTATGCATCCACAGGGGTTTCCAGTGCAAGACTTTCCCAAGAGTCTAGTTGGAAGACACACCATAAAGTATACCAATGACTTCTAGAAGAGTAGAGGTCAGAGCTAGAGAAGAAGAGTAATGGTCTGTCTGAGCAAAGTGATCCCAGTGGCCATGACATTGAAACCTTTTGGCATCACAGCAGTGTTCATGTATCTGACACTGCTTCTTTGGTGGAGCCATGGAAAGTTCTGCCAGATAAACAGTTTACATTTGATTGTAGTTTGGGATTCTCTACATCTGCTACTTCCATCTCCTTACCTTCCACCACTTCTCAATCTCCTCTAATGTGGCATCCTTGAGCACTACTTTTCTAACATTGCTCACGGCAAGCTCACTGATTATATTACTTCCAAAGCCAGTGGTCACATTTTAGTCTTCATCTTATTGAACTTCTCAGCAGCATTAGTAATCCCCTTCTTGAAACACTTATTTTTTTATGAGTTCCTTATCAAACCATTCTCCTGACCACTCTCTCTGGCTGTTCTTTGTCAGCTTCCTCGCAGGATCCTCTTTACCTATGTATTGCAGCTTCCTTGGGTTTAGCCCTAGACCTTTCCTTCTTCTTTCTCTTCACTCTCTCCTTTTGGAATCTCAGCCTGTCCATGGGTAAACATACCATCTAAATATGCTGATGAGATACAAATGTATACTTAAAGCCCATAGGTCTCTCCAATCTCATGTATCCAACTGCCTATCTGGTATCTCCTCTTGGCAGTCTCATGGGCAACTCAAACTGAAGGAATCTGAAATCAAACTCATGATTCCTCTCCTCTATTCCCTTCTAAATCTCTCATCTCAATCGATGATATGCCATTCACTCCAATGCTCAAGGCAGAAGCTTCAGAGCCATTATTCATTTTTCTCTATTCTTCATTTATAATATACCAACACCTGTCATTTCAGCCTCCTAAACATATCTAGACTTTGTCCTCTTCTCCCCATTTTCACTGCTGCTACCTTTTTTCAGGACACGATTATCTTGTATGTGAATTACAGCAATAGCCTCTTCCTTGTTCAGCCTGCTTCTACTTTTGCCTCTCTCTAACCTTCCACACATAGCCAGAGTCACCTTTATTCCTTAAAGTCTTTCTCCGTTTTTAAAATACTGAAGTATAACATGCACACAGTAAAAATCCTTTAAAAAATAGAAATTATTTTATATCACTCCCCTTGCTTAAAATTATTTGAAGGTTTTCTATTGTCTTGAGAGGAAAAAAAAAATAAAACTCCTTAACATGGTATACAAAGCCCTTCAATAGCCTGTTATTTTTTATTCTCCAATTTCACCTACAAGTGTCTCTCTTACCACTATCCTCCAGCCACACAGGTTTTCTTTCAATTCCTCAACACCCCTTGGGATTGTTTTTGCCTCAAAATCTGTGCACATAACGGTTTCTGTTTGCCTAGAATGGTCTCCCCTCCATGCATAGCATGACTCCTCATTCTTCAAGTCTGTGCTTAATTGAAACCTCTTCAGAGAGGCATTCTATGACCATCCTAGCCAAGCAGCACCCACTTCACTTCTATCTCTATCACTGAAGGTCCAGAGAAGCAGAAAATATGTATTTTTTAATGTTTAAAAAATTTTGTACTGGAGTACAGTTGATTTACAGTGTTGTGTTACAGGTGTACGGCAAAGTGAATCAGTTATACATACATATATATCCACTCTTTTTTTTTAGATTCTTTTCCCATATAGGCCAGAGTATTGAGTACATTCCTGTGCTATACAGCACGTCCTTTTTAGTAATCTATTCTATAAGAAAATATATGTTTTATTCAGCAATGTGTAGCCAGTGTCTAGCACAATTCCTGGCCCATAACAGGTGTTTGATAAATACTTGCTGGATGGATGAATGAAAGGACTGATGTGAGAAATGGAAGTGGTGCCCACTCCTTAGCAGATCAAATAACTTTCCATTGCCGCACTTTGGAGTCCCTAAAGACAACCAGGAAATGCATGTGAAGTGCTGAGGCTGACTCCAGCACAGTGAAAGAGCTCAATAAATGGAATCACACATGGGCACCTATACATGGCGCAGCTCTCAGGGCTAGGACGGCAGGGTAAGGATATTGCAAATTTAGTCCAAATACCAGCAGACTGTAGGGAAAGGGAGTAGGAGAGTTTCTTTTCTCCCATAAACCCCTTTGCTACACCATGCTTCCCCAGGCAGAACTGACACTACAGCTCTTTGGACATAGGGCTATAGATATTTCTTCCTCTGAGACTGATTTCTTTGATTCGTCTAAGATAATCAAATCTGCAATTGACCTCAACCAGAATCTGCCTGTTGACCTTTCAAATACAGGCCCTGCCCCTGAGAGACTGAGACAAAGTGAGAAATGCATTTAAAAGCCTCTGACTTGGTGTCTAGAACTAGGTTTCAACACCACTCTGTAGTCCTTTAGTTGCTCTCACAGAGTCCAGGATGGAAATTTTTCTGACCACAGCCAGGACTCTGTATGAGGCCTTTAGGACTGTCATCTGGAAGTGCAGAGTTCAGAGATATTTTTATCTTGCAGCGTTAAAGGACCTTAATGACCATGCCTATAGGCAGGGGGAGCCTCTCACAGCAGGATCCCTAAGAGTTGATGAGCTTCTTTTACATGTCACTGAGCTTCTTCGGCCTTTGCTGGGAGTATAGGTTGGGTCTGATTCAGCCTCCACTCCAAGAAGAATTCAGCTGCATCCTCCTCATATTCAGCTTCTGCAGAGCAGAACAAGATCTGGTTTCTCCAGTGCCTCCCGGATCCTTGTACCCCAACCTGTTCTGGCTGATGTGTGCGCAAACATCTCTGAGGGTTCATTCAGGTGAAATAATATCTTAAGGCTGTGACAAACAACATTTACTGACCTCCTAAATCTGAGTCCCTTTTGGCCAAGAGCACTGAAGCCCTTGGCCAGCTTCGCTTATAAAATGCTGTGACTTTGGGGCAGAATCAAGGAGATACTCCTTGAAGAGAGTATCTCATGAGAAAGATGAAAAAGGAAGATGAGGAAAAGATGAGAAGGAAAGATACACCTGTTCTACCCCTAACCCCAGCCCAGGGCCAGTCTCAGGTCAGTCAAGGGAATGTTTCTTTCAGTGCTGTCTCCCTCCCCCGCTCCTGGGATCTCCCACAGGTCCCCTCCCCTCTGCTCCCAGGGACCCAGCTCACTGGCTCACAAAGACAAGACTGAGATGCAGCCACGACCCAAATGAATGGATCTATTAGAGCCTGGAAAGAGGACTTCTGAGAGACATCAAGTGGTGGAGGATCAGCCCTTCCCTGACATTCAGATTACAACCCAATGGAATTTGAAAGTTTAATAGAGTATGATCATAACTATAGTAAAAGGTTTTGCCTTTTTTTTTTTAATTGGCTGATTTCTCCACAGTAGGTAGGGATACATGTAAAAATATAAACAACATACACTTTTTGTTTTACAAAGGCATGCAGATCTGCAGCTTTAAAAACTGCCCTATGGGGATAGCTGACCACTTCACCTAATCCAATAACCCACTTTAGGCACTTCCCTTAGACACTGCCCAGGGTCTTTTTGGCAACATTCTCTACTTTCTTCTTTCATTCTAAACTAACTCTGGCTGGAGTTTAGCCTCAGTGACTGGGAACAATTGAGCTGGAGGCTTTGCCAGTGCAGATGCCAGGGAAGGTCCTGAAGATTGTGAAGCAATGTCAGACTTGTAAACCTACCCTCAACCCCTATTCTAATCTGCTCCGGACAATCAACTAAGGCCAGGAGAGGTTTATCTGATTTACACGGACTTCTCCTAACGGAAGAACCCACAGTCATTTTGACCAAGAATAGTACTTTCAGGAAAGTTTTTAGAGGGGCAAGCCTGGAGAATGTTGGAGGATTTTTAATCCTCTTTTCCTCTCCTCCTCTTGCTTTGCTCTTCTGAACTTGAGGGCTTGCCCTGGTTCTATCACTTAATGGTACATAGTCCTGGGAAATTTACATAAACGACTCTGAGCCTCAGTTGCCTCAGGCATAAAATGGAGGTGAGCACCTTCCTGTCTTCATCACGATTATGAATTAGTTAACATTTACTCTGCCTTCCTATGTGCTAGGCACTGGGCTAAGCAGATCTGCATATGCTATATAATTTTTACTCCTCACAAGAACCATAGGAAGTAGATATTGCCAATATCCATGTCTGCTTTATAGATATGTTGGTTTTATAAATGAAGAGGCTGAGGACCAACCGTCACAGGGTTACTAACTGGTGGAGTCTGGGACTCAAATCTAGGTAGTCTCACTCCAGTTACGAACGAGACCCACATCCTGAGCTGTATATGAAGGCCCTTTGAAAACCCTGAAGCATTATACAAATGTAGCAATGGCTCTGGCTATATCTGTTTAGTGACCATTTGGGAGACGGTGATGCAGGCAGGAGCCTCTAAGCGAGAATCAATAGAAAGAAGTGTGGAGGTGGGGGGAGGGGTGGGGGCTGCAGGAGTGAGTGCTCAGCTCTGGAAAATCGCAGCCCAGCGATTGCAGCAGCAGGTTGCAGCCCCTCCCCTTCGCTTCCCATTCATCCCTTTGTTACCATCTCTGGGATTCTGGTGCTGAGGTTAATAAAGAGCTTCCAGAAAACCCATCATTTTGATTAAAGCCGGGGACCATCTTGCCAGACAGCACTCTGGAGCCTGCCTACCACCCACTCTGCTAGGTCCGTGCAGCCAGCAAAGGCTATTAAATGATTACAGCCATTTCTGGCCCCACCAGACAGCTCCCCTGGACTGCTTGTTCTCCGGCGAGGGCTGCTGCTTCTGCTGCTGCCTCTGGCCACGCAGGGAAGGGTCAGGGCACGGAAGGCTGTGCAGATTCTGGGTTTGCAAGTGAACGCCCAGGCTTTCTGCACAGGGACACCTCGCTTCTCCTGGACTCCTTTCCCACCCCACCAGCCACTGCGGCCCTTCAAGCAGCTCCAATTTCATTTGAGCCTTCTGTGGCTTTGAGCAACCATTTCGTGTGTGTGTGTGTGTGTGTGTGTGTGTGTGTGTGTGTGTGTGTGTGTGTGTGTGTGTGTCTTTCTCTGTCTCTCCCTCTCTTTCTCTACCAGAACTTGGCAGATTGTAGAATTATACATGCTCAGACCAAAACGCAAAAAGCATCTGCCATCAAACCCACTGAAAGACCAGGATGTAAAACATATCTCGCTCCCTCCCTACCCCCTATCCCACCATCTGTAGGGTTTGTGGACTGCTTGGACAAGCTCCGCCTCCTCTCCCTCACTCGATCCTTTATGAATTGGGCAAAGTAAATCTGAGTAATTACAGCCCACAGGAGAATGATGGCTGGAAACCCAAATCCTGTCCAGGATCAGAGACAGGGAAAGAAAGCTAAAACCACCTGGGCATTTCCCCACTGCTTCTTAGTCCTTCAACTGACAGTGGAAAGAATTTTCCATGGAAACAGGGGAATGTAAAAATATACTCCCTGTTCTCTTTAAGACTTTGGGCTCTATAATCAGAATACTAGGCTTAAATCTGGCTACATCATGTAAATTACATGATGTTTAGCAAATTAATTATCTCTGGGCCTCAGTTTTCTTGTGTAAAGGAATAATACCATCCACCTCATAGGGTTGTTACGGGACTAAATATAATTATCCTTAGAGAGCACATAACACAGTGCCTAGCATAAAGTAAAAGCTCATCGCATTTTACCTGTTAGTAAGATCAGAGTAGAAGATTCACTCATTTAAGGAATATCAATCGACTGCTTATTATGGGCCAGGTACTTTCTTAGGCACTTTATTAAGCACTTTGCATATACATATATATATATATATATATATATATATATATATATATAAATAATAAAAAATATATCTTTAAGATTTCCATTTTATAGATAAGGAAAGTGAAGGCTTAAATTACCACAAGATTGTCTGCCCTGAATCAAACAGTGATTTGGTAATAAAGCTGAAAAATTATTCTTGTACTGACTTCTCAGCTCAATATTAGAATTATTATTTTTTTTTTTTACTTCTATTGAAGCCTCTTGGGATGGGGGAGAAGACAGAGCTGAGCTGATTCACAGGCCTAGCATCCTGATCCCTACAGTAGCTGGGAAGGGATGGTGTGTGTGTGTGATCAGAAGGTAGGCTTGGTGATGGGGAACTAATCTGATAGCCACTCCCCAGAGGCTGCCACTTCTGGGTGTTTCACCCGCTCAGGGCGGGTTGAGTGAGCTGGAAGAAGACTGTGTGGCTGTTTGGTGCCTCAGGCCACAGCTGGGCTAATTTTCAGTAATCTTGGAGCGGAAGAGATAAATACAGTGGCATATTTTTAAAGCCACAGCTCTAGCTTTGTGCCCAAAATAACTCTGCCATTTCTAGGTTGACTATAAAGACACCACGTGCTGAGAACCCAGATTCAAAAATTGGAATGGCTGGTCTCAAATCTTCCTAGCTCTCCACAGCCAGCTAAAAACACAAAATAAAATAACATTTCTTCTTTCTGTGACCCCGTCACCTAGGAGGGCTCAGGCTGCATGGTTTTCTCTACCTTATTTTCTCGTCACTAAAGTCCTCCAGGGTCTTGGGAGGGCAATTTCTTCTTACAATGTCCCCTGCCCCAGCTGCTGTTATAACCTGGGGTAGCAGAATGCTTAAAATGAACGTTTGGGGGTCACACATTTTGAGTTGAATCTCAGCCTTAGCACTTATTTGTTGTGTAACCTTGAGCAAGTCACTCGGCCTCTCAGTATTCTTTCACATATAAAACAAAGATAACAATATCCATCTAATGGGATTGTGATCATTAAAAAGAGACAGTGCTCATAAATCACACAGAATAACATTTGGCATGAAGAAGCCGAAATAGAGGATACGTATTATTACTACGCAGTAGTCCTCTAAGGAACCTGACTCCTCTAACAACTGATTCCTGGTTGCAGTACTTCCAGAAACTATTTTCCACGGGCCCTCCTCCCGTCAGGCTCTGCCCCTCCCAGGGATCATTAAAACTGGCTAGCTGTGAGTCTTCCAGCTTAGAAACAGTTGCTAGGTAGGGAGCCATTCTCCAGAGCCCTCAGAAACAGGCAAGAAGGAGGCAGCTCAGGCAAGGTGGACAGCACCCTGGATTAGGTATCAGAAGCCATGGGTTCAAATTGCAGCTCCACGATTCCACTTACTAGTCTTTTCTACTGCAGTGTTTGGGTGACAGTGACTTGTAGTTTCTTTATCTGTAAAATGGATAAAGTAGCTACCTCCCAGAGGCATTGTTATCCATTCGACTAAATTTATTTAATATGTACAATAAATCAGACATGGTGCTAGGAATTAGGTGCATTGTTATCCATTCAACTAAATTTATTTATTATGTACGATAACTCAGACATGGTGCTAGGAATTAGGGTATAGGGTTATGAAGAATACTTGGACAGGTACCCTGCCCTCAAAGAGTTACAGTGTAGAAAAAGACAAGTAAATGAATAAATACAATATTTTGTTTTAAGGAATAAACAAGGTAGAGAAACTCTGACATCTTTATGGCATTAAACTCTCTAGAGAGAGTGTGTGCAGAGGTTAAGAGCACAAGAGCCTTGCTTCAGATCCTGGCCCCAACATTTACTAGACAGATGTGTGACCTTACTTAACCCTAGGTGTCTCAGTTTCCTAAGCATTAAAATGGGTATAATAATAGACATCTCTGTGGGTGGTTATACAGATTAAAGGAGTTAATACATGTGAAGTGTTTAGAACAATACTTGGCTTGAGTGCACAAAACATGGTTTAAGTGCTCAATGCAGGTGAGCTATTACTGTTAATTATTCACAAGTAAATTCTCTCCTTTCGGTGCTCCAGTATTCTCAACCCTGAGGGCTAAGTCCCTTGAAGATGGTGTCACTGAGTTTAAGTGACAGAGAGGTGGGGGTTAGAGGGAGTGTAAAACAAGTGCAGTCAACCCCAGATAAAAGAGCGCCAATTTGATATGTTCATACCCTATAACCAATAATCCCACTTCTGAAAATTTATTCTATATAATAGGAGTGCAAAATATATATGTATAAGAATGTGGGGACTTCCTGGTGGTCCAGTGGGTAAGACTCCATGCTCCCAATGCAGGGGGCCCGGGATCAATCCCTGGTTGGGGAACTAGATCCCGCATGCATGCTGCAACTAAGAGATTCCTCATGCCGCAACTAAAGATCCTGCGTGCCGCAACAAAGACCAGGCGCAGCCTAAATAAATAAATGAATATTTTTTTTAAAAAAGCATGTATGTTGTTTAAAAAATGAATAGGGACTTCCCTGGTGGTCCAGTGGTTAAGAATCTGCCTTCCAATGCAGGGAACGTGGGGTCGATCCCTGGTCAGGGAACTAAGATCACACATGTTGCGGGGCAACTAAACCTGCCTGTCACAATTAGAGAACCCGCATGCCGCAACTACTGAGCCCGTGTGCCACCTCTCAACTAGAGAGAGGCCCGTGTGCCACAAGGAAGAGCCTGCGCGCCACAACGAAAGATCCTGCGTGCTGCAACTAAGACCTGATGCAGCCAAATAAATATTTTTTAAAAACCATATATACCAATGGGAAACTGGATAAATAACATAATATAGACATACAACACTGTATGCCCTTATAAAGAAGAATGAGGCAGGTCTATATGTAGTGACTTGGAAAGGTATTTGTTAAAAAATAAAAACAAGCTATATACTAATATGCATAATATTATCGCATTTTGCTTTTTGAAAGCCTACATATTTTTAATAGACATAGAAAAAACATTCATACATCAATTACATAATTAAAAATTAATTTGAAAAATATTTGGAAGAGTGAACCCTGGTGTAAACTCTGGACTCTGGGTGACAGTGATGTGTCAGCATAGGTTCATCAACTGTAACAAATGCACACTCTGGTGCTGGTTAACAATAGTGGTGGAGCCTGGGCAGGTGTGAGGACAGGAGCTCACGGGAACTCTCTGTACTTTCCACTCAATCTTGCTATGAACCGAAAACTGCTCTAAAGAAATAAAGTTTATTAATTAAAAAATATATTTGAAGCATACAGACAAAACTGTTAATGGTGGTTGCCTCACTGAAGGGGAGTGGAACGGAGGGAAACTTGAATATTTTCACGTAAATGATGCTGTACTGTTAATATTTACATCAACAATGTAACTGCATATTATTTTATAATACAGTCCTTTAAACTTTACAGTATAAAAAATCTGGGGGATACACACTAAGCTCTTGGTAGTGGATGACTGAAGTAAGGGAGTAAGGTGCTACCCATTTTTAAAATTAATTAATTAACTTATTTATTTTGGCCATGCCACGCGGCGTGTGGGATCTTAGTTCCCTGACCAGGAATCAAACCCATGCCCTCTGCAGTGGAAGTGTGGAGTCTTAACCACTGGACTGCCAGGGAAGTCCCCTACTCATTTTATTTTAGTCTTTACAGATTTAATTTGTTATGATTTTTGTCCGTTTAGAATTAGAGACAGAGAGATTAAAAAGAATACTAGCCCAGCCTACTTGCTTAATCAGCTGCAAATTCAAAAACTAGCTCAAGGGCTTCCCTGGTGGCGCAGTGGTTGAGAGTCCACCTGCCGATGCAGGGGACATGGGTTCGTGCCCCGGTCCGGGAAGATCCCACATGCCACGGAGCGGCTGGGCCCGTGAGCCATGCCCACTGGGCCTGCGCGTCCGGAGCCTGTGCTCCGCAACGGGAGAGGCCACAACAGTGAGAGGCCCATGTACCGCAAAAAAAAAAAAAAAAAAAAAACAACTAGCTGAGGCAAAATGTCACTGCCCCAGGTAGCGTGGACCCATGACCAGCTACATAATTTGCAGGGTCCACTGCAAAATGAAAATGGGGGACCCCTTGTAAAAAAATGATTAAGAACTTCAAGGCGGCGAGAGCATAGTATTACACCAAACAGGGCATTTTCCAAGTGCTGGGCCCCATGCAACAGCCTTGCCTGGACCCCAGAGCCCACCGCCGGGCTCCTCCTTCAGCACCGCAACCTGACAGTGACTCTTCACAGTGGTCTCACCCTGCCTGTCCCACCTGAAACTGGGTGAGGCATCACCATGTCACTCAGTGAGAACACTGAGTCTGGTTTTCGTTAGGTTTTCACATTTTCTCTTCTCTGTCTTCCCCCCGACCCCGTACTTTGTCACAATCTGCTCTTCTTAAGATTTAGAAGTAATCCCAGGCTCTCCGTTGCTGTGTCACTTTGCAGCCTTGAGCAACCATTTCTAGATAAACCTTGATATCTCTGCACTGAGGGTGTAAAATGGAGGTGCTGTCAGAATACTGCAGGGAGGAGGGCAGGAGAATGAGTGTCGTTGGGGAGAACCCTCTCCACCACCACCACCCTCCGACTCTGTGCACCCTAAGACCATTCCATTTCATCTAGCAAAGACGTTGTGAATCCTATTTACTGTGTGCCAGGTATTGTGCTAAGTGCCAGGTGTATTAAACTGAGAAAATAGTAACATGAGCTAAGCACTGTGCTAAGCATTTCACAGGCATCATCTCACTTAATCCTTACAGCAGCCTACAGTCTTTCCTTTTTTACACATTAATAAAACTGAGGCACAATGATGAAGTTGTACCACAGGGAGCTGAGGCACTGTGCAATGCCATGCTACCTCCCTTAAAAAGCTAACACAGGCAAAATTTAAACAAGCCTTCCCTTCAGGCTCCACATTTTCTTAGACACGATCAAACCAAGTCCAGCAGAGTTACCTAAGAACATTTCCAAGGCCACGCCTTTTTACAAAAATGCTGCATTCATCACCCTCCTTTTTTTTTTTTTTTTTTTGCGGTACGCGGGCCTCTCACTGTTGTGGCCTCTCCCGTGAGGAGCACAGGCTCCAGACGCGCAGGCTCAGCGGCCATGGCTCACAGGCCCAGCCGCTCCGCGGCATGTGGGATCTTCCCGGACCGGGGCACGAACCCGCGTCCCCTGCATCGGCAGGTGGACTCTCAACCACTGCACCACCAGGGAAGCCCTCATCACCCTCTTGGTCCCACATGTCTAGACACTCAAAGTTTCTAATCCCTGATTTAGGTGGAGGAAAACACTAGGTTGATAGCTTATGAATTTGCCTTGACACATTACAGGATGATTTTTGCAGATTCAGTAGAGCTAAGGAGGCTCAATAGAGGCTCCTTTCTTAAAAACAAACAAACAATCAAACAAACCTGGTGGCTCTCCACTGCCAGCAACTGAATGAAAGTCCTAATTCTTTAGCAGGATTGTTAAAGCCCAACAAAATCTGACTCCAGTCTACCTTTCTGATCTCATTTCCCAACAGTCCTCCACCCTACCCCGCCCATCAAATGCACTCATTCTGTTCACCCAGATTATGCCTTCTGGGTTTAAGGCTCACACACGCGCATGTATTGTTCCCTTTGTCTGGAACTCTCTTTCTTCCCGCATTCTATGTACCATCCTTCAATACCCAGTATTGAATGTCACATACTCTTTGATCTGGTCCCCTAAATTCCCAATTCCATCTTCTGGGCTCCCACAATATCTAACATTCATGGTTGCTGAGGGAGGGTTTGGGCCCTGTGAAAACAATTAAGAGGTCCTTATCAGGAAAGATGAACCAGCTGACCATATTTACATGGGGTTTGTATGGATTACCACATAGATAGACTCTGGGTCCCATTCTGGACCGACAAGCTTCCTTATTGGACCTGCCTATACACGGCACTATTACGGTCCTGACACTGCAATATTTCCATCTTATTTCTTTACATTTCTGTCTCCCCCACTAGATGATGAGGACAGGACTGTGTTATATTTAGTATCGTATTCGCATCACCTAGAACAAAGACTGGCTATAAGTAGGTACTTAACAAATGTTTGTTTAATGACTATAGGAAGTTCCAACCAAATTCTACACTGAAGCCAAGCCAAGGAGAGTACCCTTGGACAGGATAGTCTAATATTTTATGTGTGTGTATGTGTGTGCGTGTGTGAGAGAGAGAGAGAGAGAGGGAGAGGGAAGGAGGGAGGAAGAGAGAGGATATGAATGAATGAATGAATGAATGAATGAAGGGGTATTTTAAAAGAGAATGCTTCTAGTGGTGGTGGTTAATGGTAAAGTTCTAGGGACCTGCCTGTTAGGTGAGTTTTGTGAGGATCTTCCTAGTGCCCTTCAAATCACAACCATTTAGAAGGCTAGTATCTTGGAGGCAAGGTTGTGACCCTGAGTGAGAAAAGACCAAGGAAACTAATTTATATCTCTAAGTGCCCAGAATTAGAGAGAGCACACTGAAAAGCTCATCTTCCCTACAGAAATTTCCCCAAGGCAGATATTTAGAATCAATTTATACTTGGTCCAACAGAAGGAAATTGACATGACACTGATCATTGACTAAACACAACCCCACTGGCTGCAGATTGAGGGACAGCAGTCGGATCGACATCTTAGTGACACAAGGAGCCTCTAGGGGATGCTGGCCTCCAAGGAGAACCTTCCATGGGTCTCATGGCTAGTCACTGTCAGAGGCAAGAGGGTGATTTAGTTTCCAGTCAGAGCTGCTGAGGGTGCTGAGATGCTCTAGGCTTTGGAATTGCTTAGCCTGTTAGGATTTCGAGGAGGTAGCTAGTGTGAGAATAGGTTTGTTATGCAAAATGCTCCTAAAAAACAAACAAATCCTGAATGAATGTGCATCCATAGAATTGGCCTACAACCACTCTGCCCCTGACACAGGAGGCATCCCTGAGGAAAAGTGAGATTTAGAAATAGTGACTGATTTTTCTGCTAGCTACCATGCCCTTTATTCGTTTATTTATTTTAATTTAAATTTTTTTTTAATTTTTTGGTTGCGCCACATGGCATGTGGGATCTTAGTTCCGGGGATCAAACCCGCCCCCCATCCCACCCCTGCATTTGAAGCGTGGAGTCCTAACCACTGGACTGCCAGGGAATTCCCTGGATTGTGTTTCCTGATTGTGCCAAATTAGCATCAACAGTTACTGTTCTTTCATGACATACCTCTTACCTAATTAACTCTCTTTCTCTGCTCTAGCTCAGCCAATGGAACCAGGACAGTTCCCCTTCCTCACTAAGGGAGAGGTCTGCCATTCTTGATTTTCTTCCCTTGCATTTGGGAGCTAGAGCCCCTGTGGTATTCTCCAGAACTTCTTTACCAATAATAAGCCTGATTCTGAACTTTGATTTCCTCAGGTGGCCCCATGCATCAATTCCTAATTAACTAAGGTCTGGAGAGAAAGGGGGTGATGAATATGTCTCCAGCAAACTTCTGGCAATTAATAGCTTTTAAAAGGCTTTTAAAGACTAGTCCACACTAGTACACCCTCTTCAGGGTCCTAATATGCACCTTATTTTACCTTCATCTCTACTGAAATTTACACACAGATACACACAGCCACTGCTGCCTGCACATAAATGACTCTGAGGTAGGCAGGATAATGGTGCCCCAGAGATGCCCACGTCCTAACTCCTGAAACCTGTGAATATGTTATGTCACATGGTAAAAAAAGACTTTGCAGATGTGATTAAATTAAGGATCTTGTGCTAGAGTGATAATCCTGGATTATCTAGGTGGGCCCAATGTAATCGCAAGGGTCCTTACGAGGGAAAGAGGGAGGCAGGGGAGTCAGAGTGAGATTTGCAGATGCTACGTAGATGGCTTTGAAGATGGATCAAGGAGCCACTGAGCCCAGAAATGAAGGCAGCCTGAGAGCTGGAAAAGACAAGGAAAAAGGTCCTCCCCTAGAGCCTCCAGAAGGAATGCAGCCCTTCCAACACACTGATTTTTTTTTTTTTTGGCTGCTTTTTGGGTGGGTCTTCTTTGCTACATGCGGGCTTTCCCTAGTTGCAGTGAGCGGGGGCTACTCTTAATTGTGGTGCACAGGCTTCTCATTGCGGTGGCTTCTCTTGTAGCAGAGCTCGGGCTCTAGGCACGCGGACCTCAGCAATTGTGGCTCGCAGGCTCTAGAGCGCAGGCTCAGTAGTTGTGGCACACGGGCTTACTTGCTCCGTGGCATGTGGGATCTTCCCGGACCAGGGCTTGAACCCGTGTCCCCTGCATTGGCAGGCGGATTCTTAACCACTGCGCCACCAGGGAAGTCCCAATATGCTGATTTTTAACCCAGCGAAACCCATTTTGGACTTCTGGTTTCCAGAACTATAAGGTAATAAATTTGTATTGTTTTAAATCACCCAGTTTGTGGTCATTCGTTATGGCAGCCCTAGAAACTAATACAGATTTTGGTATCTGGAAGTGGGGTGTTGCTGTTACAAATAAGTAAAAATGTAAAAGTGGCTTTGGAATTGGGCAGTGGGCAGAGACTGGAGGGCTTTGAGGAGCATGAAGAAATTGCCTGGATTACCTTGAAAAGACTGTTAGTAGAAATATGGTTATTAATGACTCTGCCAGAGAGGACTCAGAAGTGAGGAGTATGGTAGAGAAAACATATATTGTCTTGGGGAATACCTAACTTGTCATGAACAGACTGTTGTAGAAATATGGACATTAAAGGTGCTGCCAGGGAGGGCTCAGATGAAAATGAGGAACATGTTACTGGAAACTGAAGGAAAGTGGATCCTTGTTACATAGTGGCAGGAACCTACCTACATTTTAGCTGCAGTAAAACCCATTTTGTACTTCTGACCTCTAGAACTGTAACATAATAAATCTGTATGGTTTTAAGTCACAAAGTTTGCGGAAACTGATTACAGCAGGAATGGGAAAGTACTACAGATCCCTACAGTCGGCCTGCAACTCAGACAGTGAATAGTCTTTTCCTAGTTACCCAACTATTCGCTTCACCTGGCAAGTGGGACAAAGTAACAGTACTGTGTTATTTAAATGCATAGGGTTCAGCAGCAGGCAGACATGGGTTCAAATATTGCCTCAGCCATTGCTATTCCCTGATGAGTTCAACAAATATTTATTAAGCACCATCATGTACTAGACAGTTGCCTCAACACTGGGAATATAACAGTGAGCAAAAACCACCTACTCGATGTAAGGAAGGATGACTGTAAGGAAGTCATTTAATTCCTGTGAGCCTCAATTTTCCTAATCTAGAACATGGGAATAATAATCACTTCTCTCTTGTTTAAGGACGCAATAGATGTAAAGTCCTTATCACAGTTCTCCATAAATAAAAGCTATTATATAGTCTTCCTTTCTCTTGTTCTAAAATACTATTTCTCATACCCAGGGGGGCAACAGCACAGGATTCAAAAACTGAAACTTCAACGACAAAGACCCTCCAACTGACACACACACCTCCCTACTGATAGGCATTAGCTGAGAGAAGGGAACTTCTGCTAACTTCTAATATTCCTTGCTCATCATCACACACACAGCCAGCCTCAGGCTCAAGGGCAACCACCTCAGGGCTGTTTACACATCTGGTGATGCCCTTCTCCCCCCAAAACTCTGACATGGAGCTTGGTGTGCATCTAACGTAAGTCATTTACACTGGCTGAAGCTTCTAGCTTTGTCACAGACCTTTGGGTGACACAGGTGACTATGGAAACAGACATATGACATATGTGTGCTTGGGTAAGACAGTATCTACGACACAGAGTCAAAGAAAATAAGAGAGGTGACTTGGGGAATGTCATCTCACTACTCAGCTTGGCCCACGATGTCACCTAGAGCAACAGTTCTGGACACGGGACCGGGCCAATGTTGGAAGTAAACCCAAGCTGGCAGGCTTTCTTGGACCATCAACAACAAACTTGTTTGTTCAGACTTTCTGTACAGGACAGGCTTTCCTTCTTTTTAAAGTTTGTTTGGTTGTTTTTCACATGCAATCGCAGCTATAATCTGGAGGCTTAGGGTACTCTGCTTGGGATTCAGCAGCCCAGGGACACGACTCTAGCAACAATAGACTTCTCAACATTCCTGTTGTCTTGTGGATGCAAATTTGGTTCCTGAAAGTTACCTTTTCACACCCTAACCTTCTGTAGTTAACCTCTTGAGTCTGACTTCTACAAAGCTCTCCATTCCTATTTTAATACTACGCAAAAACATCCTTTTTGTCCCTTTATTTCCTTTGGTACTGCCGTCCTCAGGACTGCCTTCTCCCATCCTTCACCTAGCCTTGGAGTTAGACCTTTCCAGGCAGCGTACTGCTGAGGAAGCTCTTGGTCTCACTGAGATGAGAGTGGAACAGCATCCATCTCTGCTCCCTGTCCTTTCTATAACTGTGGGTAACAAGCTCCAAGTGCTGAGGCAGAGAGAGGCTCCTCTCCAACCCACAGGCTCGTTTCCAGGCCTCCTGGCACTGACTGAACTCTCTTATGACCCTCCCCTAGAGGCCCCTGGTCTCCAGCCAGTGCTTGACCCGAATATATTTCTCCAGGTTAGGCAATGACCTACTCAACTGCAAAGCTGACTGCCTCTGAGAAAAAGAACTTTTCAAGTTCTTTTGGAATCTGGACTGAGTTGCTCTGAAAATGTTTGTCATTAAAGATCCTTGCTGTTGCTGGGGACCAGCTCTCGTTTCTAGTTTACTAGAATCAGTGAGGCTGAGGGCAACGCCTGCTGGAGCTGCAAAGCTTAAAGGCATTACAAGTTATCACTACCCCTCTGCCCTCAGGCCAGGCCATAAATAGGTCTTTCTTGTCCAAGCACCTCCCAGGGAGGCGCTCCAAGCCCACCAATTCTATACAATCCAAGCACTCTTTCCCACAGAATGAACTGCTGACCCTCACCCGCCACTTCCGCTTCCCCACAAAGCTCTCAAACACACAGGTGGCCTGTCATCTTTTTTTTTTTTTTTTTTTTGTGGTACGCAGGCCTCTCACAGTTGCGGCCTCTCCCGCCGCGGAGCACAGGCTCTGGACGCGCAGGCCCAGTGGCCATGGCTCACGGGCCCAGCCGCTCCACGGCATGTGGGATCTTTCCGGACCGGGGCACGAACCCGTGCCCCCTGCGTCGGCAGGCGGACTCTCAACCACTGCGCCACCAGGGAAGCCCTGGCCTGTCGTCTTTAAGCCAAGTCAGGTAGCAGAGTTGGTGACACACACACTCCCCCCGCCCCTTCCTTGGTCCTTGAGACCCTAGGATCTCCCCAACAGAAACTTGAATCTCCCTTTCGATAAGGGGCTTAAAAATTCAGCTATAAAGGACGGTGTGTAGAGAAAGCTAGAAGGGAGGGTTATTCAGAAACTCTCCTGTCCCAAGCAACACTTAAACAAAAGAAGAATGAAGTGTATTATTTTCCTAAGACATATGCAGAAGTTGTTTCTCATGATGAAGTTTGCAGGGGCCAGGCTGTACTGCTCCAGTGGCTCATTAGATGGATCAATGATAACCAAAGGGACTGTAATGAGTCTCCATTTCCTGACCCTGCATTAGCTGCTTCTCTGTATCTGTGGGATTTGAAGGAAACTGCAGCCTAAGAGAACAGTTCCTGCCCCTCCTCTCTCCTCACTACACTCTCCTCTCCAAAATGTATGCCCAGGAGCACACGTCTGAGTGCACAAGGGATTCTATTTTCAGGAGGCACATGATCTGTTGTGGGTCTCTGACATAGAAGAAATTCTTTTACTATGCACCACGGCCCCAACCCTGACTGTATCCTACCCAGGGCTACTGAACCTGGAAGAATGGGTGTAGGAAAAATGAGAGAGGTGCAGGGAATACAGGGTGGAGAGGGAGAAATATCTCAGAATCTATTTATTCAACAGAAACTTTTGATTTCAGGAAAAGCAGGAATTCTTCATTCTAGTTTTTTATTTACATGATTTTTATTTTATTTTTATTTACCATTAAAAATAGAGGTGCAGGGTGTTCTCCTAAGAAAGAGTTGAAGAAAGTCACGGATGGAGCCAGCAGAGACTTAAACTTCCTGGCTTCTCCTGGGTAGAGGATTCTAATTCCCCTTCTCACACCACCTCACTCCCTCCCTCCAGGCCAGGTCAGAACACACAAGATAAGCTACATAGAGAACTCCAACAGACATGATGAGCTCCACGCCCCCGGAAGGTAAAAGTGTATCTTACACAAGGACTTACTTTCCTCGGCTACTAGACACAACTAAGGCAAGCTGGCACTCCTGGGCTGTGAGATGCAAGGTGAGAGTGGAGGATACTGCTGGGAGGGAGCTGTTCCACCCACATAGATCTCAGATCTTATTTTTTTTTTCCCTGATAAAGATATGCACACATCTCCCAGGACTATCATTGCCATGACAACAGCAGAAGTTGAGGGTGAGCAGGTTAGTGGAACAGCATGCTTTCTAAATTCTCAAACGAGGCCTGAGGCTGCAGTCACTCATGATGTGGAAAACTCCATGTTGACAGAACTCCGATATGGATTCCCCCAAATTTAAGGATCATGGCTTCTTTCTGGGGGAGAATCAGACATGGAGTCTCCATGGAGCCCCTCCGTGGGGAGGTGATTTTGTCAGGGAGGTAGGAATCCCTAAGACAAATAAGAGCATGAATCTCCCTATAAAAGTAGGGCACATAAACTGTCCGTTTTCCACAGAGTAAAGAGATGCAGCAAACCAGGGCAAAAACAATCCCCCAAGGACACAAAAAGGCGCTTTTAAAAAAATCTGCTCTATAATAAAGCCTTCCCACAGAGACTACTCAGAACAACTTAGACCTAAATTCTGAAGTTGAAGGAGAGATTCATACCCTGAAAAATCATAAAAATAACTACGATTTACTAAACAGTGTTCTCCAGGCTGTGTGTATTATCTCATTTAATTCTTGCCAACAACACTGTAAGGTAGACACTACTACTATCTCCATTTTACAGAGAAAGAAACTGGGACTCAGAAAAGTTATGTAATGGTCTCAGGAACATACAATTGCTGGGCTTCCTGCTTCCTGTAAGAATCATAAACAGATGGCTTCCCTGCATGGTTTCTGAGCCTCCAAAGGTATCAGACAATCTCAGGAATATTTACTCTCAACTCTATAACCTTAGGGTTCATCAGGATCACTTGGAGGCCTCCTTAAAACACAGATGGCCGGGCCCCAGCCCGAGAATTGCAGATTTGATAGGTATTGTCATTGTGGCTCTGGGAACCATACCTTGAGAACCCCTGTGCAGTCACTCTAAATTAAGCTTCTCTATACAGATGAACCTGTTTGCAAGCCAGAAATAGAGACACAGACGTAAAAAACAAACGTATGGACACCAAGGGGGGAAATCGGGGGTGGGCTGAATTGGGAGACTGGGACTGACATATATACACTAACTAATATGTATAAAATGGATAACTAATGAGAACCTGCTGTATGTCACAGGAAACTCTACTTCACTGTACAGTAGAAACTAACACAACATTGTAAAACAACTATACCCCCATAAAAAAAGAAACAGAGATAATGCAGGCAACAACACAGAAGAATGAAAGCCCCCCCAAAAAAATAAAAAATAAAATAAAAAAATAAACTAAGCTTCTCTAAGGAAACCTCATGGCCTTAGTTGCCTCACCTACTTAATTAACCTTTCACACTTCAGCCCCAGATCCTCTGGGGTGTTCCTTGAAAAGCTATAATGTTATATTTGGCAGTGCTGTGCATCTCGGAATTCCTCCACTGATGAATTCTTTGGTTGAGCTCTGAGCTCTTTTGAATTCTGAGCTCTTTTGAAAATAGCGAATATCTCCCACTCCAAAATTAATTTACTGTTGCCTTAGGTAAGTCCTGAGATCTCATGAAATGTAGAAAGGGGAGCCTGGAAGGACCAGTCAAGACAGCAAAGCAGCCAGGGGCCCTGAAGCCAGATTAGCTCTCTTGAAGGCAGGGACAGTCTTTTTTTTTTTTTTTTTTTTTTTTTTTTTTTTGCGGTACGCGGGCCCCTCACCGCTGTGGCCTCTCCCGTTGCGGAGCACAGGCTCCGGACGCACAGGCTCAGCGGCCATAGCTCACGGGCCCAGCCGCTCCGCGGCATGTGGGACCCTCCCGGACTGGGGCACGAACCCGTGTCCCCTGCATCGGCAGGTGGACTCTCAACCACTGCACCACCAGGGAAGCCCAGGGACAGTCTTTTTATAATCTCTTGGGATTCTCTCTAGGAACTGTCACAAGAGGGCACTCATTAAACCCTGTTCAGAGCTTGCACACTGAGAACGTTAAAAGAGTTGTAAGCACGAATGACTGGCCCTTTAATGCCCTCAGCCCCCCAGCACACTCCTCCATCTGAAGGATAACTGTGTGCTGTGCACTCCCTACTCAGCTCCTTTTCTTTCCCTGTTCAGTCTCACTGAGCTGCCAAGGAAATAAGAAGCCTGTGGTCCAGGTCTGCTCACACAGAGGCAAGGCTGGAGAAAGTGGCCAATAACTGGGATTAACAGATTTAATGCCCGACTTGTTTATCCTGCAGGAAACATCACCTGGTGATGTCCCCATTGATCCCTTCAGAGCGTGGCATCTTAGCCTAGGCTTCTGTGGCCTGTGCAAATGAATGAACAGTGTGGGGACAAAGCCAAAGAATTCATCAGTGGGGAAAAACAACTACAAAGAACACATGTGAGGGGGGATCGGTCACAGCAGGCCTCTCTCTATTCCCATGGCTGCCACTGTTGCAGGTGTTGGTGTCAGAAGGTGCTGGTTCCTGAGAAGGTCTCAGACACAAGTGAAAGGAGACTCAGGCGCCACTAGGAAGCCTTTTGGAAGCAACTGCACTTTCGTCATGAAACACTAAGGGCAACAGAATCAGTGAAAGGCAGGCTCTACTTGGGAATGAAAGCAACCAGTTTTTTTCCTTTTTCTCAGGCAGAACTGATAAATTCTCCTCATGCCATCTCCAGGAGGGCGGCTGGGGGTGACGGGACTGTACAGATGTCAGGATGATCCAGACAACCTTAGAGGGTCTGTATCTGGGTTCAGAAATGAGAACTACTGAATTCTGGCTAAGATGCTACCAGCTAAGGCCACAACACAGACTGCATGAAACAAAAGTATCCCAGAAAAAAAGGAATAAAAAGATTAGACATTTGGGACTTCCCTGGTGGTCCGGTGGTTAAGAATCCACCTTGCAATACAGGGGACGCAGGTTTGATCCCTGGTTGGGGAACTAAGATCCCACATGCTGTGGGGCAACTGAGCCCGCACACCGTAACTACTGAGCCTGCACACCATAACTATTGAGCCCGTGCACTCTAGAGCCCATGAGCCACAACGAGAGAGCCCGCAAGTTGCAACTACTGAGCCTGCGTGCTCTGGAGCCCATGTGCCACAACTAGAGAGCTCGTGTGCTGCAACTACTGAGCCCATGTGCTCTGGAGCCTGAGCACCACAACTAGAGAGAAGCTTGTGTGCCACGATGAAGAGCCCGCACACCACAACGAAAACTTCCACATGCCGCAACTAAGACCTGATGCAGCCAAATAAATAATTTTTAAAAAAAGATTAGACATTTATTAATACTATATGTCAAGCACTATATTCAGCTCTTTCTTCTTTAGTTATCATGGCAACTAGATAAGATAGGTGTTATAATTATACCCAATTTACAGATGGGGTAATTAAGAAAACGAATTTAAGCAATTTGCTTATGCTCACCCAGCAAGTAAGTTTGAAGTTGGAATTCAATTCAGATCTGATCCTAAACCATAATCTTCATCTTTATGCCATATTCCCTCCAAATACTGAAGAACATATTTTGAGTCCTAAAACTCTAAAGTACCAAAAGGACAGAGCAGAACACAGAGGAGCATCTCTCTAATGTCCTATCACTGGTGCAGAGGTATACTAAAAGTATGGTTAGGTCACCCATAGAGTAACTGGAAGATATAAGCTCTGTCCAGCTCAGTCCATGAAAACTGTGGCTCATGACTCAATAGCCAGGCATAGTACTGGAGGGAAGGGATTATACAAGAGGAGTTAGGACATTTGGGAAGTGGAGCCATGGCGACTCCTTCCCTCTCTTCTGTCAACAAGATGGGTTCCTCCCTCCTACACTGTTGGTGGGAATGTAAATTGGTGCAGCCACTATGGAAAACAGCATGGCGGTTCCTCAAAAAAACTAAAAATACAGTCGCCATATGATCCAGCAATCCCGCTCCGGGGCATATATCCGAACAAAACTATAATTCGAAAAGATACATGCACCCCTATGTTCATAGCAGCACTGTTTACAATAGCCAAGACATGGAAGCAACCTAAATGTCCATTGACAGATGAATGGATAAAGAAGATGTGGTAAATATATAAAACGGAATATTACTCAGCTATAATAATGCCACTTGCAGCAACATGGATGAACCTAGGAATTACCATACTAAGTGAAGTAAGTCAGAAAGAGAAAGACAAATATCATATGATATCACTTATGTGTGGAATCTAAAATGCAACACAAATGAACTCATCCACGAAACAGATATAGACTCACAGACAAAGAGAACAGACCTGTGGTTGCCAAGGGGGAGTGGGAGTGGGGGAGGGAAGGATTGGACGTTTGGGATTAGCAGATGCAAACTATTATATAGAGAATGGATACACAACAAGGTCCTACTGTGTAGCACAGGGAACTGTATTCAATGTCCTATGATAAACCAGAATGGAGAAGAATATAAAAAAGAATGGGTGTATATATGTATATATATACACACATATATCTGAATTACTTTGCTCTACAGCAAAAACTAACACAACATTGTAAATCAATTATACTTCAATAAAATAAAAAAATTTTTAAAAAGATGTGTTCTTAACATTCTTTTGAATTTGAAGGAGAGTCCTGGGCCAGATGCAGATAAAAATAATCAGTAAACAGTTCCTATTTCCCACTGGCCTAGGAATATACACCAACCAGCATCACTGATGAAAGGGAGAATGTATTCAAAGTTAATTTGGGGCTCACCAGCCTGACCTACAAAGCTCTATGAGAACAAGAAAAAACCCTGAAATGGAGGCAGGGTAGGAGGGCATGATTTCATGGGGCTGCTTGGATTGAGTAGTTCTCACCTTTCAGATGCCTCCCGTCCTGCAGCACTTGGTAGTCTGAATCCACTTCCACCTCCATCGTTTCTTCACACCACCACTGGCATTAGGGTTGCAGATTTGTCAATGAACTATTTTATGTTTTTCCCCTTGCCATCTGGCAATATTAGCTTTCTAATGAATTGCTTTAACTTGGGCATTTTTTTTTAACAAATGTGATTTTTAGTTGAATTATATAATATTCATAAATAGCAAATGCTGGCTGATTAGAATCAATGAAAACCCTTAGAGCTGCCAGCGAAAATGGGCCCTTAGCTGCACATGTTACTTGCATAGCCTAATCACTTGAAAGGCACCAGCTTATTTTTGGAAAGAACTTTTTACACATACGCTTATGTAATCTGTTATGTATGTATATATGTATGCATTTGGATTTGGGTGGATTCTTGCAAGCCAGCCATGCTATGAGTATAAGAGCTAGATACACTTGGATTTGGAGCTAGACACACTTGGGTTTGAATCCTACCTCTGCCACTTACAAACTATGTGAACTTGGGTATGTTTCTTAATCTCTCTGTGTCTTTAGCTCCTCACATGTAAAATAGAGATAATAAATCCCTTGCAAGATTGTCTCAAGGAATAAATGAGATCACACAAGGCACAGTGTCTGGGTACATTGTGACTCAATTATTAATAATTATTACTGTCATCATCATGTTCTATTAATAGAGGATTATGGTAGACAACATTTGCAGTCTCTATAGTCCTTCCTTTCTGATAACTGCCATAGGGATGGGCCTCCAAAGCCATATTTGTATTATATGACACTGCTTCAGTGATTGGGCAAGAATAAGGAAAATAAGGAAATATGAGTTTAGGCAATTTTTTAATGCTCACCCAGACATTGGGTTCTTGATTTAATCTGGCAGATTCTCTTTCTTGAAAGTTTGGATTAGGAATCAGTTCCCATTTGTCCTCTGAACTAAGAAACTGCAAGACTGGTCATGTTTGGCAACGTGCATGTCAAGGCAATAAAAGTCAGTCTGCAGAATGATGTACATGTCAGGGAAGGAGGAGGCCTGACTGTGACTTGAAGTCAACCAGAGTGATGCCCTGGTTCTGACAACTTTTCCACTTCCATGAGAAACTCCATTTCATCGATCTATCTGTTAATCAATCTATCAGTGTCCCTTCTGCTTACTACTTTGAGTGGATTTCCATCATCTTTAACCAAAAGATCTCTGCTAACAGTGCCATCTCTGTGCATGAGGCCACCAGATCTTGCCTGTTGTACTTCGGACAGCCTAAGCATTTGAAATGTACCCAGTTATTTTAGAAAATAACTTTACACACACACACACACACACACACACACACACACACACACCCTTATGTTATCTGTTTTCAACTGCTGAAGTACATTAAGTGGAAAATCAAAATCTCCTGCATAACCATGTATGCAAGGAAGTCACACATGTAAGAAAAAGAAGTAAGAATAAAAAGAGAGGAACTGACATTCCTGGTCTTACAAAAACAGGTCATCTCATGGCTTTCCAGAATCCAAGCAAGAAGGGAGAGACCCTGGGTCTTTACCTGGTGTCGCACTGGATACTGTTGGCCACTGCTGATCAGGCCCTCCTGGACCAGCTCGTAGAATGCCAGCCTCTTCCAGGTGCACAGAGCTGAGTAAACACATAGACCCAAATAACAGTTAGACCATAAATGCCTTTCCAGCTCTCCTTCCACCCTCAGAAAGTGCTTACATCTCTGGAGGCAGGGCTGCAGCTAACACTTTTTACTCATACTGCAAAAACATTGCTGACTTACTGTCTGCTACACCATGCAGGCGATAAACATGTTTTATCTTTATAGCAATTTTGGTTTTCAGTAATGCTGTGTGGTGTTCATTAAATCTAACAGGAAGCCCGTCAGAGGGCTAATGACATTTTATCGTCTTAATGCCAAAGCAGATGAGGACAGCTTGTTCTCAAAAGCCCCAAGCCTCTTTTGCTAGTTCTCTTATTTCTGGGTTCTCATAGGAAAGAGGAAAGCACAAACATTATTTGCTGGTAACTGTAGTATTATTCCAGTTTGGCCCAATTAATTCTTAACTTTATTTTCTGTTTTACTCTTTCTGTATCTTTCCCTCATAGATAACCCACCCTACATTTCCTGGGACTAGAGGAAGTTTATCACCAGCACTCATGGATCCCAGTTCAGAAGAGATTAATTCATCATGAAATATTGCAGAGAGTGAGACATGAACTGGGAGATCCTTAGAGGCAAGTAGAGATAGAACGTAAATTGTTCAAGGGCAGAGAGAACATCATATTCTTTATGTATGTTTAATGTTAGCAGATATGAGACCCTCAATATTTTCTGGATGAAGAACGGAACAAATGGGACCCTAAGAGTAAATATCACCCAAGAAAACCCTCACCAAAATAAGAGGACTCTTTGAAATTAGGCATTAGTTCATCTCGGAAGTTAAGTTACTAAAGTAAAACTTAGAGTACTACTGCCTGAAGGGGTCATGAGACTTAACAGAGCAGGAAAACTTGAAATATTGTGGGGGAAGGTCATCTCTAAGTTCAATATTCTCTTACTTTTTTTTTTTTTTTTGGTCGTGCCAGGAGGCTTATGGGATCTTAGTTCCCGGACCAGGGATTGAACCCGTACCCTTGTCAGTGAAAGCACAGAGTCCTAATCACTGGACCGCCAGGGAATTCCCAATATCCTCTTACCCTTTGACTTCAAACAACATATCTAGTGGAAATTCACTCATTAAGCTCTGCCCTACTGCTGTTCTTCCCTTCATCTACACCCTAGAATCTTCTCTTTTTTCCAAATATTAATATCCTTCGGGTGTTGGTGGATTCTTCCAGCAAATTGTATGGGTTCAATTAGATTTACCCTGAAGATGGAACTACCCTAGGAACCAGCTCAGCTCAAAGCAGAATTTTCAAAGGAACAGGCACATGATATCTGAGGCTAGAAAGGCCAAGAAGCCAAGTGTATGTGTGAAAAAGATGAGTGTTGTTTAAGTTCACAACTTTAACATATGTTCCATGTTCCACACTGTGAGGAATAAATAACATTTAGTTTTAATTTTTATTTCATTTCTTATCCTACTTGAATCTCATAACATCTTAATTGAAACCTGAATAGAAACACAGGTGGCTTTTTTTTTTCATTTGAAAATGGAATAAGGAACTGATATAGTTTATTTAGTATTTTATTTTAATATAGTTTTAAAGGTGCGTCTTATAGCTTTGGTACTTTTCAAGTAAAGCACTAATTCAACTGGGACAAAAGAAGCTGGTATTGTAAACCATATTTTTTCCTATCATATAGTCCACCACAATAGCTCAGATGCAGGCAAAAGCATAAGCTGGTTTCTAACAAATAGAAAGAATCTTTCTGAAACCTAGTATTCTGGCATCTGCATAAGTGTCTCTGACCTAAAGTTATGACCAGATTCCAAAGTGATGTCTCACCAAGCCAACTACTGATCTTCAGTTTTCACTGATTGCTTCTCGTTCAGAAAGAGCACCCATTATAATGATTTCTGCTCAATTTGTAATGTAATGTTTGGGAATACGTTGATTTATTTTGATTTAATGTGTTTTTAACAGGCTAAAACTAATTTTTCATTAACTCAATACATACTCTGTAAGCTCACTCTTTAGAAACTGATCAAGGTTTAGTGACGATCTACTCAAGAGTTGCCCAGATATTTTGAGGTGCTTAAGTCTCGAGTTTATTTCTTCTTTAAAACTAAGTTATTCTGGTGGTAGTGAACACTAGTTGCTTGGCTCTCTCCATTTGGTTTCCCAAAGACACTCACAAATAATGAATCTTTTATTTGGCCCCGTGGCATGAATACTAGATCAGGTCTGGGAATAATGGTAGTTAATCAATTACTGTCAAAGAGACAAAATAGAGAAGGCAAAATTATATTTAATCTGAGTTTTAAAGTAATGTTATTACTCTAGGTTAATTTAAAAGTAAGCTAGATTTGGTCTCCAGATATTCAATAAAGGCCCTTCACATGGCTCATCCTCTGAAGAGCTCTTGCCACTGAGGGCAGGCAATAAGATAGCGACAAGATGGAAAAGATAAGGAGACTCTAATAGGGGTGAACATGAACAACAATTATTGTGGTTAACAGGATATAACAGTCAATGTGTGATGGAAAACCAAGGTAGACAACAAGTGCATATATATTACACAATGTACTCAAGTCTGAAAGCATCAGTATTCATTATAATTTTAAGGGAAGGACAGAAAGTACAGATAGGGAAGGGATGAAAGAAGCTGAAGCTACTTCCTTATAGAAATTTTAATGAGAGAAAGTAAACAGTCGCCTGTATCTGTGATTTTACAGGAGATTCTTATTTGCCGGCACTTGATAAGCATTTGGCACCGACCACTTCCAATGCTTCAAGGAATAGACACGGAGACATATAAACAACTGCATTCCCCTGGCAAAGTATCTAAGCTTCTCAGTTTTGACAGCTGCTTCCGGCCTATGAAGACAGTTTATCTGAGTCAAACAGTTGCAGTAACTTCTGAGTGAAATGATGAGGGAAAGCCATACCTGTGCATTCCTGCTCTCAGGGAGGCAGAGTAACGCCAGTCAGGGTTGGGTTGTCGGGGCTGCAAAATCACAAAGGGAGTTTTTGTTAATATGGCAAAAACGATCATCTCCTAGTGACGATGTTCACCAATGAGTTGTTTCTTAAATATTTCCATGTAGCTATTAAAAGTATGGAAGAAGCCATTTCATATGCATCTCTAAGATGATGTTCACATATATATAGCACTTCAGGAGAAAATTAAATTAGCTCACCAGGGTCCTTGCACAGATTAAATACCACGGAAAACTGGATTTAATGATGCTGTGAGGACCGGCTTTGGCTTTGCCTTGCTCAAAACATGTCTATGTATTAAGATACACACTATTATATATGAAATAGATAAACAAGGGCTTACTATATAGCACAAAGGAACTCTATTCAATATCTTGTAATAACCTATTATGGAAAAGAATCTGAAAAAGAATATATATAACTGAATCTCTGTACGCCTGAAACCAACACAATATTGTAAATCAACTATGCTTCAATTAAAAAACAAAACAGGTCTATGTTCCTAAAGCAGCACTAGTGGAAGGACAGTCTATTCTGAAACAGGAAAAGCTTTCATTGTTTTTGCCCTCAAATGTCCTGTTAAGGGAACATCCCCCATTTGGTATTCTAGCTATAAAAGGGCACACAGCTACACAAATTCTGCTGTTCTGGCTGGACTGCAGAGCACTGCAATCTGCTGCTGACTTTGCAGCCTGCAGCATGTTTGACTCTGGGCGGATGTGCCCAGTCATAATGCCAGCAACTGATAACAGCCTCTTCTGCTGATTGAAGAGGAATACAAGGGAGAGGAAAACAAACCACCACGGGGTTTGACCTTGTTGTGCTGCATAATCCTTTTCATAAAATTGTACTTGTTTCCCGCTCCTCTGAGGGCTTTGCCTTCTTATTCAATTACTGTTTGCTAAGCTCTGTTTAACAGGGAGCAGCTGAAACCTAAGAAGAACCTGACTCGCTCTGCACCACCTAATTTTTCATTAACTGGTGAAAGATGCATTGCCCTGTGTCTTCAAACTGTCCATTCAAAGTGGAGGGGACACCGAGGAAAATGTGGGCACCTAGAGACTGTTCTGGAAGTTATGTGCAGAGTAGAAGCTACTCAGGAATTACTGGGGACAAAATCAATCACCATCACTATCTTGTTATCAATTAGCAAAAATGTTATTATGAAAAACCCATGACAGATGTTCCTCTAGATGTGTTTTCATGGGCAGAGATTAAAGTGGTCCTGTCACTGAATATTGAGGCCTATTTGAATGGAAAGATGAAGAGATGGAGGTTGTATTCTGCATTTTCCTCTGGACTATAATTATCATATTTGGTAGACACAAGGCCACAGTAATGCCAATAAACTATTTCAAAATGTCAATAAGTTTGTTCCTGTCATTCTTATAGTTCATCCAAGGGATGCACAGTATTTCATAAACAGACTTCTTCACAAGATCCAGAGAAGAAGTGATCAGCATCTCAACTTCCAGACAGACTTTGGGATGGTTAGATGATATTCAACAATTTAGCCAAGTCAAGGCCCAGAAAAAGCTACAACTCTAGGATACTTTACCTCAAATGTCCCCATACACTAACTGCCCTCTCCGGTCCCTTCCATTCTGTTGGCAAGATATGAACATACAGGGCTTCCCTGGTGGCGCAGTGGTTGAGAGTCCGCCTGCCAATGCAGGGGACACGGGTTCGTGCCCCAGTCCGGGAAGATCCCACATGCCGTGGAGCGGCTGGGCCCGTGAGCCGTGGCCGCTGGGCCTGCGCGTCCGGAGCCTGACAGTGAGAGGCCCGCGTACCAC
The DNA here is from genome assembly GCF_025265405.1 of Mesoplodon densirostris. Lineage (NCBI taxonomy): Eukaryota > Metazoa > Chordata > Mammalia > Artiodactyla > Ziphiidae > Mesoplodon > Mesoplodon densirostris. The sequence continues at coordinate 120,280,467 of NC_082663.1, read as the reverse complement.
AAAAAAAAAAAAAAAGAAAGAAAGAAAAAAGATGTGAACATACAAGCTGCTTCATCCTTGGTTCTCAAATTCACAAAATGCTATTGATGTTCCTCATAAAGTACCATAAAACTATCTACAGATGAAATGAAGGGGCTCCCATTTTCTATCAGGGGTAGTAGAGGGAGCAAAAGAGAAAACATTTGCAAACCATTTGGTAAACCTGAAAATATGACTGAAATACTTTTTATTAATCATATCATCACCAGCTTTCCCCTGACCATCAGCAGCACTGGTGTCAGCTTGTTAGCTGTAAGAACCCTCCTTCAAGAAAGACTCTGACATCTGTTGAGCAAATGCTGCCAATTTTTCTATGACTGGGTAACATCCATGATGAAAATTGCTGCAACTTGATCTGGTGAATGAAATCACCAACTTTATTTTGCGGAAAGGCACAGTTCTAGCAGGACTGACCAGGAAACTCAGTCCATTACATAATCTCACTTCCTCAACGACACCTAATTTGTCATGCTGCTATTTTCTATAATAGTCCCTCAGCAACAAGATGCTTCTGAGATTTATTTGCCAAAATCATAGTTATGAGACATCTTATGGCAGTGAGGTCAGGCAGGGAAAAGGTAAGGAAGAAAGTAATTAATATGTTTTATGTAGCCACACAATACTAGGCAATGGAATAAGCACTTTATACATAGTACTGAATTTATCCTAACACCTTTGTTAGACCAAAAACTTTATGAAAGGGATTATATCTTTGTTTATAAAACATACTGATATTCTCAAATATTCATAATACATAGCTATAGTCTCGGAAGCTAGCAGGGTTCAGGTATTTGATAGGTTTTTTAAAGGCTTTCGAATAAATCAACTACCATGCAAGGGCAACACTATCGTACTTAAATTACAAAAATTAGAAATCTGGAACTTTAGAGAGATTAAATTACCTGCCTGATAGGTAGGTTTGGCTGATAGTCATGTTTAGGTACTCCTAACGTGAAAGTCTGTGTTTTAAATAAATTTGCATGGAATGACAGATATATATTTTTCTCTTTTTTACTTCTGACTTTCCCAGATTGATTTATTTTAAAATGATACAAAATTAAACGTAATAAAATGTACATGGATTTCATGTGAACTTGGAAAAATTGATTAAACTTGGAAAAATTGAAGCTGAGAGGTTGACTGCTGATAAACCTAATATAATGAGACATATGTTTAGTTCTCTAGTACTTGGATGGTACATCACTGGGCTTTGCTTAATTTCTATTGGTGAAAAGCCCAGTATGTTCTGTTGTTTCAAAGCATAGTCCTTCAGTAGAATAAGTCATGAAATTCCAGATGTGGAAAAACTGAATTAGGTAGTCCACGTGGGTGATGTAGTATTATTGAAGAACAAGAATCCATTTGTTTCTATCAAAATTATAGTTAAGACTTGATTTATTCTGTAATGGTATTATTTATACTATGGAATATTTGAGCTACAAAAGGGTGAATCACCTCTTCCAAGACAGATTTGAAATAAAATAGGTTTAAAATACCCTATGTCATTCATAAAATCATAGGACTACTCAGTGAAGTAATATGCTATCTTCTTATCACGGAAATCCATGAAGCTATCAATAAATGATCCTCTGAGAAACAAGACTACATGTGGTATCTCTTTTTCCTTCCTAGTAGGAATCTATTAAAGATGTATCCACTGCAAAATTTTCAGTGATATTTTGTGAACACTGATATAAATTATGATAGGCAAAATCCTAAAATGGCCTCCAAGATCCCTACACCCTACTGTAAATGCCCTGTATAATCTCCGAGACTGAATATGATGGGTCTTACTCCATGATTAAGTTATATTATACGGCACAGCTGGCTTTGAAAAAGGGAGATTATCTGGGTGGGAATGACCTAATTATACGAGTCTTTTAAATCTGGATCTAGAGATCAGAGACAGAAATCAGAGAGATCTGAAGCATGAGAGGAATTCCATGTGAGAAAATATTCTCCACTGTTAAAATACTGGTAAGGACCTAAGAGCAACTTCTAGGAGCTGAGAGTGACCTCCAGCCAACAGTAAGAAAACGGGGAGCTCAGTCCTCATGGAACTGGATTCTGCCAACAGCTTGAATGAACTTGAAAGCAGATTCTTCCCCAGAGCCTCCAAGAGAGAACTCAGCCTGGCCAACATGTTGATTTCAGCCTTGTGAAAACCTGAGCAGGGAACCCAGTCACAGTGCGCAGGTAATAGACGAGTGTTGTTTTTAACCACTAATTTGTGGTGATTTGTTACAAAGCAATAGAAAATGAACACATAAACTGTTGGTCATGAAGGCAAAAAGGAATCTAACATTTAAAATAATCATTGTTATGCTACATATTAGTCTTCTAGTAAATCAAAATGAAAAGATGATAAATATGAGAAGTCTAGGTGAATACTTACTTCTAAAAACAGTCATTTATAATCCTAATCCACAGAGCAGTAAAATAAAATACACATAACTTTAAAACATACCTAATGGGTTCTAGTACAACAGAAAATGCTAGGTTTGCTTAGCTCTGGATGCACAGCCTGCTAGTGCAGCAGTTACTCTCTCACCCACAGTTTTACTTCCCTGGAGCCCAGAGTTCTGACCCTGCAAGGCCAGAAAGCAACTGATGTTGCTTATGTGCCAAGGGACTAACATTTTTCTTCGATTTTTGCAATGTTGGAGATTTCTCTGCATTTGTCAAGTTCAAATCCTCAAAAGACAAAAACTTGTATAAGTTTTAGGCTAGCAGATTTAAAACACTGCTAAGGAATTCTCTTGACCTTTGATTTTTGAAATCATGCTTTTATAGTACTCAAAATATTACCATACGAATAAGCCAAATTTATATTCATACTGTAATATGCCCAGGAACATGGAGCCAGGTGAAATTTACAAAACTCATATTCAAAGACACCTGTAAATCCCAATTCAGCTAAACCTCTGGGCTTGATGATGGTAATTTTTCATCAAACGTTTGCAAACAGACATCATCCTGACCTCTCATTGAGAGTAAAATTTGGTGGCCAACCAAGGCAAGTATCCAGAACCAACTCTGCTATTCTGTCAAGCAAACAGCATGCCAGTAGACAATTTGTAATATGCCAGCCTGTGTCCCTGCAGAGTGTTCTGAGTCAGACCAGATGCCCATGTGCAGGCTCAGTCCTGGGTCAGACCAAAGGGTAGGCCAATGACATTCAAGCTACAATAAATAGCTTTCTTCATTAGTCAGAATATGTGCTATCAGATAAAGAGACAGAGAGGAGCTCAGCCATAATTCCATCTGGCTCAGCAGGTCTGTAGAAGAGGGGAAGAAGGGGGTAATTTGAAGAAATTAACGTATTCTCAGACCAAATAAAATAAACCTTTTCTCAGAAGAACAGTCCTATAACCAATACAGAAATGGCAAAACAAAACAGCTCCACCCATTCAAAAGTGACCATCAGAGGATGGAAGTTCAGATACAATTTCTTTGCCTATTCTGACCACTGTGCAGTTTTTATAAATTCACCACGATGGCACTTTACACTAAGTGTAAGTTCTGATCCAGGACAGAGTCAGTCACCAGCTAGAAAAGTCAGTCCTGCAAGAAATAAACTAGGTGCCACTGAAAGAAGGGTTCACCCTTCGAAGTTACCACAACTGGAATTAGAGTGAATATGTACACACAGTGGCAAAATTAACTGAAGATTTGGTGACTACAACTTGCTTTAAAATAAGTGAAAGTGGGGTTTCCCTGGTGGCGCAGTGGTTGAGAGTCCGCCTGCCGATGCAGGGAGCGCGAGTTCGTGCCCCGGTCCGGGAGGATCCCGCGTGCCGCGGAGCGGCTGGGCCCGTGAGCCATGGCCGCTGGGCCTGCGCGTCTGGAGCCTGTGCTCCGCGGCGGGAGAGGCCACGGCAGTGAGAGGCCCGCATACCGCCAAAAAAAATAATAATAATAAGTGAAAGGGAATGTAAACTTAACTCATTTCTGCTATACTCCTTTGTGATTTCCACATCTTGTGCCAACTGGTCCCACTGAGGCGCAGTTGGACAAATCTGCCCAGAGCACTCAAAGTGACTCATCAGCAGTCACAGGACCACAGATGCACAGAAACCACCCTAAGATTTGGTTCCTTTTCTTGGAGATTCTGAAGAGGGTGCCAACCACATTCAACACCAGGTTTTCAGAGCTCTCCAAAGAGAAATTCTGCCCCACTGCTGAACAGTTACTTCAGAAACCTCACTGCACAAGTGGCTCACGAAATAAACTCACTGCGGGTAAAATCTACCAAAAGATCAGCCTGATGTTAAATACTGATATTTAATAAGCAACAAGAGAGAAATTAGAGACAGAACAAAGATAAAAGATCTGAACAGGTTTTGCCAATGGGAGAACAAACAAAAATATCCTAGCTTGGTGGTAACGTTTTTACTCATTGATCCTCCCATTGGTGACCTACTTCTATGCAAAGAACTCCTCTTTTTCCAGAGCAGTTAATTGACACTACTAGGTGAATCAGTGGTAGCCTGAATGCCTGAGTATCCCATATCAAAAGGAATATAAACATTGGGATTTCTATCTACTCATACTGTTTCAAAAAGCACAGTCTTTGGAGTCAGACAGATATGACTGAAAATACCACTAGTAGAGTGACTGTGTGTGTTACTTAACCTCTCTGAGCTTGTTTCCTCATGTGCTAGACGCTGATAAATATTTGTTTAATGTATGACTTACAGGTAATGAAACCATACATATATTGCAGTGCAGAATATTTTTGTATAGTAGGGTGGTCAGTGAGCGCAAAGTCCCTTACTCATATTTTCCAATCCCCATCTAATTTTAATGTAGGCACATGGAATCAATTGCACCCCAGGACTCTCCTGCCATCTGCAGTGACTGGGTAGGGAAGAAAGAAAGCCTAACGTGAGAATTTAACAGGTTGATCTAGCAGTGATGACTTTCAGAGTTGAGTGATTTTTGTCCCCATTTTGCCATGCTATGACAACGTGACTCACTCTCTACCTATAACCGCAATAATTCCAGGAGCTGTAGATCTTAGGGCTCTCTTCACTGGATTTCCAAAAGCGTCTGGCAAAAATGTGCCTTTATTAAAATCATGTACTCTCCTGGCAAAATCCCACAAAAGCAAGCACTTTTCTGACATAATCTTCTCCCTAAATTAAAGATTTGTGAACCAAAGCACATATTAACACACAGGTCAGTATAAGACAGAAATAGTTCACGTATCAAATTGCCCCAAGCTTTGAGTCAGGAGAGAGAGGGTGAGAGTGTCACTCGCCTGCGCTTCCGGCTCACAGCTGGTTGCAAAGCTTGCCTGGCCTGCTCTCTGTGCCTCTTTACAACCTGCAGCCCACCCCAGGCCCAAAAGGACTTCACAGTAATTTGTTCAGCAAATGTCTACAGCATCCTTATTTAAAATTAAGCCTTTCTACATGCTGCCAAAAGCTATGATCTAAAGAATTCTGGAGGCTCTTTGATTTCCCCTCCCCCCCACCCTCCCCGTTCTTCTTAATCTGCAATCCGCCTCCTGTGGCTGCTCAGCATTGACTAACATCAGGCTCTTCTGATAAACCTACCTACAATGTACATGGAAATTCTCTCAATCCATCTCTGTTCTTTTCTGTGCTTATGCATTAATTTCCTGAAGATGAGCATGAATTTAGAATGTGAAACTATGGACATTAATAAAAAGACAGCAATATGTCAATGAAAACACATCACAAAAATACAGGAGGGACAAATATTATTAACTCATTTTGTAAGACCTCTGAAAGTCCTAGCTACAAAGTAGCTGTTTGGGAAGAAACAACTCATCACTTTTTACGGGACAAAATTTCTGAAATCCAAGTTAAAAGTATCACAAAGCAGAGTTCTATTATTTCAAGCATGCATATGGAGACAAACACACTACACAAACACATGCACTGTCCAACAATTTATATACATCCTTCATATACTGAGCAAACTGGCCTTACACCTACTTAAAACCAGTGTATCTACTAACACCTGTCTCTCTGCCTCTCATGTACAGTAAGCCATCCACTTTCCAAGGCTTTTGTAGCTAGATCCAGAAATTGAAAGTGTGCTTTGGAACATGTTGAAGTACCATTTAAAGTACTGTCATTTAACTTAAAGACATGAGGGGCTTGAAGAGGCTGCTTCACATCTCATCAAAACCTTAGGAATTCTCAAGAGGAAATCAGAAGATTACATTTACGCTAAATGCAGGGAAATCCTCTTGCAAGGAGTTCACACAAGGCCAAACAAGATAACTAGTGGCAGAATTCTTTCTCCCCTTTCTTTCTCCCCAACCCCAGCTTGTCCTGGTCTTCACCATATCCCCCACATCCCTAATCCACTCATTCTACCATCTCCCTGGCCCAACCAGACAAATTGGTTCTTGGATGCCTGCCGTACCATCATTCATCTCCTCTGACGGCCCCAACAGAATAGTTACCACAGCAAACAGCCAAACCAAACTTTGTCTTCAGGGTGAGGTCCACGTTCTATGGCTTTATCACCTCTGACATGAATTTCTAGCAGATCTCATCACATTAGTTCAATGCAATTACCAGAAATATTAACTGGATACTTTTCATTGTAGATAGTCCATGGTATAAACAGGGACAGCATACAGAGGTGACCATCACAGCCCCGAGAGGTTTCAGAGCTTTTGAAAAACAACACTCCTGTAGGATTTCAAAAGGGAAACTTCCCTGTATATGATACAGCACAGGCCATTTCTCCTTGAATCTCACAATGTTACCCTCTATAGCATCATCTTATTCTCAGGCCTATTCTATTTCTCTACAGAGCTGTGCTTTAACACCACATACTTAAGACAAATCCTCATTTCTCAAACAATTTTATGGTCAAGGTTTCATATATCTGAAAAGAAAATGGAAAGTAAAACAATTCTCTAGTCCTATTTTCCTAGAGAGGAAACAGAGCAAATTATAATCCAATCACAGGTAATACACACACACACACACACACACACACACACACACTCAGTTTACCAGATAACCCTTGTCATTGTTAATAACTCGAGAAAGCCAACTACATGATACTGGGAGGGGGCCGGGGGAATGTGAAAAATGCATGACTTTGTGGAAGACCCCTTGACTACTCTCTCACCTCATTTTGAGAAACAGCTTCATTTTTTAGAATAATCAGGTTCCCAGCACTCTGCCCACTTTGGCCTGTGAGGTGCCTGCTGTCACCTGCTGCTGCTTGGGCTCCCCCAGGGCCCAGTCCTGTCTGCGCCCCCGTGTTGTAAAACATGAAAGTGTCACTCCCTGAGCCTGCTGTCAGACAGGCCTTGTAGCAGTAGGTCTTGGTGAGGGAGCCATTCCCTCGCACTTCAATGAAGTGAGGCTGCACTTTGAGGCCGTGTGGTAGCCTGGCATCAATATTGTTGTTGGCCTGTTTGTAGAGTTCTGCAGGGCACCTCTCCCTCACTCCACAGAAGCCTCCACAGCACGCAGTGCCATAAGCAGTGTAGCGGTAGCACTTGATGATGCTCAAAACAATGATTGTCAAAAGAAATATAAAAGACACTGTGCTTAATGCTATTATTAGATACAGTGTAATTTCAGAGTATGTCCGAGGACGTCTCACATGTCTCTGAGTGTCAGGGAGGATTTTGGAAACCCTATCCACTACAGCTACTGTAATGGCCACAGAGGCTGACAGCGATGGCTCTCCATTGTCTCGGACCACCACGGTCAGGTTGAAAGTGGTTCCACTCTCATCTCCCATCTTCCTGGTAGTCCTAATTTCTCCTGTATGTAGCTCTACTTTAAAGAGGTCCAGGTCAGAAATCTGGGCCAGGTGGTAAAAGAGCCAAGCATTCTGCCCAGAGTCTGAGTCCATGGCTATGACTTTAGTGACCAGGTAGCCAGCAGGGGCAGTTCGAGGCACCATTTCAACGGCTGCTGACGAATTGGTTGAGGTAGGGTATAGGATGTGAGGGGCATGGTCATTCACGTCCACTACATACACGTTGGTGGTGACAGTGCTGCTCAGTGGTGGGCTCCCCTTGTCCCGGGCCTCCACAGTCACCAAGAACTCCCGAAACTTCTCATAATCAAAGGAGTTGACAGCATAAAGGCTGCCACTGGCACTGTTAATGGAGACATAGGAGGTGACTGGCAGCCCTTGAATCTCCCTCTCCAGGAGGGAGTAGGTCACCTCCGAATTCTCCTTTTCATCTGGGTCTGTGGCTTGCACAGTGCAGAGCAGCACCCCTGGCAAATTGTTCTCCTCGATGTAAATGGAGTAGGAATCCTTCAGGAAGCTGGGTGCATTGTCATTGATGTCAGAGATCTCAACCTGCAGTGTCTGCTGGGATGTGAGCTGAGGTACTCCCCCATCAGTGGCTGTCACTGTGATGTTGTAGGCAGCCACCTGCTCCCTGTCCAGGGGGCCATTCACCACCAGTGTGTAGGAGTTTCCAAAGCCATTCAGTCGGAAAGGAAGAGTGGCCTCCAGGCCCAGGCTCACTTTCCGGTTGGGACCTGAATCTTGGTCATTGACACTGAGAAGGGCCACAACGGTGTTGGGGGCAGCATCTTCAGGCACTGGGCTGTACAGGTCCGTGAGCACCACCTCTGGGGCGTTATCATTCACGTCCACGATGTCCACCAGCACCTTGCAGTGACCCACCATGGGCACTGGACCCCGGTCTGTTGCCTGCACATAGATCTGGTAGGAAGAGGCCTCCTCATAATCCAGCTCTCCACTTACCCGCACTTCCCCCGTGCTGGCATCGATGCTGAAGAGCTGCCTCTCCCGGTCCGACGTGTAGCTGCTCAAGGAGTACGTGAGCTCACCATTGGAGCCCTCATCCGGGTCTGAGGCATTCAGCCTCACCACCAATGTGCCTGGGGGCGCGTCCTCCCGAAGCTGGACACGGTAAGTGGACTGGTCGAAGGCGGGAGAATTGTCGTTAGTGTCCAGGACAAGCACAGAGATCTGCGCGGTGCCTGAGCGGGCTGGGCTGCCCCCGTCCACAGCTGTGAGAACCAGGTGGTGCAAGACTGCCTGCTCGCGGTCTAGGCCCTTACGCAGCACCAGCTCCAGCACCTTACTGTTCTCCTGCAGGGGTTTCAGGTCCAGCTCGAAGTGCTCGCTGGGGCTGAGCTCGTAGGTCTGCACCGAGTTGGTGCCCACGTCGGGGTCCTGCGCGCTCTCTATGTGAAAGCGCGCTCCAGGTGCCACCGATTCGCTTACCTGAAGCTGGTAGTCGGGCCGCGGAAAGCGCGGCGAGTTGTCGTTGATGTCCAGTACCTCCACCTCCACGGCACTCACCGCCACGGGGCTGTGCGCCAGCACTTCCAGGCTGAGCAGGCAGCGAGGCCGCTGCTCACACAGCGCCTCCCGGTCAATGCGCTCGTTGACGAAGAGAGCTCCACTGGTCAGGTCCAGCTCCAGGTAGCGCGGGCTGGGCGCACCCAGGTGGTTGATACGCAGGCAGCCCGGCCCCAAGCGCCGCAGCTCCAGCCCCAGTGCGCGAGCCACGTTGCCCACAAGCGCGCCAGGTGTCTGCTCCTCCGGCACCGAGTATCGCAGCTGGGAGGCCGCTGGGCCCGGCAGCAGCAGTAGCAGCAGGAAAAGCAGCAGCAGCCAGGACATGGGCGTCCGGAGCCGGGGATGCTCTGTCGCCCCAGGTCTGGTGCCCGCCAGCTCCATAGCCACCGGCCGCGGCGGAGGCAGCCGGGCAGGGCCGGAGGCAGCAGCTTCCCCAGCCGTGCTCCACGCCGGGGCCGCGCCTCCGCCTCCGCCTCCGCTCGTGCCGCCCTGCGCCCGCTCCCCCACGCCTCACGAGCTAGCAAACGCCGGGGCCGCTCCCCTCGTGGGCCCTCCGGAGGGCTCCTGGCCCCGCCGCCCGCTCTGACTCCCCATATCCCAGCTCCTCCGCTCGCCTCAGAGTCTCTCAGCCCGGCTTCGATTCCTGCCGCCGCCGCCGCCGCTGCCGCCGCCGCTGCTGGTCCAGTGGGAGGGAAGAGGAAGCAGAAGAGGAGGGGGAGGAATACTCAGCAAGTCCGGCTACGATTCCGCACCGAGGTGGCGGACGGCGACCCGGACTGCCCAGTCGCTCCAGGCACTCCAGCCCCAGCTCCTTCGACCCGGACCGGCCGGATCCCAGCAGACCCCGGGAACACGGCCACTCCCTTTTTCCCTGCCCCCACTGTCCTGTTCAGCCAGCCTCCACGGTCCTTCGGCTGCTGAACTGGTCTTGTAAGGAGATTATTCTAGGAAAAGCAGTTAAGTCTCTAGGACTCGGGCTTTCAGCTCCCAGGAAAAGATTTCCAAGCGCAAGAAAATACACCGAGGGCCTTGGCTAAGTACGGATATCTGGGCGGCGGCTCCACGTTCAAAGAAACAAACGCAAGTGAGGCGCTCTGGCGTTACTGATGATGGGGATTATTTCCCTGACACCAACATTTTCCCTGAATACTCCTAAATACTGCAGAAACTTCTAGGGCAGAGGGAGGGGGGTGGTGGCAAGTGCTGTCATCTTTCGCGGAGCAAGCCTAAAACTAGCATCCTGCGATCCAACACTCAATTCTGCTCCTAGCCAAGTGGCTTTTACTTCCAGTGTGTGCCTTGGCAAATAACCAATATTTCAGGTTTTAATATTCTTTCTTTAAAAAAATTGGTTCCATGAAGCTGCAGGCTAAGCTCTTATTTGACCCCTTTTGATCACAGTGGGGAAGATCTTGTAAAATTTTAAAGAGATTCTTCCCTCAAGCTCTTCCTCATTTTACTTCAAATTTTTTTCATTTATCACCCAAGACATTTTCTTTCTTTCAAGAGTGATTTAAATTTTTTTCTTTAACGGATGACAATGTCTTCAGGAGCCTGCAAAACCATTACATCAAGAGAGTTACTCTTGATTTCCCAAGCCTGGCTGGAATTTGGACTCCATTAATGCTTCGCAGTGAAAAGTCTGCTGTTACTAAGCAAAATGTGGAAGGCTGGGATTTATCTCACAATAGCCAGCAATTTCAATGGCTGCAGCTCATCTTACATAAATATAAGGTTCCTTTACCCCTCCGGGTCTCTGTTCCCCTAAGACTCCCCCCTTGTATTGCTGCAGAGGCAACAAAAGGATAACCAATTGTCAGTGAACAAGAAGGCAGAAGGATCAGAGGAAGACTTTCCGTTCTGTGTCATTGCCTCTGTTTCTCTGTTTTGAACATCCACTGTTCCCAGGCCCTCCCATCTATTCCACAAGAGTTTAAAATTCATTGTCCCACTTGTACAAAAGCACTCACTAAAATGTTCTTTCTCTTCTCTTCTCTCAGCATCCTCTCACCCCTAGATCTTCTGCTGTCATTTTCTAGCTATGAACTGGGACAAAACTAGGAGACCTGACATTTGGCATGCTTCCCTCCTTCAGGGCATAGTTGAAGGGGCCAAGGCACCCAGGTTTCAAAGGCTTGGACTAGCACATCTCTTCCTCCCACCTACCAAGTACAGCAGCTGACAACTCTACAGCCTAACCCATTTTATTCCAGAGAAGTTCCCAGCTTCCTCCTATCCCTGCTGCTGCTTATTTGTCCTCTTTGTTCCCTCAGGAGTGCAAAGTGGGAAGCAATTTCTATCACATTCTATTCCTGTTTCTCTTCTTAGGCCTCTGGCTTCTCCCTCTCTGTCTGCTTCCTCCCAAAATGTCCCTACAGTAACTCTGTCTCTGCTGTGGTAATTTGATCTCAGAAAGCCTTTAACTCTCAAGTGCATGAAATGTAGGCCTGGCCTATGTCTTCACCCATTACTTATTTCTGAAAATAAATGGCTTATAGGTGGAATCAAGTTATAAGTTGTCAGGAAGAGTGACCTTTTCTTCCCTCATCTCCTCCCAGGCTTTCACAGTCGCTGCCACCTCTGCCCACAGCTCTGAAACCTGGTCACTAGGAATTGACCATGCGTGGACCCGTGCCCCTGAAAAGATCACAGGCACTTAAAGAAGAGATTAAAATGACAGAGGCTTGGTAATGTTTTTAATGGAAGCCCCCAAGTGTCAAATCTCAGGAGAAAAATCAGGGCTCCTCTTTTAGCAATCTTGTCATCTTCCAGCAAGGACATCTGCCAGGCTGTCCATTTTGATGTGTCAGGATCATAAGCTTCAACTTGTACTTACTCCCTCAATGGCTGAGAAGACAAACATAGCACCAACACAAATCAGCTACCTCTTCAAAGACGTACTAAAGAGATGGCCAACTCTGTATTTGGCAGTACAGTGATTTAGTTGCTCATACTATTGTACATGTCTCATGCCAACCTTACTAGTTGGTGGAATAGGATTGCTTAGATTGCTGGCAAGTGCCCTGTCTACGAATATTAATACTAATGCCTCAACCACACCACTATGCATTCCTTCCTTTCCTTGGACCTTCAAGAACCCACTATTGAAAAGCAGAATAGCGCAGATTTTGAAGTCAGTCACACCCCTGCCAATGACTAACCATGTGGCCTTGGTCATGTTACTTAACCTAAGCTTCAGTTTACTCATTTTAATTGGGGAAGACAATTTTAAGTAAACTCATAGAATCATTAAGATTACATGAGATGATGTATATAAAACAATCTGAGGGAGATTAAGAGGTATAAACTTCCACTTACAAAATAAATAAGTCACAGGTATGAAATGTACACTATGGGGAATACAGTCAATAATAATGTGATATCTTTGTATGGTGACAAACGCTAACTAGACTTACCATGGTGATCCTTTTGTAACACATAGAAATATTTAATCACTATGTTGTGTACCAGAAATTAACATAGTGCTGTAGGTCAATTATACTTCACAAACAAACACACAGAAAAAGAAATCACACAACACTGTAAATCAACTATACTCCAATAAAATTAAAAAAAAAAAAAATAAGATCTGTGGTTACCAGAGGTGGGGGGGGGGTAGGAGGGGGGAGTTTAGATGAAGGTAATCAAAAGGTACAAACTGCAAGTTATAAGATAAATAAGTACTAGGGATATAATGTACAACATGATAAATATAATTAACACTGCTGTATGCTATACATGAAAGCTGTTAAGAGAATAAATCCTAAGAGTTCTCATCATGAGGAAAAAATTTTTCTTTTATTTTCTATCTATATGAGATAATGGATGTTCATTAAACTTATTGTGGTAATCATTTCATGATGTATGTAACTTAAATCATCATGCTGTACACCTTAAAATTATACAATGCTGTATGTCAATTATATCTCAATAAAACTGGAAAGAAGAAAAACCAATCTACATAGTGATTGACAAGTACGTTATTGTTATTATTAAAATGCAACAATTTATTATCATCAGTAACCTTAGTTGACAGTCTATATATAGCATGGCCCTTTAAGGTATCAGACAGAGATAAGCACCTAACTATGCCAGACAGGAAGTCAGTGATGATGGGGAAGATGAGTGTGCACCAAAGTTAAGCTTACCCAATTATCTCTAGAGCTTAGCCTATATTTTGAAAACAAAAACCAGTCCCTTTCTATATCAGCAAAGGAAACGGACTTCCGTCATGAGAATTCCTTCAAGGGATTTGCTCCCTCACAAGAGATTCACCTTTTTAGGATATGTGAAAATACTTTGGCAACAGAGTACAGAAGTGTTCCCAAAAATGCTGTAATGTCTAGTGCCCAGTATAGAGCTTGGCACAGAGATACTTAATTAATGTTTCTTGAACAGAACTAAATTTACAACTTTACCTGTGCAATTCTCTCAAATAGAAATAGCTTCATCTTTTCTCTCCCCCTTTTAAATGTTCTCTATATTTCAATGTCCATCTTAAAACCTACCTAATCCATGAAACATTGTCTGCTCTAAACATACTGTCTTTTATTTTTCTCTTTCATAGTCTACATCTCTCTCACTGCTAACATTCAGAATTCTGAATGTGTCATTCTTTAATTCATCCAAATGCTTTAATATTATTTCCTTACCTTAATTATACACAACCTACAAGCAGAAGCCATGTCGTATATGTCCGTGTATTTCCTCACAGTGTAGGAAAACTTACAGACTCTCAATAAATAAGTGATGACTGTTTCATTTTCTTCAGATCCTTTTTTAGCAGATTCAAGAAGTGCTGCTACTTCTCCCTTTTTTCCCCAGGTCTAATGGTGAGAAGACTCAAGAGACTGCAATGATTTTATTTCCTTTAAATTTTGAAATTCAAAATATTTCAAACCTGGAGAACTGAATCCTACTAATGAAGTTGCTGGACGCTAAGAAAGGCTCTGCTCAAAAGTATTATCACTCTTTCTACTTTATATTATAATTAAAAATTGTAAAATAAAGGTATTCCTTGCTCATAACTAACATGGAAAGTGACATGATACGAGAAATGCCACAAAAAGACATGATTTTGTTTGCCCCCATGTTAGACGAGAACTTTGAAATAGTATCCTTAATTGTATCCCTTAATTGTATCTGTAAAATGCATCTATCACAAGGTCATTGGACACAGGAGCAAAACCAATCAGAACACAACCCAATTAAGCCTCTAAGAAAAATACTGGTATGGGACTTCCCTGGTGGTCCAGTGGTTAAGACTCCCAGTGCAGGGAGCCCAGGTTCTATCCCTGGTCAGGATAGAAAATGGGCTGACCATTATGGGAGTATCTGCCAAATAGGGAAGGTTCTAATTTTCAATTTTAAGTTGTATATTTATGTTGTTCCACAAACTGAGCACATGATATATAATTTAAAAACAGAAACAAATGAACATCCCAATGTTTAGTGTGGTCCAAAATAGTTTTAAAATTCTATCTTGTTATAAACGAACTGCACTTCTGATCTTTATGCATCTTCAGAAGGAAAATGCTTACCAACATGATTACAGCGTTCATCACAGGTACAGCATCCAATGGTTGGAGAGATAAAAAAGATTTTTCAAATAACATTATGGCTGAATTTTTTCCACAGTCCCTTCCCTCCAGAGGGAATGCATTAACTTTTAGGGAAAGATCCTCTAAGTTTTTATTGATAGTTCTGAGAAATTAATATACTGTTGATTTTTGACTGAGGCATCTGAAAATTGCTTAGAATAAACAAAGGAACTCAAACTATCTTTGGACAAGTACTAGTAAAAACAGAGAATACATTAAAGGCTTGGGGCAGATTGTGTAATATAAGAGATAAAATCAAACTATTCAATTATTTGAGGGCTTTGCTTCCCTATCAGTATTTTCAATGGAGATGGCCTACCAAGAATCACAGAATATTAAAGGTTGAGAGAGATTTAGAAAGTATCTCACCCAAATTCTTTATTTTTCATTGAACAAAATGTTTAAGTAGAACTTGAACCTCAAGGTCAGTGAGGAGATAGGAAGCATAAAAGTGCTATAAATAAGCCAAGTGACAAATGATCTTCCAGAGTACTAGAAGAACTTACAGATGTGACTAGAGTACCAAATTTCCTATTTCTAAAAAAGTGCCATTGAGTTTGATATAAATTCCTTCAAAACTCTATTGTTACTAAAGTAACTGTATATGAGCACCTAAAGGCATTCAATACTAGGGACTACTTTGGCTTAACTGAAAACTGGTAACATCAAACCTACCACATAGACTTTAAAAAAATTTCACATGGGCATTTTAGATTTTCAGTTGCTAGACTCATTGATAAGGGAAATGCTACAGGCATAGTCAATTTGGAATTCGTGGAGACATTAAACAAAGTCCCCCCAATATATCCTTACAGACAAAAGGAAGAAAGAAAGGCTGCAAGACAGTATGATTAGATGATTTCATAATTGTTTGGATAACAGTGACAAAAAGTGTTTATTAATGGAATGCTTCAGCCTGGAAGGAAAATTCCTGTAGGTGACTGCTGAGATTCACCATTGGTCTTATCCCTTATTCAATATTTTATCAATGACTCAAAGTGAGGAAGCATCAAGTGTCCAGGCCAATCCAGCAACAAGTTGAGCTCTCTAGAATGAGAATATCAACTGCCTAGGGTAAACCATGACTCTAATTCAATAAAATTAGTATCAGTATTCTACCTGAGACTCAATACATGCCAGAAATTGGTAAGTTTGTATTTAATTTCTGGCTTCCAGTATTGCCATTAAAACCTGTTCCAAGTTTCCATTCATCACTCAAGGCCTTTTATTTTAATAGAAAAACTTGTTTGGCTCTGTTTCTCCTCTGAAGTTCTTGGGATTTTAGCCATAGAATAAAATAAGATTGTAATTTGGCACTAAAAAATATCCTTGTTCCCAAGTGGGTTTTAGCCACAGCATCTATCGATCTGTATACTGTTTTTTTCTATTTCAAAAAATGTAGATATTGTTGAGGTACCTCAAATTGGAACTGTTTTCCAGGATATGACCTAAGCTCAGTCTAAAGGAAGGCCATGGTATCTCCTTTCTATACCCAATGTGTTTGTTGCTTGGAGAAAACAAACTTATACCTCCACCTAAAAAGGGTGAATTCTCAAAAGTATCTGTTCATATATTCAGAGTATCAAGTAACTGTTGGCTTTTTGGGTCCTCCTTGCCATGCTGATGCCTTAGCACTACTGTTTACATGTTATGTCTATACATATTAACTCATTTAATGCTCACAAGAGCACAATCCCCAGTCAGGTTGGTACTGATGAAGAAACTGGATCCCAAAAAGGTGAAGGAATTAAAAGAATCTTCAGGAAGCTCTTGTCAATGCCCTTGTTTCTTGAGATAGTAATACTACATCTGACCACTACACATGCACTTCTAATTAAGAATCATGTTACTGGCCTCCAGCAATTAATTTCCAAGTATTTTATATGAGATCCTATCCAATTGTTTTGTTTGTTTGTTTGTTTGTTTTTGGTTTTTTTTGCGGTACACAGGCCTCTCACTGCTGTGGCCTCTCCCGTTGCGGAGCACAGGCTCTGGATGCGCAGGCTCAGTGGCCATGGCTCATGGACCCAGCCGCTCCTCAGCATGTGGGATCTTCCCGGACGGGGGCACAAACCCATGTCCCCTGCATAGGCAGGCGGACTCTCAACCACTGCGCCACCAGGGAAGCCCTCCAATTGTTTTTATAACTGCAAGCTTTTTGTCTTTTAGAGACTTCAATTGGAATATATATATATATATATATATATATATATATATATACACACACACACACACACACATACATACATATATATGTATTTGGACTATATATATATTTATTTATATATTTTTAAAATTGCTGGCCTTAGCAAAAGTGTTATACAAAATAGATTTGTATTTCATATCCCAGCCTCTTCCTTCAGTACCATCTTCCCACCTATGATATTCTGCCTAAGTAATGGGGTTTTACAAATGAATTGGCTTGTGGGATCTTAGTTCTCCCACCAGGGATTGAACCCGGGCCCCCTGCATTGGATGCACAGAGTCCTACCCACTGGACTGCCAGGGAATTCCCAGACTTTTCTAATATAAATCTCATTAGTGTATTCCTTGTGATGGGTTTTGTTACATAAATCCTTCAGCAGTTATGTGTACATTATAAGGTGGGTAAAATATAAATTCTCTAAATTAGCCAAGTTAAGATGTACTATGTATTCTGTGATATTAAAAGATCCTTTAAGGCATTTTGATGAGAAATTAATGTTATCTAAAACCTTTATCAAAGTTAGAAACCTTTTATTAAAATTAGAAAAGACTTATAGATTCTTCAATTTTTTGGTATCCTCAGAACTTTTTACACGTATCTTTTAGGTAGTAAGATCTAGGATTAAATTTCACTAGCAATAATAGATGCAACTCCACTTCAGGTTTTTAATCCCATTGTATGCTTAGGTCATGCACCTACTTAGGGTCCTCTTACAATAATCCTGCTTGATGTAAAACCAGACTCCAAGATCTGGCTCTACTGTTTATTATGTGTCATTGGGAAAGTTTTTTTTTTCCCTCTAAATCTCAGCTTAGTAAAATAAAGAAAAATAGTACTTACTACCAACAGTTTCTGCTAGACATTTATTCAGATAAAGCATGTAAATTTTTCATTTTATAAATTCTCAATGATTATTAGCCAGAAAAAAGAGGGGTGCAGCATAGGGATAGAAGTCTCATAAAATTATCCAAGGAGGGGTGAGTCAAAAGACAGCAAAAGCCCAAGTTTCTGCATTCTTTTTTTGCGTACTCTACTTGACTGACAGAATTGAGAAGAAAAATCTAGTTCTATTTATAGTAATGGTTCTATTTATACAGCATCTCTGAACTAAGGGTCTCAAAGATCATTTAACTTATACATCTACAACTTGAAGTTGCTTGACGCCAACTTCAGCATTTCAGCCCTGAATAGGAAAATATATATATGTATGTGTGTGTGTGTTTGTGTGTGTGTATACACACACAAACACACACACACATACATATATATACACAAAACTCCCCAGTCAATCAACACTTTAACGTGAGACTTTTCTTTATCTAAATCTATTGGGGAATTTTCCAATAAACCCAGTGAACCAAAGACAATGGGGTGGTAACTTTAATGAAGATATAAAACTGAAGCATAGAATGGTTTGATAATTTACTAGAAATACAGAGTTGATTTCAAGCAGAACTGGGGAAAAAAATCTCACTTTCTCTCTTTCCAACTCAATGTTACATCTATTACAATAGAGTTATCACCCTAAGATATTCAATATCCTTTATAATTAAAATTTCATCATAGCCTCCCATGATTGGTTTTCTGCTGTACTCTCTAACTAGACTAGTATTCCTCTGATCCAATTATCATAAGCTCATTTAAACTGTATATGAAAGATTTATTGGTTCATAAATCAATGAATACATAGGATATATTGGACAGATATGCCTCCTACGATATGTAGATTTAGTGTTCCTTAAGCTAGCAGGAGTTGAAGAATAAATAGGATTTTCAAGTTACAAAAACTCATTCTTTCCAAGTGTCAACAATGATGTGTTAAGAAAGTAGCAGCAACCCTAAAAATGTCAGACTGTGAGTTTCCTGAGTACAAGGATGAATATTGCATCCTTGGATGAAAAATTTAGCTATAATTCTGAGAACTAGGCAATTTTAGTTTAGGGGTAGGCACAGAAAATTAAATCATCATGGATTATTCCCTATTCTTATTCTCTCCCCAACATATTTTGAAAAGAATCATGGAGGGATTCAATGGTGTTACAATAGATAACCAAATTAAATTATCAAATTTAGTTCTCATTAAAGAATTTGTATATGCATCAAGGTTACTGAGTCAACATTAAAAGTGAATGGAGGGACTTCCCTGGTGGCACAGTGGTTAAGAATCCGCCTGCCAATGCAGGGGACACAGGTTCAAGCCTTGGTCCGGGAAGATCCCACATGCCGCAGATCAACTAAGCCCGGGCACCACAACTACTGAGCCCGTGAGCCACAACTACTGAGCCCGTGAGTCACAACAACTGAAGCCTCCGGGCTTGGAACCCGTGCTCCACAACAAGAGAAGCCCACAATGAGAAGCCCCTAGACCTCAACAAAGAGTAGCCCCCGCTGACTGCAACTAGAGAAAGCCCACATGCAGCAACGAAGACCCAATGCAGACAAAAATAAATAAATAAATAAGTGAATGGAGGTTTATTTTCTCTTGATGACAATGATAGAGACGCTATTCAACAATAAATTCCTAAAAAATTCCTAGAGCTCTGAAAAAACAACATCTACAAATTCACTTAGGTGGTTGTGTAAATTTACGTGTATAACTTCGAGAGGAAAAACGTTATTTGATATCTCAGTAGGACATAGACATATTTGCATACTTGGTTAAAGTGAGCTGTAAAAAAATTAAGTTAAATGCCTTTATGTGATTTCCATTAGTTATCTTAAGATAGAATGCATCTTGGAACTCTTTCAAATTGCATATTAAGAAATTCACAGAATGACACTGACTTCAGTATATATTTTCTTGAGAATTTTGTTTCTGCTTTCTTTATATCTTCACACTTTCGAGTCCAAGACTGAGGTTCTAAGCTTGGGGAACTTAAAAAAGTTAATAAATTTTAAAAAAATTGAACGGAAGGACTTCCCCGGTGGTGCAGTGGTTAAGAATCCACCTGCCAATGCAGGGGACACAGGTTCTATCCCTGGTCTGGGAAGCTCCCACATGCCGCAGAGCAACTAAGCCTGTGCACCACAACTGCTGAGCCTGTGCTCTAGAGGCCACAAGCCACAAATCTTGAGCCTGCGTGCCACAACTACTGAAGCCCACGTGCCCTACAGCCCACATGCCACAACTACTGAGACCACGCACCACAACTACTGAAGCCCGCGTACTCTAGGGCCTGCGTGCCACAACTACTGAAGCCCGTGCGCCTAGAGCCCATGCTCCACAAGAGAAGCCACCACAATGAGAAGCCTGCACTCGCCACAACTAGAGAAAGCCTGCACACAGCAACAAAGACCCAAGCCAAAAAATATATATATATATAAAATGATGAAAACTTTTAAAAAATGTATGCCTGTGGACTTCCCTGTGGCCCAGTGGTTAAGAATCCACCTTCCAATGCAGGGGATGCGGGTTCGATCCCTGGTCGGGGAACTAATCCCACATGCTGAGGGGCAACTAAGCCTGCGTGCCACAACTACTGAGCTCACGTGCTCTGGAGCCCACACGCTCTGGAGACTGTGCACCACAACGAAAGTTCCCACATGCTGCAATGAAGATCCTGCGTGCCTCAGCTAACCCACCGCAGCCAAATAAGTTAAATAAATAAATAAGTAAATAAATAAATAAAAATATGCATGGAACATGTTTTTTTAAAAGAGCTGTAAACACATATAATTGTGACTGTACTTAGGTTTTGGGATTACAGATGATTTCTTTTCCTAAAACATCTACAATGATGATGTGGTACTATTAATGGAAAAATTATTTTAAAATCTTTTTTCAACCTTACTGGCTACCTATTTCCTCATGATAAAATCTAAAATTCTAAGCATCGCATTGAAGGATCTTATCTGATTCTAACTTACCTTTCTAGCCTCAACTTCTTCCTTGCTTACACATGTACAGTATACTCTGGCCAAAGCAAACTATTTTCAGCTTCTCTTATGCTTTCTCATTCCTCCAGGCCTTTATGGTTTTTGCTCTGCCTGAAATACTCATTCTCCACTCTACCTCCTTGCTTCCCAAATGATTCATTAAGGTTCTGCTATAGAGATATCTTACATGGGAAGATTTCCCTGCCTATCCCCACCCTCCATCAAACACCATACTGAGTTAGTTGCTTTTCCTCTGGGCTACTATATATTTTACCTGAAGCAATTCTTTAAAAAGTGTAAGTAAATTGTGGTAAGTTAGAGAGGTATACTCTAATCCATACAGCAACAAATAAAAACATATTTGTTTCACTGTAGCTCTAATTTGTTTGTATTATATTTGACAGTTTACCTGTTTATTGTTGAGATATCTTTCACTGTTATGGATTATATCTTATCTGTCTCCACATTTTGAGTGTCTCATGCTCAAAAAAGCATGTCAAATGGAGTGACTAGAAGAAATATAGAAATTGTTGTATGTCAAGTAAAGCCACAAATACTACCTCTAATAAAGTTGGATTATCTGAATGTTTTGTGTTTTCTTTTTTTATTGAAATATAGTTGATTTACAATGTCATGTTAGTGTCAGGTATACAGTACAGTGATTCAGTTATATACATATACACACACATATATATGTATATATGTATATATATATGTGTGTATATATATATGTATTCTTTTTCAGATTCTTTTACCTCATAAGTTATTGTCTGAATGTTTTAAGTGAAAGCATGTGCTCTCTTCGTTCAGTTACTAAGTATTTCATAGTAGAATTAATGTATGAATTACTTTCTTTCCAAAATTAATAATAAAGTATTTAAATCCCCCTATGAAGCATTTCAATACTACTTAGATGCTAGTCTGCTGGTGATAAAACTGTATAATAGGGAATCTCAGCTAATGGCAGCCTAAATTATTCAGAGCAGCCATCTTACTAAAAGCAAGTAAATATTCTGGATAAAATATTAAAACAATTATCTTAAAAGCACTGAAAACCAGATAAGTTAATGAGGAACTGCTAAGACAAATTCTGGAGGAAACTTAAATCCAAAGAGGTGAGCAGAATTTTGAACTTGCTTTTCGTTCTGAAAGCATCTGCCAACACAAACTTGGACATAAATTCAGATAATTTGTGGGATGAGAAAGACATAAATTAAGGACCAGAATGTACATAAACTAAGGATTCTTATAGGATCTCCAAACTACAGTAATCTGGAACCCCAAGGACTATATTCTCCAGGTAATGGTGTAACAAACCTACCCACTCTCCAGCCCAGAGAACTGCTGGGGAGTTTGACTTGGAGCCAACCAGAACAGAAGGAAAACAGGAAAGGAAAAAAAATCTTATAAAGTTGTGGTTGGATACTGGATATCCCACAGATTTTCAGCTGGGTATACATAGAGTCTAAGTCTCCAAAGACCCTCAAGTCTTGAACTTAGATTAAAGCAGTTTACAACTAGTAGTTTTCAGACACTGGCAGGTGTAAATAAAAATCTATCCTGAATGCACTTTCATTCAAGATCTCAGGATATCCTGACAAATATTATTTTCAGGGTAATGACCATCACAAGTCAGGAGAAATCTGGCACACATGGAAATATGGAGCTGTGATCAAAAACCAGCTGAAGGGCTTCCCTGGTGGCACAGTGGTTGAGGGTCCACCTGCCGATGCAGGGGACACGGGTTCGTGCTCCAGTCCGGGAGGATCCCACATGCCGCGGAGTGGCTGGGCCTGTGAGCCATGGCAGCTGAGCCTGCGCGTCCGGAGCCTGTGCTCCACAACAGGAGAGGCCACAACAGTGAGAGTCCCGCTTACCGCAAAAAAAAAAAAAAAAAAAAAAAAAAAAAAAATAGCTGAAGCAGCACACAGCAGAAACATACTTTCAGACTGCAGACTCTAGAAATATCAAAGATTTAATATATTTAAAGAGATAAAAAGCGAGCTTGAAAATATTTTCAGAGAAGAAAAAATAAATTTAAAATGTCCCAGCAGATTTGAATAATAAATAGAATTTTTAAATGAAAAATATAATAACTAAAAAAAAACCTCAAGGGAAACTTCTAATAGCATATTAGACACAAAATGAAGACAAAATTAGTAAAACTGAAATAAAACTAGTAAGAAATAACTCATAAAACAGCACAATGAGACAACAGTGGAACCCCAAAGACAGCTGATAACTCTAATGTATCAAAATGAAATAAATGCCAACCTAGAATTCTATAGCCAAGGAAAAATATCAAGAATGACATTATAGGCAAACAAAAACTAAAATAGTTCATCACCAGCAAAAATAGAGATAAAGAGAGTTATTTCATAATGTTAAAAGTTTCAATTAACAGGAAAATATTACAAATTTAAATTTGGTTAAATATCTAAATAAAATTAAAAGCCTCAAAATATATGAAGTAAAATATTGACAGAAGTCCAAGAAGAAATAAACAATTCAACATTTATAGTGGGACGCTTTAACATAACTTTTCAGTCACATAAAATAAGCAAATAAAAAGAATAAAAAAGAATATAGAATATTTAAACAACACAATTAGCAAAAGACTTAACAAACATATATAGAGCACTCCTACAGGCAATTTCAGAATATTACCCTTTCATGAACATAGACATTCATGAACATTTACAAAAATTGAGGGGCTTCCCTGGTGGCGCAGTGGTTGAGAATCTGCCTGCTAATGCAGGGGACATGGGTTCGAGCCCTGGTCTGGGAGGATCCCACATGCCGTGGAGCAACTAGGCCCATGAGCCACAACTACTGAGCCTGCACGTCTGGAGCCTGTGCTCTGCAACAAGAGAGACTGTGATAGTGAGAGGCCCATGCACCGCAATGAAGAGTGGCCCCCGCTTGCCACAACTAGAGAAAGCCCTTGCACAGAAATGAAGACCCAACACAGCAAAAATAAATAAATTAATTAATAAACTCCTACCCCCAACATCTTAAAAAAAATTTGACCATTCACACCCTGAAATCCTATACTAGAATCAATGATATGCAGCTATATAAACAACATGGATGAATCTCACAAATAATCATGTTTAGCCAAAGATAGTAAAACAAAAGCATACATACTATATAATTCCATATATATAAAGTATAAAAACAGCAAAACAAATCAAGATTGTTAGAAGTCAGAATAGTGGTTACCCTTGGGCGGATTGTGATTGGAGTTTCTGGAGTGCTGACAATGTTCTGTGTCTAGATTTGTTTTTTTTTTTTTTTTTTTTTTTGCGGTATGCGGGCCTCTCACTGCTGTGGCCTCCCCCGCCGCGGAGCACAGGCTCCGGACGCGCAGGCTCAGCGGCCATGGCTCACGGGCCCAGCCGCTCCGCGGCATATGGGATCCTCCCAGACCGGGGCACGAACCCTCATCCCCTGCATCGGCAGGCGGACTCTCAACCACTTGCGCCACCAGGGAGGCCCGTGTGTCTAGATTTGTGTGCTAGTTACATAGATGTGTTCAGTTTGTGTACATTTATCCAGCTGTACATTTATGATGTGTGCATTTTTCAATACATATATTATACTTCAATAAACAAAAAGTTTTCCAAAAAATGACTATATGATGGGCTTCAAAGCAAATTTCAACAAATATGAAAGAATTAAAATCACACTGGATATGATTTGATGACAGTGGGATGTAACAAGAAATCTATAACTAAAAGATTATAGAATATAATCTTTATATATATAATATATATACATATAATCTTTATATAATATACTATGTTTAATTTTCATAAATGCACCATGTACTCACATGCATTTTAAAGGTTTTAAAGAGTTTCATTCTGCAGTTGTTGAGTGATTTTATACACACACATGTACAAGTTTGTTATCCCCCTTATTCAAATTCTCTGTAACCTTATTGATTTTCTTTTGTCTCCTTATTCTGTTCCTGAACAAAGTATGTTAAAATTTCCCATTCTGGTATGGATTTCTCTACTTCTCCTTGGAGTTTACCCATTTTTGCTTAAGGTACTTAAAGATTATGCTATTAATTAGTGGATTGACCCTTGCTTGTATTATTATGTAATGTCCCTATTTATATCTATATGGCTTCTTGCCTTAGGGTCCACTATAAGTGATATGTGTATAGCTAGCTATACAGTTTTCCTTTTCAAAACTGTTTACATGGTATGTCTCTTTCCATCCTTTTACTTCCAACTTTTCTTTATCCTTTTTATAATGGTGTGTCTCTAATAGGTGACATATGGGTGTTTAATTTCTAACCAGTCTGACCATCTTTGTTAATTGGAATGTTTAGTCTGTTTACATTTAATGTAACTAGTGATATACCTGGATTTTAATCACCTACTTGTATTTATTTACCTTATCTAATTTGCCTTTTCTCCCTCTTTCTTGCCTTCTTTTAGACTAATTAAGTATATTTTTATCTTATTTTCTCCCCACTATTAACTTATTGGTTACTTTTTTTTTTACTATCTTAAATGGATTATCTTAGAAGATAATCCTTCATCCCTGACTTATTAAAGTCTAATATAATTTTTTACTTCCAGGACAATGCAATGGGCTCAGAACCTTTTAATTCCATTTACCTCTCTCCATATTTTTGTTATTGTCCTCATATACTTCAGTTCTTTTTATATTTTAAATTCTACTATGCATTATTTTTGTTTATTCAGTAAGTATTTACTTTCTCTGCTGCTTCCTTCTCTTCCTTCCTTCCTTCCTTCCTATATTTCTATGCTTCTACTTGGGAATATTTTCCATATAACTAAAGAAATTACTATTTCCTTCATGCAAATCTGATTGAGATGCATTTCCTCAATTTTGTTTTGTTTGAAAATATTTTTATTTACTTCTTTTGTTTGTTTATTGGTTTTTGTTTGTTTTATTTGGGATTTTGCTTCCCCGACCAAGGATCAAACCCACATCCCCTGCAGTGGAAGCTCGGAGTCTTAACCACTGGACCATCAGGGAAGTCCCTATTTACTTCTTTTTCTGAAGGATATTTTTTCTGGGTATAAAATTCTAGGTTATCAGATTTTTTTAAAAAGCCCTTGAAGATGTCATTTCATTGTTTTCTGGCTTCCATTTTTTTCTTGAGATCTCAGTTGTCAGTCTTCCTATTGCTCATTTAAAGGTAATATGTTTTTTTTTTTTTTTTTTGCGGTATGCGGGCCTCTCACTGTTGTGGCCTCCCCCGTTGAGGAGCACAGGCTCCGGACGCGCAGGCTCCGGACGCGCAGGCCCAGCGGCCATGGCTCACGGGCCCAGCCGCTCCGCGGCATATGGGATCCTCCCAGACCGGGGCACGAACCCGTATCCCCTGCATCGGCAGGCGGACTCTCAACCACTTGCGCCACCAGGGAGGCCCTAAAGGTAATATGTTTTTTATTTTTTATTTTCTGGCATTCAAAAGATGGCTCACTGAAAAAACTAATAAAATCAATAAATCTACAGCAAAACTTAACAAAAAAAAGAGAAATAAAAAACATCAAACTAGGAATACAAAAAGAAACATCATTTGGTTCAACATTAAAATAATATGAAGAAATATTATGAACAATTTTAAGCCTATACATTATAAATTTATATCTGTGCATTTGACTAAATGCACAAATTTATTGGAAAACACAATGAAGCAAATTGTTACAACTAGAAACAGAAGATCTGTATAGTTCCATACCTATCATAAATATTGATTTATAATTAAAAACGTTTTCATGAAGAGAACTCTAGTCCAATAAGGCTTCATTTTGAATTCTTCTAAATGTTTATGGGAGGAAAAAAAACTGACTTATATACACAAACTTTCTAAAGAATTGAAAAAAAAGTAACACATCAATTTACTATATGAGGTCAGCATGGTCATGATACCAAACCCTGACAAAAACATTCTAAAAATGGAAAATTTCTATCATAAATCCAGATTTTTAAAATTCTAAGCAAAATGTTAGGAAACTAAATCTAGTGATATTAAGAAAAGATAATACATTGACACTAGATTTATTCTAAAAATGGAAGATTGGTTTATTACTATTAAATAGACTGACATAATTCATGGTTTGAATACAATAAAAGGATGAAAATCATAGATCACCTCAATAAACAGAAAAATATGTGATAAATTTAACATCCATTGATTTTTTTTTTTTTTTTTTTTTGCAGTACGTGGGCCTCTCACTGTTGTGGCCTCTCCCGTTGAGGAGCACAGGCTCTGGATGCGCAGGCTCAGCGGCCATGGCTCACGGGCCCAGCCACTCCGCGGCATGTGGGGTCCTCCCGGACCGGGGCACGAACCCGTGTCTCCTGCATTGGCAGGCGGACTCTCAACCACTGCGCCATCAGGGAAGCCCCCAGTGATTATTATTATTTTTTTTTTTACATTTTATTTTTTTATTTTTTATTTTTTTTATTAGTTTCTGCTTTATAACAAAGCGAATCAGTCATACATACACATCTGTTCCCACATCCCTTCCCTCATGCATCTCCCTCCCTCCCACCCTCCCCATCCCACCCCTCCAGGCGGTCACAAAGCACCGAGCTGATCTCCCTGTGCTCTGCAGCTGCTTCCCACTATCTATCTACCTTACGTTTGGTAGTGTATATATGTCCATGCCTCTCTTTCGCTTTGTCACAGCTTACCCTTCCCCCTCCCCATATCCTCAAGTCCATGCTCTAGTAGGTCTGTGTCTTTATTCCTGTCTTACCCCTATGTTCTTGATGACATTTTTTTTCTTAAATTCCATATATATGTGTCAGCATACAGTATTTGTCTTTCTCTTTCTGACTTACTTCACTCTGTATGACAGACTCTAGGTCTATCCACCTCATTACAAATAGCTCAGTTTCGTTTCTTTTTATGGCTGAGTAATATTCCATTGTATATATGTGCCACATCTTCTTTATCCATTCATCCCCGATGATGGACACTTAGGTTGTTTCCAGCTCCGGGCTATTGTGAATAGAGCTGCAATGAACATTTTGGTACATGTCTCTTTTTGAATTATGGTTTTCTCAGGGTATATGCCTAGTAGTGGGATTGCTGTGTCATATGGTAGTTCTAAAAATATGGAACGCTTCACAAATTTGCGTGTCATCCTTGCGCAGGGGCCATGCTAATCTTCTCTGTATCGTTCCAATTTTAGTATATGTGCTGCTGAAGCGAGCACTGATTAATTTTTTTTAAATGAAGGTGAAAAGAGACAACATCTTAGTATGTTGGAATGGGAAGGAAACTTCCTTAGTCTAAAGATATCTGAAAAAAAGTCAAACAATGTATTTTACATTAAATATTAAAAACTTTCTGAGATCAGGAATAAAACAAGATTACCCATTATCATCACTTCAATTCAACAATGCCATAAAAAAGGAAAACTATATGGTTAGAAGTAAAAATAAATAAGTAAAACTAACATTATTTGGAGATTGCATGATAATATATATAGAAAATATAAAATAATATAAAATGTGAGAGTTTAAAATAAATTTAGCAAGGACACTGAATACAAAATTAATATAAAAATATTTTTATATTTATATACTTGCAACAAAAACTATAAAATAAAAAAATTTAAATAGCATTTAAAATAGCATCAAAATATCAAATATCTAATGAAAGTCGTGCAAAGACCTTAAGTGAGGGGGTAGAAAAAGGTATTCCATGTAAATGGAAACAAAAAGAAAGCTGGAGGGCTTCCCTGGTGGCACAGTGGTTGAGAGTCCACCTGCCGATGCAGGGGACGCGGGTCTGTGCCCCAGTCCAGGAGGATCCCACATGCCACGGAGTGGCTGGGCCCGTGAGCCATGGCCACTGAGCCTGCGCATCCGGAGCCTGTGCTCCACAACAGGAGAGGCCACAACAGTGAGAGGCCCACATACCACAAAAAAAAAAAAAAAAAAGAAAGAAAGCTGGAGTAGCCATACTTATATCAGACAAAATACACTTTAACACAAAGAGTATAATAAGACACAAAGAAGGAACTTACATTATAATAAAGGGATCAATCCAACAAGAAGATGTAACAACTGTAAATATATTGCGTTGGCCAAAAAGGTCATTCAGGTTTTTCTGTAAGATCTTATGGAAAAACCCAAATGACCTTTTTGACCAACCCAATATATGCACCCAACATAGGAGCACATAAATACATAAAGCAAATATTAACAGATGTAATGAAAGAAATTAACAGTAACACAATAATAGAAAAGGACTTTTAACATGCCACTTACATTAGTGAATAGATCACCCAGACAGAAAATCAATAAGGAAATGCTGGCCTTAAATGATACATTAGGCCAGATGAACTTAATAGATATATAGTCCATTCCATGCAAAAGCAGCAGAAATCACATTCTTTTCAAGTACACATGGAGCATTCTCCAGGATAGATCACATGCTAGGCCACAAAACAAGTCCCAGTAAATTTTAGAAGAATGAAATCACATCAAGCATCTTTTCCAGTCACAACACTATAAGACTAGAAATCAACTATAAGGAAAAAACTGCAAAAAACACCCAAAAACACAAACATGTGGAGGCTAAACAATATGCTAAACAACCAATGGGTCACTGAAGAAGTCAAAGAGAAAATCGAAAAATACCTGGAGATAAAAAAAACAGAAACACAATGATCCCAAATCTATGGGACACAGCAAAAGCAGTTCTAAAAGGGAAGATTACAGCAATACAAGCCTACCTTAGGAAATAAGAAAAATCTTAAACAATCTAACTTTTACACCTAAAGGAACTAGAAAAAGAATAACAAACAAAACTCAAAGTTAGCAGAAGGAAAGAAATCATAAAGACCAGAGAAGAAATTTATGAAATAGAGACTAAAAAAAAATAGAAAACATCAATGAAACTAAAAGCTGGCTCTTTGAAAAGATAAACAAAATTGATAAACCTTTAGCCAGACTCATGAAGAAAAAAAGAGGACGCAAATAAATAAAATCAGAAATGAAAAGAAGTGACAACTGACACCACAGAAATACAAATATCATAAGAGATTACTATGAACAATTATATGCAAATAAGATGGACAACCTAGAAGAAATGAATAAAGCAAAAATAAACAAATGGGGCCACATCAAACTAAAACAGTTTTGCACAGCAAAGGAGTCTATCAACAAAATGAAAACGCCACCTACTGATTGGGACAAGATATTTGCAAATGATATATCCAATAAGCAGTTAATATACAAAATATACAAAGAACTCATATAACTCAACATCTAAAAAACAAACAACCTGATTAAAAAATGGGCAGAGGATCTGAATAGACATTTTTTCAAAGAAGACATACAGATGGCCAACAGTTACATGCAAAGATGCTCAACATCACTAATCATCAGGGAAATGCAAATCAAAACCACATTGAGACATCACCTCACACCTGTCAGAATGGCTATTATCAAAAAGACAACAAATAAGAAAGAAGTGTTGGTGACAATGTGGAGAAAAGGGAACACTCATGCATTGTTTAAAGGAATGTAAATCAGTGCAGCCACTACAGAAAACAGTATGATGTTTCCTCAAAAGATTAGAAATAGAACTACCATACAATCCAGCAATTCCACTTCTGGCTATTTTTCCAAAGAAAATGAAAACACTAGTTTGAAAAGATATATGAACCACTATGTTCACTGCAGCATTAATCACTATTAATAGCCAAGATACGGAAGCAACCTAAGTGCCCAGCAACAGTGCCCAGTTGAAATGAATACTACTCAGCCATAGAAAAGAATGAAATCTTGCCATTTGTGACAACCTGGATGGACCTTGAGGTTATTATGCTAAGTGAAATAAGTCAGACAACCACAAATACTGTAAGATTCCACTTATATGTGGAATCTAAAAACAAAACAAATGAATAAACAAAACAGAAACAGAGTCATAGGTACAGAGAGCAAACAGGTGGTTGGCAGAAGGGAAGGAGTTGGAGGATGAGTGAACTAGGTAAGGAAAATTAAGAGGTGCAAACTTCCAGTTACAAAATAAATGAGTCACAGGTATAAAATGTACAGTGTGGAAAGTACAGGAAATAATAATGTAATATCTTTGTATGGTGACAAATGGTAACTAGACTTATTATGGTGATCATTTCATAATGTACAGAAATATCAAGTCTCTATGTTGTGCACCAGAACTAACATAGTGCTGTAGGTCAATTATACTTCAAAAACAAACAAACAGGTCTTCCCTGGTGGTGCAGTGGTTGAGAGTCCGCCTGCCGATGCAGGGGACACGGGTTTGTGACCCGGTCCAGGAAGATCCCACATGCTGCGGAGCAGCTGGGCCCGTGAGCCATGGCCGCTGAGCCTGTGCGTCCAGAGCCTGTACTCCGCAACGGGAGAGAACACAACAGTGAGAGGCCCACGTACCGCAAAAAAAAAAAAAAAAAAAAAAAACTCATAGAAAAAGAGATCAGATTTGTGGTTACCAAAGGAGGGGGTGGGGGAGAGGGGGAATTGGATAAAGGTGGTTCAAAAATATGTAATTTTAAAAAGCAAGCGCTGAGGAACCAAGATGGTGGCGTAGAAGGACATGCTCTCACTCCCTCTTGTGAGAACACCAGAATCACAACTAGCTGCTGGACAATCATCGACAGGAAGACACTGGAACTCACCAAAAAAGATACCCCACATCCAAAGACAAAGGAGAAGCCACGATGAGATGGTAGGACGGGCGCAATCACAGTAAAATCAAATCCCATAACTGCTGGGTAGGTGACTCACAGACTGGAAAACACTTAAACCACAGAAGTCCACCCACGGGAGTGAAGGTTCTGGGCCCCACGTCAGGCTTCCCAACCTGGGAGTCCAGCAACACAAGGAGGAATTCCTAGAAAATCAGACTTTGAAGGCTAGTGGGATTTGATTGCAGGACTTCGACAGGACTGGGGGAAACAGAGACTCCACTCTTGGAGGGCACACAGAAAATAGTGCGCACATCGGGACCCAGGGGAAGAAGCAGTGACCCCAGGGGAGACTGAACCAGACCTGCCTGCTAGTGTTGGAGGGTCTCCTACAGAGGCAGAGGGTGGCTGTGGCTCACCATGGGGACAAGGACACTGGCAGCAGAAGTTCTGGTAAGTACTCCTTGGCGTGAGCCCTCCCAGAGTCTGTCATTAGCCCCACCAAAGAGCCCAGGTAGGCTCCATTGTTGGGTTGCCTCATTCCAAACAACCAACAGGGAGGGAACCCAGCCCCACCTATCAGCAGTCAAGCAGATTAAAGTTTTACTGAGCTCTGCCCACCAGAGCAACAGTCAGCTCTACCCACCACCAGTCCCTCCCATCAGGAAACTTGCACAAGCCTCTTAGATAGCCTCATCCACCACAGGGCAGATAGCAGAAGCAAGAAGAACTACAACCCTGCAGCCTGTGGAACAAAAGCAACATTCACAGAAAGAGAGACAAGATGAAAAGGCAGAGGGCTATGTACCAGATGAAGGAACAAGATAAACCCCCAGAAAAACAACTAAATGAAGTGGAGATAGGCAACCTTCCAGAAAAAGAATTCAGAATAATGATAGTGAAGATATTCCAGGACCTCGGAAAAAGAATGGAGGCAAAGATCGAGAAGAAGCAAGAAATGTTTAACAAAGACCTACAAGAATTAAAGAACAAGCAAACAGAGATGAACAAAACAATAACTGAAATGAAAACTACACTAGAAGGAATCAATAGCAGAATAACTGAGGGAGAAGAACGGATAAGTGACCTGGAAGACAGAATGGGAGAATTCACTGCTGAGGAAGAGAATAAAGAAAAAAGAATGAAAAGAAATGAAGACAACCTAAGAGACCTCTGGGACAGCATTATACGCAACAAGATTTGCATTATAGGGGTCCCAGAAGGAGAAGAGAGAGAGAGAGAGAGGACCAGAGGAAATATTCGAAGAGATTATAGTCGAAAACTTCCTTAACATGGGAAAGGAAATAGCCACCCAAGTCCAGGAAGCTGAGCGAGTCCCATACAGGATAAACTTAAGAACAAACACGCTGAGACACATAGTAATTAAATTGGCAAAAATTAAAGACAAAGAAAAATTATTGAAACCAGCAAGGGAAAAACGACAAATAACATACAAGGGAACTCCCAAAAGGTTAACAGCTGATTTCTCAGCAGAAACTCTACGAGCCAGAAGGGAGTGGCATGATATACTTAAAGTGATGAAAGGGAAGAACCTACAACCAAGATTACTCTACCCCGCAAAGATCTCATTCAGATTCGATGGAGAAATCAAAAGCTTTACAGACAAGCAAAAGCTAAGAGAATTCAGCACCACCAAACCAGCTCTACAACAAATGCTAAAGGAACTTCTATAAGTGGGAAACACAAGGGAAGAAAAGGACCTACAAAAACAAACCCATAACAATTAAGAAAATGGTCATAGGAACATACATATTGATAATTACCTTAAAGGTGAATGGATTAAATGCTCCAACCAAAAGACACAGACTTGCTAAATGGATACAAAAACAAGACCCATATATATGCTGTCTACAAGAGACCCACTTCAGACCTAGGGACACATAGAGACTGAAAGTGAGGGGATGGAAAAAGATATTCCATGCAAATGGAAATCAAAAGAAAGCTGGAGTAGCAATTCTCATATCAGACAAAATGGATGTTAAAATAAAGACTATTACAAGAGACAAAGAAGAACACTACATGATGATCAAGGGATCAATCCAAGAAGAAGATATAACAATTAAAAATATATATGCACGCAACATTGGCACACCTCAATACATAAGGCAACTGCTAACAGTCATAAAAGAGGAAATCGACAGTAACACAATAATAGTGGGGGACTTTAACACCTCACTTACACCAAAGGACAGATCATCCAAACAGAAAATAAATAAGGAAACAGAAGCTTTAAATGACACAACAGACCAGATAGATTTAATTGATATTTATAGGACATTCCATCCAAAAACAGCAGATTACACTTTCTTCTCAAGTGCGTAAGGAACATTCTCCAGGATAGATCACACCTTGGGTCACAAATCAAGCCTCAGTAAATTTAAGAAAATTGAAATCATATCAAGCATCCTTTCTGACCACGCTATGAGATTAGAAATCAATTATGGGGGAAAAAAACGTAAAAAGCACAAACACATGGAGGCTAAACAATACGTTACTAAATAACCAAGAGATCACTGAAGAAATCAAAGAGGAAATCAAAAAATACCTAGAGACAAATGACAATGAAAACACAACGATCCAAAACCTATGGGATGCAGCAAAAGCAGTTCTAACAGGGCAGTTTATAGCTATACATCCTACCTCAAGAAATAAGAAAAATCTCAAATAAACAATCTAACATTACACCTAAAGGAACTAGAGAAAGAAGAACAAGCAAAACCCAAAGTTAGCAGAAGGAAAGAAATCATAAAGATCAGAGCAGAAATAAATAAAATAGAAACAAAGAAAACAATAGCAAAGATCAATAAAACTAAAAGGTGGTTCTTTGGGAAGATAAACAAAATTGACAATCCATTAGCTAGACTCATCAAGAAAAAGAGGGAGGGGACTCAAATCAATAAAATTAGAAATGAAGAGGGAGAAGTTACAACAGACATCGCAGAAATACAAAGCATCCTAAGAGACTACTACAAGCAACTCTATGCCAATAAAATGGACAACCTGGAAGAAATGGACAAGTTCTTAGAGAGGCATAACCTTCCAAGACTGAACCAGGAAGAAATAGAAAATATGAACAGACCAATCACAAGTAATGAAATTGAAACTGTGATTAAAAATCTTCCAACATGGCGCAGTGGTTGAGAGTCTGCCTGCCGATGCAGGGGATACAGGTTCGTGCCCCAGTCTGGGAAGATCCCACATGCCGCGGAGCAGCTAGACCCATGAGCCATGGCCACTGAGCCTGTGTGTCCGGAGCCTGTTGCTCCGCAATGGGAGAGGCCACAACAGTGAGAGGCCCATGTACTTCAAAAAAAAAAAAAAAATCTTCCAACAAACAAATGTCCCAGGACCAGATGGCTTCACAGGTGAATTCTATCAAACATTTAGAGAAGAGCTAACACCCATCCTTCTCAAACTCTTCCAAAAAATTGCAGAGGAAGGAACACTCCCAAACTCATTCTATGAGGCCACCATCACCCTGATAGCAAAACCAGACAAAGATACTACAAAAAAAGAAAATTACAGACCAATATCACTGATGAATATAGATGCAAAAATCCTCAACAAAATACTAGCAAACAGAATCCAAAACACATTAAAAGGATCATACACCATGATCAAGTGGGATTTATCCCAGGGATGTAAAGATTTTTCATAATATGCAAATCAATCAATGTGATACACCATATTAACAAATTGAAGAAGAAAAACCATATGATCATCTCAATAGATGCAGAAAAAGCTTTTGACAAAATTCAACACCCATTTATGATAAAAACTCTCCGGTAAGTGGGCATAGAGGGAACCTACCTCAACATAATAAAGGCCATATATGACAAACCCACAGCAAACATCATCCTCAATGGTGAAAAACTGAAAACATTTCCTCTAAGATCAGGAACAAGACAAGGCTGTCCACTCTCACTACTATTATTCAACATAGTTTTGGAAGTCCTAGCCATGGCAATCAGAGAAGAAAAACAAATAAAAGGAACACAAATTGGAAAAGAGGAAGTAAAACTGTCACTGTTTGCAGATGACATGATACTATACATAGAGAATCCTAAAGATGCCACCAGAAAACTACTAGAGCTAATCAATGAATTTGGTAAAGTTGCAGGATACAAAATTAATGCACAGAAATCTCTGGCATTCCTATACACTAATGATGAAAAATCTAAAAGAGAAATTAAGGAAACACTCCCATTTACCACTGCAAAAAAATGAATAAAATACCTACGAATAAACCTACCTAGGGGGCCTCCCTGGTGGCGCAAGTGGTTGAGAGTCCGCCTGCCGATGCAGGGGATACGGGTTCGTGCCCCGGTCTGGGAGGATCCCATATGCCGCGGAGCGGCTGGGCCCGTGAGCCATGGCCGCTGAGCCTGCGCGTCCGGAGCCTGCGCATCCGGAGCCTGTGCTCCGCAACGGGGGAGGCCACAACAGTGAGAGGCCCGCATACCGCAAAAAAAAAAAAAAAAAAAAAAAAACCTACCTAGGGAGACAAAAGACCTTTATGCAGAAAACTTAAGACACTGATGAAAGAAATTAAAGATGATACCAACAGATGGAGAGATATACCGTGTTCTTGGACTGGAAGAATCAATATTGTGAAAATGACTGTACTACCCAAAGCAATCTACAGATTCAATGCAATCACTATCAAATTACCATGGCATTTTTTACAGAACTAGAACAAAAAATCTTAAAATTTGTATGGAGACACAAAAGACCCCGAATAGCCAAAGCAGTCTTGAGGGAAAAAGATAGAGCTGGAGGAATCAGACTCCCTGACTTCAGACTATACCACAAAGCTACAGTACTCAAGACAATATGGTACTGGTACAAAAACAGAAATATAAATCAGTGAAAGAAGATAGAAAGCACAGAGATAAACCCACACACCGATGGTCAACTAATCTGTGACAAAGGAGGCAAGGATATACAATGGAGAAAAGACAGTCTCTTCAATAAGTGGTGCTGGGAAAACTGGACAGCTACATGTAAAAGAATGAAATTAGAACACGCCCTAACACCATACACAAAAATAAACTCAAAATGGATTCGAGACCTATATGTAAGACTAGATACTATAAAATTCTTAGAGGGAAACATAGGAAGAACTCTCTTTGACATACATCACAGCAAGATCTTTTTTGACCCACATCCTAGAGTAATGGAAATAAAACCAAAAATAAACAAATGGGACCTAATGAAACTTCAAAGCTTTTGCACAGCAAAGGAAACCATAAACAAGACGAAAAGACAACCCTCAGAATGGGAGAAAATATTCGCAAACGAATCAACAGACAAATGATTACTCTCCAAAATATAAACAGCTCACGCAGCTCAATATTAAAGAAACAAAGAACCCAATCCAAAAATGGGCAGAAGACCTAAATAGATATTTCTCCAAAGAAGACATACAGATGGCCGAGAAGCACATGAAAAGCTGCTCAACATCACTAATTATTAGAGAAATGCAAATCAAAACTACAATGAGGTATCACTTCACACCAGTTAGAATGGGCATCATCAGAAAATCTACAAACAACAAATGCTGGAGAGGGTGTGGAGAAAAGGGAACCCTCTTGCACTGCTAGTGGGAATGTAAACTGATACAGCCACTATGGAGAACAGTATGGAGGTTCCTTAAAAAACTAAAAATAGAATTACCATATGATCCAGCAATCCCACTACTGGGCATATACCCAGAGAAAACCATAATTCAAAAAGACACATGCACCCCAATGTTCATTGCAGCACTATTTACAATAGCCAGGTCATGGAAGCAACCTAAATGCCCATCGACAGACGAATGGATAAAGAAGTTGTGGTACATATGTACAATGGAATATTACTCAGCCATAAAAAGGAACGAAATTGGGTCATTTGTTGAGACGTGGATGGATCTAGAGACTGTCATACAGAGTGAAGTAAGTCAGAAAGAGAAAAACAAATATCGTATATTAACGCATGTATGTGGAACCTAGAAAAATGGTACAGATGAACCGGTTTGCAAGGCAGAAGTTGGGACACAGATGTAGAGAACAAACGTACAGACACCAAGGGGGGAAAGCCGCGGGGGGTGGGGATGGTGGTGTGTTGAATTGGGCGACTGGGATTGACATGTATACACTGATGTGTATAAAATTGATGACTAATAAGAATCTGCTGTATAAAAATAAATAAATAAAATAAAATTCCAAAAAAAAAAAAAAAGAAAGCCCCCAGGCTTCCCTGGTGGCGCAGTTGTTGAGAGTCCACCTGCCGATGCAGGGGACATGGGTTCGTGCCCCGGTCCGGGAAGATCCCACATGCCGCAGAGCGGCTGGGCCCGTTAGCCATGGCCGCTGAGCCTGCGCGTCCGGAGCCTGTGCTCCGCAGCAGGAGAGGCCACGGCAGTGAGAGGCCCGCGTACCGCAAAAAAAAAAAAAAAAAAAAAAAAAAAAAAAAAAAAAAAAAGCAAGCCCTCACTCTGAATGCAACTTGAAACAAATGAACCTAACTCTATGTAGTTGGTGGCATAACTACACAGAGATGAACTATTCCAAGATACTTTAAAACATAGTAACTTGTACAAGCCTGGTAAAATATACCCTACAAATGAAAAGAATGGCAAAAATATTAAACTGTTACTGTAATCACAATGTTGGTGTAATGCTGGTATTGTTTTCTACGTGTGTTCTTTGAGTAGTGTGTGGAAATAAATTAGTAATATGTTGATATAAATGAACACTGGGATTTTTGTAATGGGAGAAAGGAGATACAAATGTAAAAGTGATGAAATTAAGTAAAAACCTAATAGTTCTGAACTTGAATTGTAAAGATTAATATGAACTTGTGATTTATTTTACCTTTTAAAAAATGCATATCCCCTAGTTCACACCTAGAAACGCTGACTCAACCATGTAGGAATAAGCACACCTACTGTCCAGATTATATTTCTAAATACCATCTCCCACAAAAAAGGATTGAAGGATCTTTGTAAAATAGTTGACTCCAGGTCTGAGACAGGAAATTTACAGGATGAACTTGGGTATTTATAACACCAGAAGGCAGACCTTCTCTTAAAAATGAATGAAATGAGCCTGTCACTGCAAGGAAAACAAGTGACAGTATTTGTTGAAATGATAAAATTTAAGATTTTGAGTAAGAATCATAATTTTGGAAAACTTTTGTCTGCCACCACGAGCTTGTAGGTTCCCAATACTAAAAGACTGTCTGTCTGATGAGATCGATGGTGGTATTGACAAATGTGATTTTTTGTTATTGCATAATGAAATGTGTCCACATTTGGAAGATCTGTAGAGCTCAGTGAACCAATATTTCTCAAACAACCAATAAACCTGACTTTAAAAACTTATACAATGGAAAGGAGAGATGAATGGTCTAAGCATTTTAATATTCACTTCGTAGACTGTTCAGTATTCAATTATTACATTACATGGAAAAAAAACACAAATCTAGAACTTAAACTTTAAAAAGGAGATACTAGTACACACCACTGTAACAATGAAAATGTAAAATTCTGGTAATACTAATTATTCAAGTATGTGGAGTAACTGAAACTCTCATGCGCTGCTGGCAGGAGAGGAACTTGGAACAACTAATTTGGGAACCTGTTGGCAGTATCTATTAAACTTGAGCATGCTCATACCATATAACCAAGCAATTTCTACTACTAGATACACAGTCAACAGAAATGCAAATATGTGCACCAAAAGACATGGAAAAAATGTTCATAGCAGAATTGTCCATAATAGCAAAAATAAACTTGAAAAAAATGTCCATCAGCAGAAAAATGGATAAATAAATTGTGATATATTCATACAATGTGACATACAGCAATTTAATGGATGGATTATTGCTATACACAGCAGGCCAGATGATTGTCATATGTATGATATTGAATTAAATTAGCCAGACACAAAAACATAATCATACCATACGATTCTATTTTTATGATGTTGGAATTCATCATAATAGTTATATTTCAGAAGGGAGTAAAGATAGAGGAGGCTGGGCGGGGCTTGGGGTGTTGGTAATGCTCTTCTACTTCTTTACCTCTGTGGTGATTACATGATTCTGTTGATTTTGAATTGTTCAGCAAGCTATACATATACAATATATGAACTTTTATGTATGTTATACTTCAATTAACATTTTAAAAAATATGATTTGCATGAAGCAGCTCATACCATACTTAGGAGAATTTTTCAGCTTTAAATCCATACATTAAAAATAAAAAACCCTGAAAAACAATAAGCTATATAAGAAGCTAGAAATCAAATAGAAAATTGAACATAAAGAAAATATTAGGAGGTAAATAATGTTAAGAGCAGAAATCAATTAAATAGAAAGCATATATACAAGCAAGAGAATCCCAAAAGCCAAGTTAGTCCTTGAAAGGCTAACATAACAAGCTACTTCCAAGTCTAACCAGGAAAAATGAGAGGTGACAATAACATCAAGATTGGAAAGAGGAATATCACTACAGATCCTGTAGATGTTACAAAGATCACAAAGAGGATATTATAAAAAACTTTATGCCAAAATATTTGAAAATTTAGATAAAATTAACATATTTCTGGAAAAAAAGAATTTACAGAAATGAAACAAGAAGAATAAAAATATGAATATTTCTCTTACTAATAAAGAAATGTGATTTCATGATTTAAAACTCCCACAAAGAAAACTTAAGGCACAGAGAACATTCCTAGTGAATTCTACTAAATGTTTAAGACAGAAATAACACCGATCTTAACAAACATGACCAGAGACTAGAAAAAAAAGGAGAAGAAAAAAACCACTTCTAACTTGTTTAATAAGGCCAGCATAACCTTGATACCAAATCCTTAAAAGAAAGGAAAATGACATGCCAATCTCAAGTGATGAATATAGATGTCGAAACCCACTATTAAGATGTCTTAATTGGTTGTTTTCATTTTGTATGAACATCATTTTGATTCTAAACAAAACAGCTGTAATCTTTGCTTAAAGATTCTAAAGAATAAACATAATGTGCCTGAATTCAGAGAGTACACTTTGAGGTATGTCAATAGAGCTCAGCTATGAAAACAGTATATGTGTACATGGCAAACAGATGCCTCTAGGAACAGCCAACAATTTGGGTTGGGACAGAAAGGCTTTTTTCTTTCTCTGCAGCATAGGAGACAACGTGACTGCATATTCATTCCTAGATTCCAAGACAAGTTCCAGATAAATATATAATGACCTTCTGTGTTTATAGCTTGAGGAAGAAATTCTTATCTTAATTGTTTTTCATAAATGCAGTATAAAAGAGACGTGGTTTCCTGACCCATTCTCATCTCATCAATTAAAATTGGGAACAAGGTGAGTAACCACCTTTATCATTAAGTTTTGGTTTTAAAGAATAATCCTTACCAATAAATTCCTTACTTCCCATACTTTAATCAGAGTCCTAGATTGTGATTTATATTCATTTGACGTTCTGCCAAATGCTATTTCTGATATTCACATTACACTCATTTGAGCAATGTAAAAACCTCTTAGTAATTTAGTCTACCTTCATCCCAAGCCAGCTAAAGTGTACTTAGTCTCTGGAATATTATTGTTTCCCTCTAACTGCAAATATTGAAGGCAATAAAAATCAATATATCATTAACATTATCAGATGTTGTCAAAACTTTCCCATTCATACATCTCCCAAAAGCATTGCTTTTCTTTTTTCTACTCAAGTTATAATGCTCTTTTTCTCTCCTTTTCACTAGTTTGAGGTTTTTGCATTATACAATGAATACTATTGTGCTATCTATTTACATATTTTTTAATCTGAATATATATCATATACCTTGCACGCTTCCTTAGTTAATGCACTCTAAAGTTTTTCGGCGTGTGATTATCAGCTTCAAAGTCAAAATAGATATAAGGAAACATCCAATTAACCTATGGGAAAGTCTACTTAAGGAATATACGTTAGCAAATAAAAATACCCAGAATGCCAAAAACATTCTACCACGCTGTTAACAAACGACACTGCAAAGGGGAAATATTTTATACTCCATAGATCCTGGCAAAAGAGAAACTGCTTTAATCCCAGAAGAATGATACACTAATAAAACATTGGTATGTTTAAAATATAATTTTCATGTGGAATTTTTAATAAAGTCAGTTGTATGCTGCTGTGCATTTTTGCTACATTAATATTTACTACATTAAAATATTGCCAATGCAACTAATTTTAAATAGTAGAGTTTACACCTCAGATACCATCTAAAAAATTAAATTGTCTATAAAGAATTTTAAACAGAAAAAATTGCCATGAGACTCATGTTGTCTACTTGTTGCACAGTGGGTCAATTTTGGTTATATCTGTTAAATATTAACAAAGAAGAGATATAGATAAAAGGTTTTCCTGAATTTCCTTTTTTCTTCCTGAATTTCTTTTTCTTTTTTTTTTTTTTGCGGTATGCGGGCCTCTCACTGTTGTGGCCTCTCCCGCTGCGGAGCACAGGCTCCGGACGCGCAGGCCCAGCGGCCATGGCTCACGGGCCCAGCCGCTCCGCGGCATATGGGATCCTCCCAGACCGGGGCACGAACCCGTATCCCCTGCATCGGCAGGTGGACTCTCAACCACTGCGCCACCAGGGAGGCCCCTGAATTTCTTAAGTTAATTTTTTTTAGTATTGTAAATTATACTAACATTCACTCTAAACTAAAATAAGACAGAAGAGCTTAGAGTTAGAACAAAATATAAAACATATGCATCAACATGATTCTGTGTGAC
Organism: Mesoplodon densirostris; assembly: GCF_025265405.1. NCBI lineage: Eukaryota > Metazoa > Chordata > Mammalia > Artiodactyla > Ziphiidae > Mesoplodon > Mesoplodon densirostris. Next base: position 120,237,978 of record NC_082663.1, on the reverse strand, counting down.
TCGGGCACACAGTTAAAATTATGAAATTTCACACTTTTCAAAGGATATATGTTTTATAAAGCTGAAGCAAAAAATACCTTATTTCTAGAATTCTGTAGTTGTTCTTAAGGCATTCAGTGAACACTATGATAAGCATTCTTTTCTAAAGAATCAAGATTGGATCAATATGCACTTGGATAGGAAGAAGTAAATAATAAATGCCTGTGTTGAATTACAAATACTACAGCTTTATGGAAGTTATTTTCCCCATGTTTTTATACATCAAACTTTCTATATATATAAGGAATTATCCAGTCCACAAAAATTAACAGACAACGAACAACCTAAAAAGCGAAATATATCAACAGTGATGGAAAAAGACTATTCAACTGGATGAGTGAGATGGCACAATAGCCCTGCACGTCTAAACAGTATATCTCTGTTAATTTATCACTCACATAAGTTTAAAAATTCTGTGGCAAGGGACATTTTCCTCTGTTATTAACTACATTTTTTTCCTTTAAAGTAGATAATTTTCCTTCTAACTCTCAGATCCATTGATCTTCTTATCACTTACTTATGTTTCCTTTGTAGTCTAGTCAAAATGTTTCTCTCAAACAATTCCTGATTCTCAAACTTCATAGACCTTGCTGGTATCCTTATCTCTCCTTGTTACAGAAAGCAATGAAATAAAAGAAATAAATGGTGAATTTTCTTAATAGAGAGTTTATACACTGTGTTTTGATACCTGAAATACTAACATTTTGTGCACCAATTTTCTCCCTTAAAATTAACTGCATTTTAATTTTCATTCACTGCAAAGTTCACAGTGTTATGATGTGCATTCCTACTAATCACTTCGTTATCTACAGGAACTGGACTCTTATTTAACCCCAGAATACAGCATTGAAATTTTTCACGCTAGCTCTAGGACCAGAAAATCCCTGTTGTGTTGTTTCATGATTATATATCATAAGGAAGAAAATAATATGTTGGAAAATAGCCTTTAAACTGTTAACTATATATACACATAAAGATAAAAGTAAGTTAAAGTTTTTCCCTCTATGTTGAACAGTGTTTCCAACCAATTAATATATTCACAAATTTAATTATTCATTCATCAGCAAGTATTTACTAATCATATATATTGGATTCCATTATATCATGTGTGAACATTAATTATGCAAAATTATAATGGATGCAAATCTATTTTGTTTGCAGTTAACATAGTTATTTGAAGGAGAATAACTTATCCAATTTTCTCCCTTATTACCTAGAAGAGTAGAACATTCCCTTCATTCCCTTCCCTAATTTCTGCACAACCTTTCTCTTGTATCCATGATCTCTATGAGAAGTTGGAAAGTAATATTGTAAAATTGCTAAGCCAATTGCTCCCACTCCACTCAGAAAGTTTTGAAATGCCAAACAGATAAACTGAGTTATAATTTAATTTTATTAGATGCATTACTCCCAAATATGGTATTTACTTACTTCTAAGTATTCTGGCTTCTAAAATAATAAGAATATTAAATCCAAGTTGAACGGACTTTGAATGGTAAGTGCACCTTTGAACACACAAATGTTTCTGACATAATTACTCATCTGTCTTCTTTGTGAAATATATCAATAAGAACACAAAATAAAAGGTTGTCAAGTCCTATACCCAATCATCTTATCTTCTTTCTGTCAGTACAAATAGGTGTTTTGAGACATGACTAGAATTTTTATGCACTTATAAACACTGTGTGGAACTATTAGCTGTGTTTTCGAGTATCATTCTCAAAAAAGACTACTTTGTCAAAACGGGACTCATTGTAAAATATAGCCTAGAGAGTATGCTGCATTTTATTAAATGGTATAGCATTCACAATCCAATTCAACAGCTATCTCTACCACAAAGCCTCCTCTGATTCCCTCCTCCCTGCCTTGATGTCCTCTCATGTTCTCTCTCTCCCTTCTTTGAACATCCACTGCAATTTACTTTTACATGTTTTAGGTTATCATCATTTTTAAATCATGTATTGTAATGGTATGAATAAACGTCTCATCGTTCATGATATTTAGTTTGTATTACACAAAGACTCTTACATAATTTTCATTCTCACCTTAGGAATCAGAATGCCTTACACATATCTGTTGCTCAAAATACTTCTAATGAAGGGATATTTGCTTTAAGTAATTCCTTAAAGAAATTCCTAAAAGGAATTATTTAAAGATACCCCAGGGGACTTCCCTGGTGGCACAGTTGTTAAGAATGCACCTGCCAATGTAGGGGACACAGGTTCGAGCCCTGGTCCGGGAAGATCCCACATGCCGCGGAGCAACGAAGCCCATGTGCCACAACTACTAGAGCCTGCGTGCCTAGAGCCTGGGCTCTGCAACAAGAGAAGCCACCGCAATGAGAAGCGTGCGCACTGAAACAAAGAGTAGCCCCTGCTCACCACAACTAGAGAAAGCCCACGAGCAGCAATGAAGACCCAACACAGCCAAAAATAAATAAATAAAAATAAATAAATTTATATAAAAAAGACCCCCCAGGTTGTTTATTACCTGTACCAGAAACTTTGGTGCTTTATTTTTTTTAATTTTAGAACTTTATGCTATATTATTTTAATTGTTCTGAAATAGGTTTGAATTTCTTACCTTGCTTTCTCAAAAATAAACTGTAACCTTCTTGAGGCCAAGGACAGTCTCTTTTAACACCTATATCTTCCCAGAATCCTTGGCACAGGGGATGCTAAGCAGGAGCATTCAATTCATTGGATTAAATGTTGCCAAAGGCTCATCTAAGAAACTTTTCAGAAATAGCTAGTGGCCATTTCCTGGTCAAGGGAATCAAATCCCATAAAATTTGCTTACCATGGCATTGACATTTGCATGATCCCCTTTCCTATTGTGAATCTGAATATAGGATATTGGCACATTCAGTCCTACCTCAGAGGCCAAATTTCTCAGGTCAGCAGCACTGTATTCCCCATGCAACAGCAAACTGTTATTGTCAGAACCACGTCCCAGAGAGGCCCGATAGAGATAGGTCTGAGAAAGTCTTTCGACTGTAGTGACATCTATTGTGGCAGATGTCATGCAAGGATTCGAAGCCATCTTGCTCCCAAATCTCAACTCCTCTGGAGAGCGACAGCAGCTCTGAGAGCAACATCCTGGGATCTGGCTCAACTTGCTACTCACAAAGAAAAGTAAGCACCCCAGAAATAAAAAGGAAATACAGGCCAGGGCAATTACTAAATACATGTTCTGGGCAGAAGGGTGTCCGCCTTTTTCCCAGCCATCTTCAAAGTCTGGAAGGACCCGAGGGACAGAGTTGCTCAACAGAACGCCCAGTGTGACAGAGGTGGAAAGTGATGGGTCTCCATGGTCCCGGACCACTACCACCACCCTCTGTTTAACTGCATCAGTGGGAAGAACTAAGCGAGCAGTATGGAGCTCTCCCATATTGGCTGAAATTCTAAAAAGGCTCGAGTCAGAAGCCTGAGAGATGTGGTAAGAAAGCCGAGCATTGGAGCCACTGTCTGCATCCTCTGCTACCACTTTTGTGACCAGGTGTCCTGTTCTGGCAGAGCGGGGCACAATTTCCACTGGGACAGAGCCATTTCTGGGCAAGGGAAACAAGATGACTGGAGCATTGCCGTTCCTGTCTACCACAAACAAGTTCACAGTCACTGTTGCACTTCTGGGAGGAATGCCACCATCCTGGGCTTCCACTTGGAAGTAACACTCCCTGAGCTGCTCAAAGTCAAAGGAAATTTTGGCAGTGATAGCCCCACTGGAGGAATCTACTGCCACCAAGTTAGAGGCTGCCTGCCCTTCAGAGATAATATCCAACAGCTCATAAAAGACGACGCCATTCTTCCCCAGATCTGGGTCCTGGGCAAACACACGTCCTAGGGAGGCCCCAGGGCCATTGTTTTCAGCCACAAGAAGTTCCTGTTTCGGTTGAGGAAAGTTTGGTGTATTGTCGTTCACATCAGCAACTGACACAGTCAGTGTCCTGCGGGTGCTAAGTGGGAGCGAGCCACCATCTAAGGAGGTGATCAGGACCTGGTATTCACTGACCTGCTCCCGGTCCAACGGCCCATCAGTCAGCAAACTGTAGTAGTTGTCAAAGGAAGCCTTCAGCTTAAAAGGGCCTCCAGTGGACATGCTACAAACGACCTTACCATTGGGACCAAGGTCCTCATCCCTTACACTAAGGAGAGCAATCACTGTGCCAGCGGCGGTGTCCTCGGAAACTGGACTGGAGAAAGTGGGGAGGTTCACCTCGGGATCGTGATCGTTCACATCAGTCACTTCCACCAGCAGTTTGGCGGTGCTGGCTAGACCGAAGGCGCCTTCATCCCTCGCCTCGATGTATGCCTCCAACAGCGCTTCAGGCGGACCTAGTGAAGCAGCTACCCGCACTTCCCCATTTCTAGGGTGCACGTGAAAGTGGTGTCGCAGCTTTGCCTGCGTGCTATTGCTTAAGGAGTACCGGATTTCCCCACTGGAGCCTTCATCCGGGTCCGAGGCTTGAACTCGGAATAACACAGTCCCGTTGGGTGCAGTCTCTGGCACCTTGGTGCGGTATACTGAGCGCTCAAATACAGGTGCATTGTCGTTTGTGTCCACCACGACGATGGTGACTTGTGCGTCTCCGGAGCGCGCCGGCGGCCCGCCGTCCCAGGAGGTGAGCCCAAGCCGGTGGGTGGCACGCTGCTCCCGATCCAGCGCTTTCTCCAATACCAACTCTGGCTATTCGCTGCCGTCGACCCGCGCACGACCCCATGTCCAGGCGAAAGTGCTGGCTGGGGCTCAGGCTGTAGCTTAGCACCCCACTGCTTCCCTCGTCGGCATCTTGGGCATTAGGGACAGTAAAACGGACTCCGGGCATCAGGAACTCGGGAATGCGCAACTGCACGTCGCCGGCAGGGAATTGAGGCGAGTTGTCGTTGGTGTCCAGGACGTGAACGTGCATCTTGTGCAGCTCCAGCAGGTCCTCCAGCACCAGCTCAGAGGTCAGGACGCAGGCAGCTTTGTCCCTGCACAGCCGTTCGCGATCCGCCGGCCCTCTGACCACCAAGCTTCCGCTGGCCAGATCGACCTCGAAGTAGGGCTCCCCGTGGCCGGAAAGGAAGCGAAAGTTCCGCAAGGACAGAGCGGCCGCTGACAGCCTCAAGTCCTGGGCAACACTGCCTACGGCTACGCCCCGTTCGGTCTCCTCCGACACGGAGTATTCGACCTGTCCCGCTGCAGAGCCGCAGGAGACCCACAAACATAGAACCGCCACCCTCCAGCCCACCATCCTCCCTCCCTCTCGGCGTCCTCGTTCCACCAGCGGTGACCCGGGACCATGCTCCGGACTCCCGGAGATCACAAGCCGTGGTTTAAAAAAAAAAAAAAGAGGGCCGACCGGCCGCTGCTGCCGACTGGAGGTGCAGAGACCTCCGACGTTCGTCTTCCGAATACCGGAATTGCCCGGGGCCGGCTGGCTGCGAGCTAGGCTTGCTAGACTGGAGGCTTGGCAGCCGTCTGGGAAAGCGGAGCGAGCCGGGTGCGGAGGAGTGCAGCGCCGCCTAGGGGTGCAGAGACGAGGTAAACCGCCGGCGTTGGGGAAGCGCGGTCTCGGTTCCCTGCCAGCTGGGATCTCGCCCCGCGCCCCGGCAGCGAGCGCGGGGCGGGGCAAGGAAGACGCTCCCAACAACTAATACGCCTTCCCTTAAACGGCGTTTCCTAGGAAACGCCCTGAGACCGCCGCGGTCTTAATGTCTACAACCTCTACCTGAAGACAGTTTATAACTGGGGCTGACCTCGGCTGGCGTTTCTCCGCGACTGCTTGAAAGCGGAGCGTCGGGTCCCGGGCGCTCGGACCCACTGACTCCCTACAGTGACCGCGGAGAGGGCGGAACTCCGACAGGAACCGCGGGGCGGAGGCGCTGAGAGGCGGAACCGAGACCGTGAACCACGACACCTTCGAGGCTTAAGGAAACAGGAGCCCACAAAACCAAGTGCTGGGATGCATTCCGTGCTGGATTCTCAGCCTCTCCGCTGCGGGTTTAAATCTCTTCCTGCACCTTCTTATATCCCGGGAGCTGCCAAGATTTCAGTAGAGGCTACCAGCGAGGGACAGATTGGGAAGCTTCCCCGGGATTCTCGCTTTTCAAGACACAAAAGTGTGCGAGCACAATTCCGGTTCCACGTTTCCGCTTTTTTGCGGATCAGCAGTTTCTCTTTCCCCAGGAGGCCCTACTGGGAGTGCTTTGCAAGCGACCCCCGACGCTGTGGGCGAGGGAGGAGGTTAGCACCAAAAACTCAGAAAGATTGACAACTCATCCCCAAACAGGACGTGCAAAGTGAAGGGCAAAGTACTGAGATACTTTACAGAGTGTGACCAGAAAACTGTTCTGCAAATTTGCTCTCTGTAAATGTTTAGAAAACAGCACTGAGGTGGGGTAAGAACTGGCTTGATACCCATAAATTCTCCAGCTTTGTTTTTTGGCCGGTCTTCTGCACGGAAATCGGGACAGTGATCTGTTTTATGAAAAACAGCTCTTGGCCGCAATAAATACTGCCAGATTCCGCCTAGCACCCTATAACCAGTGGCTTCTCCAGAGAGGGAGGAGAGCTGAAAAAGAGACTGACATTAAACACTAAATTCCTCACTCAAATCCTTCTTTTAATACAACTGCAGTGTCCAAAGCCCCAGGAACCAAAATTTGAAAGACAAAAGCCAAATAGAGATAAAGAATTGAAGCTTTCAGGGCATTATATTTCCTGGTCAGAAAACTGCCTAAAAGTATTGATAATTATTGAAGCTGAGTACAGGATATGTGGGGTTAATTACACAATTCTCTCAACTTTAGTGTATGTTTGAATATTTCTCTAATAATTTTTTAAATTGTCAGTTAAAATGGAGGTGGGGGCAGGAGTAGATAGGCAGCTCCAGCTTTCTGGTTTTACGACTGAAAGTGGGATTGGTAACTTCAGTGTGCCACTAAGAACCAGTCTCCTCTGACCATCACAAACCCATTCCTTATTTCTTCCAAGGAAGTAGGGCAGGCTGCCACATAAGGCAATGTAAATATATAGTAAATGCCCCTGACTAGTTTGTCTTTCTGAATTAGGGAACCAAAAAAATCATTGACGCCAAGTCTTGAATAAAATTAAAGTGAGAAACCTGTTAGCCCATTGAAATGTTGTTCGGTAGAGTCATAAGCATATCCATCACTGGGGAATCCTCATTAGGATGTGAAATAACTAATAAAAATTGAATTTATTCCTCAGCAAATTTCAGAACCAAAACTGATTTTCTACTTCAGTGTGAGAGATTATTAGGATTTGCATTTTCTCATTTTAATTTAATGCTGCTAACCAAGCTAACTGCTTTGGGGTAAAAGGTTATACTTTTCGCTTTTCCATTAGCAGCAGATGAAATGCACCTGGAGAGATGTACTCAACTTTTGGAAGGCCCGTGAATTTTACACCTGCAATCAAGCTTCTAATTATCCCGGGTTTAGGAGGATAGTGAGGCAGGAGATAGATGGGCTCCAGGCTGGACATTCATTACCAGCCCCTTGTTTACATCACATACAAGAGACAAACAGGCTCCAGAGCTACATATTTATGACCAGACTCCAGTCTATATTTCAAGATCTGCACCTTGATGTAAAAACCAGCAACAGAAATAGGGTAAATAACTGGACATTGGACATTTTATTGGCAGGGACCGAATGGAACTAAACCCTGTTAAAAGATCAAGAGTTCATACATTTCCCATCCTTGGGGCAAGGGAAATATTGCACATGCTTAGAAAGGCTCCTTGGGGGTCAAAAGGGAGGGGGCACCACCCCATAATATGTGATGCTAAGGCCATCCCATAGCCTCTGGGCTGTTGTGCACGCATGTTGGGGAGGGTCCTAAGGCAGGGCAGGTGTGGAAAAAGAAACCAGGTAATTGGCCAAAGGTAAACAAAGACCCAGAAGAACTGCCCTATATAGATGACTTAACCACATTTTTACTGTGCTCCTCCTCATTAAGGAGGGCGCCCACACCCTTTCTCTCTGGGTGTGCATCTCGGCCTTGCTTCTAAACTAAACAAACTGTTTCTCTGTGTGCTCTCCCACTTGTTGTTGTGCTGTGTCTCTAATAATAAACTTTGTACCTGTTTTTACAGTTTTGCCTCTGTGAGAAATGTATTTTTCACTGGGAGCAAGAGCCAGTGGGTGTGGCAGCTAGGATTCCTGGTTTTCATCCAGGCTACCCACGTTCAATTCCTGGGCAAGGAATTAAGATCTCGCTTCACGCCATCACTCACTTCTGCCTCTCTGAGATCAATAAGATGTGTGGGTGTGGATTAGGAAGTGGGGAGAAAGGAAAACACATACTGAGAATCAGCATGGAAAATCCTGACAAAAACTCTCCCCCATTCACACACTTCTCAGACTTTTGGCTTTCCTTTTCTCCTGTTTCTGTTTAAACTGCCACTGATGTTTATTTTTAAAAGATTTAATTAGTCTTAGGTATAAGTGGATAGCACTCTCCTAGTAGAATTTGTCCCACCATCTGCCTCCCTATCTTTAGGCATAACTGGGGTTTGTGGGAAAGTGGTATTTACTGACATAAACTGGAGTTTGTGGGAAGCAAGGGAAAGCAATATTTACTCATATAAACTGGGATCTATGGGAAAGCAACATTTAGGAGATACTTGGGATATTTGGATATCCCAAAGATGAGAAAGTCTCAAGACTTTTTTCTTTTGTATAAGATTACTAGGTGAAAAAATAAATTAATTAATTTTTAAAAAGATTACTAGGTGAATAAAATCATGAATTAACAAAACTTCTCTTTAGCAGAACCTTTCCTTTCTAATATTTCATTTTGCCAGTTTATGGCATTTTCCATAGTGTCTCCTAATTCAAATACTTTCAAGCTTTTAATTAGGTGCAAGTACAAGTTTAAGTGGACTCTGTGCAAAAACGTTGTTCTGATTTCTGCTTGGGCTCTATTGCAAAGACTGTTATAATAAAGCTCTCCCATCAAACTTGGCCGTAATCTGTAAATTCAAGAGATTTCTAGCCATAATGCATAAGTTCATATTAGAGATATTGAAGCCAAACAGGAGAATAATCTGAATACCCACCAAAGAGTTTGTCAGCAAAAGGATACTGTGCTATAAATAAGATTTTCTTAGTGCTTACGATTATTCCCTGGGAGTATGTTATGTACTTATGGGAACTAAATTAAAAGACTGGACATGACAATCACGTTAAGCAAATTTTCATCCTATAAAATAGCTTCATGTAGGGTTCAAATCAAGCCTCACAGGGTGGGAGCTGTTGGAGGGTAGAGATCTGTATCACTCAATTTTGTTTCTTAAATATCCAGCTAAGCTTTGGGCATGTAAATTAAGTGGCTATGTATCTCGATACATAGCGGCCTGGCCTACATCATTCATTGTTTCTTTTTTTACTTGAACACCTTACCAATAGCATACTACTATAGAATTTCTTTCTCAAGTTTGTACTACCAAGTTTTTCTCCATAATATAATATCATTTAAAATGTCATAGACCCTTTTTCATGAATCTTCACACTAGTTAACTCTATGCTACGTTTACTTACTAATTTTTATAACTATGTACCAATTTTTCTAAAATTACCTCTTTCTAAAATCTTATTCTATTTCATCTTCAAAGTGTACCTCTCAGATCTTAAAGTCATACTCCAGATTGGTCAAATCATATCCAAGAAGAGGACATCTAGTCCTTTCATTCTAAATACTACATATCAAGTAATAGCGAGTCTAAAATTGCTTCTGTTTCTTTAACAGCTGCATCACATAACTTTTTTATGATGGATTAAAAACTAAACTTCACATCTGTTTTTTTCTAGATGTTATTAAGACACAGATCAAAAAGTCCTAGACTTTTTTTTTTTTTTTTTGGCTGCGTTGGGTCTTTGTTGCTGCATGCGGACTTTCTCTGGTTGCGGGGAATGGGGGCTACTCTTCGTTGCTGTACACGGGCTTCTTATTGTGGTGGCTTCTCTTGTTGTGGAGCATGGGCTCTAGGGTGCACAGGCTTCAGTAGTTGTAGCACACGGGCTCAGTAGTTGTGGCTCGTGGGCTCTAGAGTGCAGGCTCAGTAGTTGTGGCTCATGGGCTTAGTTGCTCCGCGGCATGTGGGATCCTCCTGGACCAGGGCTCGAACCCGTGTCCCCCGCATTGGCAGGTGGATTCTTAACCACTGCGCCACCAGGGAAGTCCCAGTCCTAGACTTTTATACTTAATTTTTTGTGTGTGTGGTATGCAGGCCTTTCACTGTTGTGGCTTCTCCCATTGTGGAGCACAGGCTCCAGACGCGCAGACTCAGAGGCCATGGCTCACGGGCCCAGCCGCTCCGCGGCATGTGGGATCTTCCCGGACCGGGGCATGAACCCATGTCCCCTGTACCAGCAGGCGGACTCTCAACCACTGAGCCACCAGGGAAGCCCTATACTTAATTTTTTAACTCAATTTTGCTGAATGTCATTGTGTTAAGAGCTAGCCAATCTGATTCAATCACATATTTTACCTATATCAAATTTCATATTCCTACATATTTGGTAAGTAGTCACACCAGATCTTCCTCTGAGCTGCAGAAAAAATTTTCATCAAGTGTTGCTGAAAAGGAAGGCTTGCAACCATTACCAACCACCCTACCTGACATCAGTTTATTAGGAGCGCCTAACCTAAAATAAAGATCTGAGAAAGACACTATCAACGTTCTCCAAAAAGGACTCTACACAAATTCCACATTATATTAAGTTTCCAAACAAAGTATTTCCAGATCATTACTGTGATCTATATTTAAAAGAACGTTGATAAAAATTTGACAGCTGTCACAAAAAAATGGCCATCTTCATTTTAAACTGTAAAAACACTAGAATTATTCCCATGAAAAATCAGGAGCATAACAGCACACTTCATGTCATAGTTATTATTCAATACTGACTTGGATATTCTGGACAACACAAGATAAGGAAGTGTGTGTGTATGTGTGTGTATGTGTGTGTGTGTGTGTGTGTGTTAGAAAGGAGTATAAAATATACTGTTAGATGATAAATTTATAGGTAATATAATTTTCTACTCATAAAATCCCAGAGAATTAAAGAAAAAATAATTAGAACTAAAAAAGAGCTCAATGAGATGATTAGCTTAAAAATAAAAAACATACATTTCCTACATACCTTCAATAACCAGACAAAAAGTGGGATTTCTATCAATTATGGATAAATGAAAATAAACATTTTAATTTAATAAAGTTATATCTTTGATGAAACTCTTTAAAACACTTGAACTTCAACCATAGTATATATGAAGAGAAGTTACCAAGTGCCATGAAGATTGAACTACGATGAGAGAAAATGCTGAGATAGGATCCCTGCCACTGGAGACCTTGGGAAAAGCTGGTAGATTGGAGTTTTGCAGAGTAGTGCTTCACACTGAGATATAAAACCAAAGGTCCCTTGTTTGGAACAAAAACATCTAGGTACATAGGCTAAATCAGGCAGCATTTTCCTGTAAACCCATTTGTCAGTGCAAAATAGGAGAGAAAACAGGACTGAATGTGATAGTGAGCAGAGGCACCATTGTTTCAAGAGTGAACCTAAGGATATGGTAAAGTTAAGAGAAAACTCTAGATGACAAATTGCTCTGCAGCTGCCAGTTCTCATTAGTTGGAGGTATGTAAAAGCTAAGGTATACGCAAACTCCTCTAACAAATGGTAAACAAGGAAATGTTCATGTTAGTCCAGAGCACTGCTGGCCCATCCATTTACACTTTCCGCCTGCAGATAGCTGGTCCTAAAGGAACTCCTCTCAAAGATAAATAGTAGTCAAAAAAGAGCCAACATAGGATCTACATAAATATTACAAGAAGGAATAAGAAAATAAATACGAAAAATAACAGATAAGAACACACAGGTCTCTGGAATTTCCCTGGTGGTCCAGTGGTTAAGACTCCATGCTTCCACTGCAGGGGGCACATGTTCCATCCCTGGTCGGGGAACTAAGATCCCACATACGGCATGGCCTGGCCAAAACAAAAAGCAAAAAAAACAGAAAAACCCCACAGGTCTCTAGAGGTCTCTAGTCAGAAGATTTATGAAACAATTTTAAAGGGTCTCAGAGAATTAAGAACTCAAAATAAAGATACAGAATTTCAAAAAGAAAATGAAAAGGCCACAAAAGACCATGAAAGCTGAACTGATGCAATTCATGAAATAAATGGAAGAGAAATATAAAATCAGAAATATAACAGAATATATATAACAGAAATTAAAGCCACATTGGAAACAGTAAAAACGTGAACAGGCTCTGCTTGGTACATAGTCAAGAACAAGAAGAAACATTTGAGAAGGCTGAGAAAAATAAACAGAAAGAACAAACTTCCAGTTTCAGCTCCAACATGTAAAGAGCTTAGAATTTATCACTCCTTTCCTTATAATAACAAGAAGAAAAGCTGGATACATGACTTTTCCTGAACCCATCAGAGAACTGAGTTTACAGGGAAAACCTCCACCCTGAAATCTGGAGAAACAAGCAAATCCAGAGAGTCAGAGCCAAGATCTGCTTCCATGGAGCAGAAGCCACTAGAGCCAGAGGCTGGTAGGGAACACTTAAATGGAAATTTTGACAAATTGCTGAAGGCTGAGTTGTGGACTATCTTGAGAGTGAGAAACTCCTGGAGGGCACAGTTGCGGGCCCCCTACACCCAATTTTACGGGCTTTACTTTCAGGAACCCCACTAGGTTCTCAAAGTGAACATCCAAGAAACATTCCCTTGTGGCTCTGGCAGGGAGAGAGGAAGAGTACTCCTTCTGAGATATGCCCAGAGGCTTCTCCTTTCTTCTTTTAAAAAAGCAATTGTATGTAACAATATGTATAAATGTATTGCTGGGCTTATAATATATAGAAATGAAACAACTTTGCCAATTACAGTACAAAGGAGGTGGATAGAAGAACAGCTGTATTAGATAAGGAAAGGACAACGGATGGTAATTCTGATCCACATCAACAAATGAACAGAACCAGAAATGGCAAATAAGAAACACTATAAATATATAATTGATTTCCTTTTTTCTCTCAGCATCTTTAAAAGATATAAAATTATATAATGTAATAATTATAACAATGTACTTTGGGGTTTGTGATGTATAGAGATGTATATTGGTTTCCTGCAACTGCTGCAAAAAAATTACCACACATTGGGTGGCTTAAGACAGTTTTTCTCACAGTTCTGGAGGGGAGAAATCCAAACTCAAGGTGTTTGAGGGGCTGTACTGGAGGCTTCTGGAGGCTCTAGTGGAGATTCCATTCCTTGCCTCATACAGCTTTTGGTGGCTATTTGCATTGCTCCAATCTCTGCTTCTATCTTCACATGGCCTTCCCTCTGTGTCTGTGTCTTCGCTTATTCTATCTCTTATTAAAAAAACTTCTCATTGGAATTAGTGCCCACCTGGAAAATCCAGGATGAACTCATCTCAAGATCCTTAACTTAATTACATCTTCAAAGTCCTTTTTTTCCTAATAGGTCACTTTCATAGGTTCCAGGGGCTAGGAAGTGGACATATCATTTTGGAGGCCACAGTTCAACCCACTATAAGATGTAATAGCTATAATAATAATAAAGCAAAAAGGGTGGAAGAAAAAGAGCTATATAGGAGTAATATCTTTCTGTCTTAATAGAATTAAGTTAATATAAATCTGGAGATACTGTTAAGTTATAATGTATATAGTAAAGTCTAGAGAAACCACGGAGAAAATAACTCAAAAATACAGTTTAAAAAAATACAGTTTAAAATTCATTGAAGGGAGCTTCCCTGGTGGTGCAGTGGTTAAGAATTTGCCTGCCAATGCAGGGGACACGGGTTCGAGCCCTGGTCCGGGAAGATCCCACATGCTGTGGAGCAACTAAGCCCGTGCGCCGCGACTACTGAGCCTATGCTCTAGAGCCCGCGAGCCCCAACTACTGAAGCCCACGCGCCTAGAGCCCATGCCCCACAGCATGAGAAGCCACTGCAATGAGAAGCCCACGCACCACAGCAAAGAGCAGCCCCAGCTCGCTGCAACTAGAGAAAGCCTGTGTGCAGAAACGAAGACCCAACGCAGCCAAAATAAATAAATAAAATTTTTAAGATGAAAATATTAAGGACTAAATTTAACAAAAGAAATATAAAATGCATACTCTGAAGACTATAAAACATTGTTGAAAGGAATTAAACAAAATGTAAATAAATGGAGGGAAAATCCCATGGTCATGAAGATAGTATAATTTCATACTGTTAAAATTGCAATACTCCCCCACGTGATCTACAGAGTCAACAAATTCCCTGTCAAAACTAAGCTGGCTTTTTGCAGAAATTGATAAACTGATCCAAAAATTCATAAGAAAATGCAAGAACACCCAGAACAGCCAAAACAATACTGATAAAAAAGAACAAAGTTGGGCCTCCCTGGTGGCGCAAGTGGTTGAGAGTCCGCCTGCCGATGCAGGGGATGCGGGTTCGTGCCCCGGTCTGGGAGGATCCCATATGCCGCGGAGCGGCTGGGCCCGTGAGCCATGGCCACTGGGCCTGCGCGTCCGGAGCCTGTGCGTCCGGAGCCTGTGCTCCGCAACGGGGGAGGCCACAACAGTGAGAGGCCCGCATACCGCAAAAAAAAAAAAAAAAAAAAAAAAAAGAACAAAGTTGGAGCACTAATGATTCTTGATTTAAAAACTAGGTACAGGGCTTCCCTGGTGGCGCAGTGGTTGAGAGTCTGCCTGCCGATGCAGGGGACACGGGTTCGTGCCCCAGTCCGGGGGGATCCCACATGCCACAGAGCGGCTGGGCCCGTGAGCCATGGCCGCTGAGCCTGTGCGTCCGGAGCCTGTGCTCCACAACGGGAGAGGCCACAGCAGTGAGGGGCCTGCGTACCGCATAAAAAAAAAAAAAAAATACTAGGTACAAAGTTACAATAATCAAGAGAATGTGGTAGTGGGATAAGGATAGACATATAGATCAATGGAATATAATTGAGAATTCAGAAATAAATTCCCACATTTATTCATCAGTTGATTTTCAACAATGGTTCCCAAACACTTCAATGGGAAAAGAATAATTCTTTTTCAATAAGTGATGTCAAGACAACTGAATATCCACTTGCAAAGGAATGAAGTTGGACCACTACATCACATTATATACAAAAATTAACTCAAAAATGGATCAAATGACACCAGCAAGATGTCAGAATAGAAAGTTTCAGCCCTAATTCTCTCACAAAAATACCAATTCGTAGTGATATATGTAATAAAATACCTTTGCAAAAATTCCATAATCAACTTAAGAAGTTGGGAGTACCTAAGTGAGCATAAAGCTGAAACAGCTGTATTGAAACAAATAAGAGTAATTTTACTTTACTCACATCAGCCCCTCCCCCAAGCTGGCACAGCTCAGCACCAGGAAAAAACACCCTGGTTCACTACTCCACCTTTGAGGGGAAAGAGAA
Source organism: Mesoplodon densirostris (assembly GCF_025265405.1). Classification (NCBI taxonomy): domain Eukaryota; kingdom Metazoa; phylum Chordata; class Mammalia; order Artiodactyla; family Ziphiidae; genus Mesoplodon; species Mesoplodon densirostris. Next base: position 120,222,483 of record NC_082663.1, on the reverse strand, counting down.
GAGTAGAGCATGTGTCCAATGTTTCAGCTTCTTGGAGGGCTGCCTGGGGGACTAGTTTTTATATTGCCTCACTCAGAGAACGGATGGAACTGGCGTAGTTTGGATGCCTGAGAGCCATGAAGAACAAAGAATAGCAAGGGGGCAGCTAGCTCCCTTGGGAAGGAGAAAGAAGAGTGTGAATCCAGCCTTTCAGGTTTTTGGAGGGCTGCTCAAGGAACTGGTATCTTTCTCACCTGACTTGGAGCTGTCAGGGAACCCAGATACTTTAGATGCCTAGTGGCCACTGAGAACAAGGGAGAACAGCTTGCTGCTATAGAAACAGAAAATTGAAATGTGACAGAAAAACAGTAGAAGGAGCAAGAGAGATCATTTTAAAGTATCTGATCAAGAGATGCAAAAAGAAAAAATAGTGAAAAGGAATGAAGAAAGACTATGGGACTTAAGGGACACCATTAAAAGAAATAATCACTGGAGTTTCAGAAGAAGAGAGAGAGAAACGGGTACAAAGCTTATATAAATAGTGATGAGAACTTCCCAAACCTGGGGAGGGATTTGGACATCCATGTTCATGAAGCCAATAGGTCACCCCAAATTTTCAATGCAAAACCATCTTCTTCAAGACAAATTATAATAAAACTGTGTAAAATCAAAGATGAAAAGAGAATTTTTAAAGCAACAAGAGAAAAAAGTTTATATTAAACAAGACAACCCCTATAAGGCTATCAGCAGATTTCTCAGCAGAAGCATTATATGCCAGGAGAGAGTGGGATGATATATTCAAAGAGCTGAAAGAAAAAAAATGCCAACCTCGAACACTTTTCTCTACAAAGTTGACCTTCAGAAATGAAGGTGAGGACTTCCCTGGTGGTGCAGTGGTTAAGAATCCACCTGCCAATGCAGGGGACACAGGTTCAAGCCCTGGTCCGGGAAGATCCCACATGCCGCAGACCAACTAAGCCTGTGCACCACAACTACTGAGCCTGCACTCTAGAGCTCGCATGCCACAACTACTGAAGCCTGCGTGCCTAGAGACTGTGCTCCACAACAAGAGAAGCCACTGCAGTGAGAAGCCTGTGCACTGCAAGGAAGAGTAGCCCTGCTCGCCGCAACTAGAGAAAGCCCACGCACAGCAACAAAGACCCAACACAGCCAAAACTAAATTAATTAATTAATTTTAAAAAAGAGAAAGAAATGGAGGTGAGATAAAGACTTTCCCAAACAAACAAAAGCCGAGGGAGTTCATCACCATTAGATGTGCCTTACAAGAAATGCTGAAAGGAGTTCTTCAAGATGAAATGAAAGGCTACTAACTGGTAACATGAAAACATATGAAAATACACAATACACTCGTAAAGGTAAGTATATAGTCAGATTCAGAATAATCTAATACTGTAATATGATGGCATCATAACCACTTAACTCTAGTGTAAGGGTTAAAAAACAAAAGTGTTAAAAATAGATATAGCTATAATAAGTTGCTAATGGATACACAATATAAAAAGATGTCAAGGACTTCCCTGGTGAGGCAGTGGTTAAGAATCCGCCTGCCAGGGCAGGGGACACGGGTTCGAGCCCTGGCCCGGGAAGATCCCACATGTCGCGGAGCAGCTAAGCCTGTGCGCCACAACTACTGAGCCTGCACTCTAGATCCTGCGAGCCACTACTACTGAGCCCGCGTGCCACAACTACTGAAGCCCACGCACCTAGAGCCCGTGCTCCACAACAAGAGAAGCCCCGCTCACTGCAACTAGAGAAAGCCTGTGTGCAGCAACAAAGACCCAACACAGCCAAAAATAAATAAATAAATAAATAAATAAAATGTTAAAGGATGTCAATTATGGCAACAAAAACATAAAGTAAGGGAAGAGGGCTTCCCTGGTGGCACAGTGGTTAAGAATCCTCCTGCTGATTCAGGGGACACGGGTTTGAGCCCTGGTCCGGGAAGATCTCACATGCCGTGGAGCAACTAAGCCCATGCGCCACACTACTGAGCCTGTGCTCTAGAGCCCGTGAGCCACAACTACTGAGCCTGCGTGCCACAATACTGAAGCCTGCGTGCCACACTACTGAAGCTTGCGTGCCTAGAGCCTGTGCTCCACAACAAGAGAAGCAACCACAGTGAGAAGCCCGCACACTGCAATGAAGAGTAGCCCCTGCTCACCTCAACTAGAGAAAGCCCGCGTGCAGCAACAAAGACCCAATGCAGCCAAAATTTAAAAATGGATAAATAAAATAAAATTTTAAAAATAAATAAAAATAAAGTAAGGGGAGAGTAGAAGAGTAGAGTTTTTGTATGTGATAAAAGTTAGTTTGAAATAGGCTGTTATAGCTATAAGACATTTCAAGTAAGCCACAGGGTAACAACAAAATAAACAAACAAAAAACCAGAGTACGTATGTACACACAAGATAAAGAAAAGGGAATCACAGTATACCCCAATGGAAAATCATCAGTTCACAAAAGAAGATAGCAAGAGAGGAGGAAAAGAACAAAGGAACTACAAAACAACCAGAAAACGATGAACAAGATGGCAATAGTAAGTTCTTGCCTATCAATTATTACTTTAAATGTAAGTGGAATAAATTGTCCAATCAATTTATAGGTTTAAAAAAAAAGAAAAAGTAAAAACCAGCTACATGTTGCCTCCAAGACATTCACTCTCAAAATGAAGATATGGAAAAAAGACATTCCATGCAAATGGAAACCAAAAGAGAGAGCAGAGGTATCTATACATATATCAGACAAAATCGACTGTAAGTCGATTAAGTAGAAAACTGTAACAAGAGACAAAGAAAGCCATTAATAGTGATAAAGTGGTCAATTTATCAAAAGGATATAACAATTGTAAATAAATATGCACCTAACATCAGAGTACATAAATATATAAAACAAATACTAACAGATCTGAAGGAACTAATAGACAACATTACAATATCCACTTTCATCAATGGATAGATCATCCAGAAAGAAAACCAATGAGGAAACATCGAACTTGAACTATACTTCACATCCAATGTACCTAACGGATATACACAGAACATTTCATCCAAGGGCAGCAGAATATACATTCTTCTCAAGCACACATGGAACATTCTCCAGGATAGATCAGATATTAGGTTCAAAACAAGTGTAAGCAAATTTTAAAAGACTGAAATCATATGAAGTATCTTTTCCAACCACAATGGTCTAATATGCGGAAATTAACACGCTCCTGGAAACCAAGGGGTCAAAGATGAAATCAATGGGAAATTCAAAATATCTTGAAACAAGTGAAAATGAAAACACAACATATCAAAACTTATGAGGTGAAGCAAAAGCAGTGCTAAGAAGGAGGTTTATAGCAATAAATGCCTACGTTAAGAAAAAATGACCTCACTTATGTGGAATCTAACAAACAAACTCATAGATACAGAGAACAAATTGGTAGTTGCCAGATGCAAGGGGTGGAGGGTGGGTGAAATGGGTGAAGGTGGTCAAAAGAGACAAACTGACAGTTATAAAATAAATAAGCCCTGGTGATGTAATGTACAGAATGACTATAGGTGACTATAGTTAATAATGCTGTATTATATATTTGAAAGTTGCTAAAGAATAGATCTTAAAAGTTCTCATTAAAAGAAAAAAAATTTTGTAACTATGTATAGTGATGAACGTTAAGTAGATTTATTGTGGTGATCATTTCACAATAGATACAAATATTGAATCATTAGGTTGTACATCTGAAACTAATATAGTATTATATGTAAATTATACTTATTTTTTAAATTAAATTAAATTTAAAAACAAATGTTTGTTAAATGAATTTAATTAATGAATGTTCAATCTAAAAGGAAGATCTTCCTAACTAAACCTAGAGACATTAAAATCCATAACAGAAAAACAGAGAAATTTTTAAAACAATTTTATATGGTAAAATATACCCTAAACAAATCAATATATAGGAGGAAAAATTTTTGTGGTATAGATGGAAGATAAAAGCTAATTATTTGGGACTTCCACAGCCAAAAATAAAAAGATAATTTAATTAATTTTTAAAAAATGATACATCCAGAGTGTGGAGTACTACACAGCTATTAAAAGTGTCAGATTTGTAGGGATTTCCACGAGGTATTGGTGACTGAGAAATGTAAAATGCATTATCTCTTCTAATAAATTATCCAAAAGAAACAATAACAAAAAACCCACCAGGTGTATGCATGTGTATGAATAATTAACTGAACATAAAAATGTTGAAGGAAATCATAAGGTTCTTCATATTGGATATCATACAGGGGAACAGTGATGTCTCTAGAGGAAAATGAGGAGGAAGCAAACAAAAAAAGATTTTTTAAAAAGAAAGAAAAATGCACCTTTAAAAAGATTTTATGTTAAAAGTTATGGCACTGTTCAAAACAAACCTGTATGTGGGTAGATGGATATATTTTTAAAATAAAGAGATTTTAAAGTGTTTAATTATGGTTACCTCATTAAAGCAAAAGTTTTCTAAATGCTCAAGTACTCACAATGTGGAGTTTCTTGAAAATGCTCATGTAGGTAATAAATACTTTAAAACTATTAAGAATACAACAAAAACAAATAATTAACATTATGAACAATATTATGGCTTTTGCCTTAAGATTTCAATCTGAAGAATAATGAAACTAATGATGTCAGTAACACTCATGAAATACCATAATGATGAGCAAAATTAAAGAACGATCTTAAAATTGAGATTGAAGAATCTTAAATAGAAAACTCTGAGGAGGGCTAAAACAATAAGAAAATTTCAAATACGACCTCACCTCTTTCAACTGTTCTGAATCTGGTTCTATTTCACCTGTTACCGCTGCAGAACTCAGACAAGGAGGAAGGCTGGGGCTGAAGGCCATGAGGTCTGCCTTGGGCGGCCCCTCCCCAGAGCACACCCTCTGCCGCCTCTGCTGCGAGTAAGACCAGCTCCCCACCGCGCTGGAGCACACCAGCGTGGGCTTCCCGGGCCCGCACGCGCCCTCGCTGGGCGGCGCCGAGCACCGCAGCGCCGTGTACAGCAGCAGCGTGAGCACCAACAGGCTGGACACCGAGCAGATGGCGATGATCAGGTACACGTTCACATCCACCAGAGCGGCCTCCGCGCCAGCGGCGCCCGTCGACGCCCGCGAAGAGGCCTTGGGCGCCTGGCCGCTGTCCTCCAGCGACAGCAGCACGGTGGCCGTGGCCGTCAGCGCCGGCTCGCCGTGGTCCTTCACCAGCACCAGCAGGCGCTGGCGCGGTGCGTCCGCCTCGTCCAGGGCGCGCGTCGTGCTGATCTCGCCCGTGTACAGCCCCACGCGGAACGGGCTGCGCGCGCCACCCGCCGCCGGCTGCAGCTCGTACGACAGCCACGCGTTGTAGCCCGAGTCCGCGTCCACCGCGCGCACCTTCGCCACCACGTGGCCCGCGCCCACCGACCGCGCCACCAGCTGGCTCAGCGCGCCCGCCCCGCCGCCCGGCCCGGGCAGCAGCAGTGCGGGCGCGTTGTCGTTCTCGTCCAGCACGAACACCTGCAGCGTCACGTTGCTGCCCAGAGGCGGCACGCCCGCGTCGCGCGCGCTCACCTGGAACTGCAGCAGCTCCAGCTCCTCGTGGTCCAGCGGCTGCAGCGCGTACACCTTGCCGCTCTCCGCGTGCACCGACACGTAGCTCGACAGCGCTCGCTCGCCCACCCGCCGCTCCACCAGCGAGTAGGACACCAGCGCGTTCTCCCGCGCGTCCGCGTCCCGCGCCGACACCGTGAAGATGTGGCAGCCGGGTAGGTTATTCTCCTTCACCAACACCGTGTACTCGGGCTGCGCGAACGCGGGCGCGTTGTCGTTCACGTCGGCCACCTCCACGGACACGCTGGCTGTGGCCGACAGGGAAGGCGAGCCCGCGTCCCGCGCTGTCACCACCACCTCATAGTTCGCCACGCTCTCGCGGTCCAAGGCGCTGTCAAGCACTAGTGAATAGTAATTCTTGAAGGTGGACACCAGCTTGAAGGGGCTGTGGGGCATCAGAGAGCAGGTCACCTGCCCGTTGGCGCCGGAGTCGCGGTCGGACACGCTGATCAAGGCGATGACAGTGCCCACCTGAGCGTCCTCTCGCACCGGAAGAGCCAAAGAAGTGACGGTAACTTCTGGGGCGTTATCATTTATATCTACTATTTCCACCAAAATGGTACAATGACCCGCCATTGGAATATTCCCGTTGTCAACTGCTTCCACGGATATTTCATACAATTTCTTTTCTTCGAAATCCAATTTATCTTTTGTCCGAATTTCTCCGCTGCCGGGATTTATGGAAAACGCATATAATACTGCAGGCGATACAGGTCTTCTAAATGAGTAGATTATGTCTGCATTTGTACCATCATCAGAATCTGTGGCATTTAGTTTGATCACTAATGTTCCATTAAATGCATTCTCTAACATTCTCACTTTATAAATTAAGTGGTCAAATTCTGGGGCGTTATCATTCACATCCAGGATTGTAATCAGCAGCTGAACTGTGCCGGTCAGCTCGGGTTTGCCTCCATCACTAGCTGTCAATAATAAACTATGTTCCTGAATTTCCTCTCTGTCCAATGATTTCCTTAACACAAGCGATAACGAAGACGTTTGTTCACGGTTGTTTTGTGTGCCCAAAGTGAAATAATCGTTGGGATAGACTCGGTAGGTCAAGGCGGAGTTTACTCCAATATCTGCATCAGATGCGCCATCTAGTGGGAACCGAGTTTCCGGAGGTCTAGATTCAGCGATGATTATTCTTTTTTCACTTTCAGGGAACACAGGCGGGTTGTCGTTAATATCTGTAACTTCCACCTCCACATGAAACACCTGCAGCGGCTTATCCACGATCACCTCCATGTGGATGCTGCACTCCGCGCTCCACCCGCACAGCTCCTCCCGGTCGATCCGAGAATTCACAAACAAAATGCCATTCTGCAGATTTACCTCCAAAAGGTCCCCGCGGCCTTTGGACGCCACCCGGAACAGGCGCGGCACCAGCTCCGCCAGCTCCAGCCCCAGGTCCTGGGCGATGCGGCCCACGAAGGTGCCGTGTTTGGCCTCCTCCGGAACCGAGTAGTGGACCTGGCCGCTCCCCGTCTCCCAGGCTGTGAGGAACAGAAGCGAGAGAAGCAAAAGCCGAGCTCCTGGGCCTCCTCTCCAGGAAAACAGCATGGTACACTCAAAAGCCTTCAGAGATAACTGAAGTATATAGACTATCTTAAATGCCTTTCAAGGTCTAATTTTACGGGCTTCTATTGCGGGAGAATTCACTAGAGGTTTTCCACTATCTGCCAAATTTTCTGCGGGGAGGAAAGAGGGGAGGCTCTTTCTTCGAGGAATTGTTCTCAGTGAAGAGCGACACCATGCGCATGAATGTGTAAGTGTAAAAATGACTCGGTCCATATTTTTGGTTGATGTAGCGGGTTTTTTTTTTCTTCTTGCATTTCGTGACATTTTTCATTGCAAATACGTAATGGAAGATTAAATGTTTTTCTTTCCACCAACAGTAAATCACTGTATTCTGCTCAGCACTGGATGCTAGTTGAAATTGGTTGATGAGTTCCATCTTTCCACAAGTACATTTTTGCATGTGTAAAACGTGGTGCAGAATTTGTAAAAAGAGGTAATATTCTACATTTGCTTTTAGAACTCAGACTCTAGTTCTGCACAGCTTTGTAGATTTGGGTGGGAATGTCCTTTTCCTGTAATATTTTTGAGACCTATTCACACAACTCCCTTGACTCAAAATGGAAACATAACGAATCACATAAGAATAAAACAGAT